>NW_015171505.1:1471742-1495674 GCF_001447785.1 Gekko japonicus | reverse complement strand
ATTCTCTACCAACTGCACAGACCAACAGCTGCTACTGCAGATGTGCTCACACCATCAGAATGTGGGGAGCAAGAGCTCCAGGTAAGCACTTTCCTCCCTCCACTTTGCCACTGAGGCTGACAGAAGCATGAGAAATCTTTGAGGTACATCATGCCAGGATTCATCTCAGCCTCCATGCACCATAAGAAGCATGGGAGGATGCCACAACACCTTTCATGAATAGATTTTATACCAGTTCTCTGAGCAGTCCTCTACTCTGGTTGATCTCAGGTTGTGCTCTTTTCACAGCACCTTTTAACTAGAGATCCTAATACAGTGAACCTGAAATTATTTAGAGAGTTTTCCAATAAATCCAGAGAATTCACAATTCCTTTTGAAATGGAATATTCCCTCCTTATCTTTAAGGAAATCCAAACAACAAGGGGGAAAGACTAGTGTCACAGAAGTCCCAAATATACAAATTCCACTAGTAGAAAACACCATCAAAGATTGCCAAAACAATATATAAAACAATTATAAATTTGGTTGTGTCACATTTATGCATAAGATACAGTAGTCCACAAGGTTCATAGTGAAAGGAGCTTGAGAACCTATGATTCGCTCCTTACACTATAAACCCTGTGGTCTGTTGAAATTGCTGAAATCAATGACTATGTGGACTCCTCCTATCAAGTTACAATGAATTTCACAGGTTAGTTTTTTTTAGATTAGTATTTAAAATTATTGCAACAATCCTTGATTTAGAGGTGCCCGGAACTTGATACCTTCATTGCATTTAAGATGGATTTCCTGAACAAAAATAATATCTGGGTGTAGTTTCACCAATGTTTAAGTTGACATCAGCAATTGATCGTGATTCTCTTGATTCAAATTATATGATCTCTTGATTCAATATGGTCAACATTAGGAAAGATCAACATTAGAGATTAGATCTTGCATCCAGCATCTCTTGTTTCATGTGACAGAACTATTTAAACCTCCTTTCATAAATATGATTTTAAAACTCTCTGATTACAAAAAATCTTTTCAGTAATCACTACCTTCCAGAATATATATCTGCCTTGTCCCATTCCTTGACACTAAAAATCAAGTGGTTTAAATAACATTATAAACCTCCTATCAGAGAACTTCTCCCAGAAGACTGGATTAATTTCTCCAGGTTTTTGTGTAACAATATGGGAAGGACCATATGAAAGTGGTCCATAAGGTTTCTAATGTGAACTATTTAGTTATAAATGGTGAAAGGGTCAATCCCCACATTGTGATTTGGCAGATCACTTTAATAACTTTACACCTTCTCAACCACTGCACCAACAGCCAGCGATCTTCCTCTTATTGGATGTTGAAAACACTACCTCTACCACAATCAGGATAAAAATCAATGGCTCTTATTCTAAACCCATGAATGTCCATTGAGGATCCTGGCAGGGGTGCCCATTATCCCCACTACTTTTTGTATGGCTGTGGACAAATTCAGAATACATCTATCTCTGGAAGCAAAATCCAAGATTCAGAATATAAACTCTTGCTTTTTCCAGATGATATGCTATTATTTATAACTAACCCATCTAAATCTCTCTCAGAACTTCTGACTGATAGATTCATTAGGATCTCTCTCAGGTCTCTGCAATAACAACTCTAAAATCCAATCCTTTAAGTGACGTTCCTTTAAATTCCAATGGATTTTACTTTACCTACTTTATTTTGGGATTAAAATCCCTTTGGATTTCTCAATGTTGCTAAAGCTCAACCATCAAAATATGCAAAAAGAATTGACATTAACCATCTTTAAATGGAATAAATTGAATCTGATTTGGATTGAAAGATGGAGAGTTCTACCTAAATTCATGTTCTTATTCTGCATGATTCCAATCAGAATCCCTCCCTCACTTTTGAAAAGCTGGCAAACAGCTATGCTAATCTTTTTGCAGGTTGGGAAACCAGCCAGAATCAGCTTCAACATTCTGTGCAAACCTAACTCTCAGGAAGGTTTCAATTTACCAGATTTACAGAAATGGATGTCTACTGTGGAGAAAGTGTGTGCTTGCCATATGGTTTATGTTGTGTTACAAGTAATATTTATTTCCTTTCCTTAGTTTATTTTTTTGTAATGCCTGTATTTTTATTTGTTTACTAGCCCTGTATTTGTGACTCAATTAAATATTCATTCTCAGTTTAACAACCAGATCGAGATTAAGATTTTTCCTTTAAAACAGTATCTTTCGCTGGAATAGTATTCCTATCATTCATATGTCCTTGAGCTCAGGAACTTTAAACAAGGTGGTGGTGAGAAGGTTCTCGAACCTTCCATTTCTGGGTAAGGCAGTTCCACAAGGGGCAATCCTCTCTCCTATGTTATTTAAAAACTACATCTGCTCCCTCGCCAGTGTGCTGATGACAACCAGCTGTATCTGTTGATGGATGGACAAATATCACCCCAGATGTTTTGGCCAGAGCTCTGGAGGCCATGGCTGGCTGGTTAAAAGAACTCCTATGTCTGAGCTGTGGGGGGAAGGGGTTGGAAATCCCAGCCCTTGACGAGGTGTTACAAAAGGCCAACACCAACGAATTCAGGCATGACTTTGGATGCCTCGGTTTCAATGGAGGCCCAAATCACAAATGTTCCCAGATCAGCATTTTATCATCTTCGGTACGTGAAGCAACTTGCCCAGTATCTGTAACTTAGATCTATAACTTAGCCACTGTGATCCACTGTTTGCGGGGCTGCCCTTGAGACTGACCTGGAAATCTCAGCTGGTCCAAAATGCAGCTGTTGTTAGCCAAATTGCCTTATTATAATAATAAATGTGGGGGATTTGAATATGTGAGTCTATGTATACAGGAGTCCCACTTAATTCAGTATCCCCAAAATAAACAAAGAGACCAGATCCTTAATGGAGGATTTGCACACATACAAATAAATCTCAAGCACACACTCAACAATACAGAGCTAGGAAAAATAAACTGAAAAGGTACAGCAACATTTGCATTAGTACTTCAGGTCAGAGGTGGCAGGTAAGCCATGGATCTATTCTTAGTCTGAGGAAGACTCGCGTGTCTGCAGTCCAGATAGTTGGCATCACATTCCATTTCCCTTGGCACACTTACTGCACAGTTCACTTATCAATTCATAAGTCTGTAAGAGCATTATAGGCTCCTTGCAGGGCAACACTGTGTGTGTGTGTGTCCTAACTGGGACACCTTTAGAGCCCACATACAACCGGTGTCTGCCAGCTGCACTGGATCCCAGTTGATCACTACGATAAAATATTGGCTTCGGCTCCATTTTCGATCTCCTCCTGCTAGCCTAATGGTCCAACTTTTAGCTGACCCTTATACATCAGAGTGGTCACAGGCCATAGTGAAAAAGGTGGGTACCCTAGGTATTGATCTGGAGCCCCTCTATAACTGTGGTGAGGTAGCAATCTTGCAGGTGGTAAGGAGGAGAATTTGGGATATATAGGCGCAGATCATTAGTGCCGGTAGTCTTGGAGTTTGTTCTCCCTATTCATTAACCCTCCTCCCCTTGTGTCGCGCTCTCCCGTCTCCCGTCTCCCGTCTCCCGCCTGCTGCAGCTCTCTCTCTCTAGCTCACCAGGCCTGCCACTCATTCAGCCAGCTCAGGGAATCCTCCCTGGTTTGCCTTGTGTGCGCTTTTATTGTATTTTATTGTAGGCCCGTGCGTACCCGGCGCACGGGCTAGGGCTAGGGCTCGGTCCACCAATCGTTGGAACGTAGCGGCCGCTCCTTGCAGGCCGAACGGCATCCTCCGGAACTGGAATAATCCTTGTGGGGCCGCGAAGGCCGTTTTTTTTCGATCCGGCAGGTGTACCTGCCAGTACCCCTTCGTCAGATCCAGGGCCGTAAGATACTTGGCCTGTCCCAATTGGTCAATCAGTATGTCCACTCTGGGCATGGGGTATGCGTCGAACTTAGACAGTTTGTTGACCTCTCTATAATCCACGCAGAATCGTACAGACCCGTCCGGTTTGGGTACTAACACGATGGGGCTGCGCCACGCACTCCGGGAAGGCTCAATGACACCCATGTTCAACATGTCTTGTACCTCCTGCCCGATGGTCTCCCACTGTTTAGGCGGCATAGGCCGCCATCGGGCCCACGCTATCTGACCTTCCTTTGTGGGGATGTAGTGAGTTGCCAGAGAGGTACATCCCGGGGTGTTGGCAAAGACTCCAGGGACCTGGTTGATGAGTTGTTGAGTTGCGCTCAGGCCGGCGTCTAGTGTGGGTTGTTCCACCGTTCCTTCAGAAGGTCCCCAGGGTAACGCTCCATCTCGTAACTCTGCAGGGTCTGTCTCCAGGCACACCATCTCGGGGTTCGGTCTGGTTACCCACTCCTTTAGATGGTTGACGTGTAGTCGCTTGCGGTGTTTCCGGAGTGCTCCACACTGGACCTCGTATGACAGGGGTCCTAACACCCTAGTGATGGTGAAGGGCCCCTGCCAGGGATCCCCTGTGGTCCGGGCGAGCACTTGGCGGGATACAAGAACCAACGCACCCTCTTGGAAGGTCCTGTTGCGGGCGGTGCGGTCGTACTGTTGTTTTTGTATTTGCTGTGCCTGACGCAGATTACTGCGTGCTTAGGTCTGAATCCACTGCAGCCTTTCCTTGAGGCGCTCCACGTATTCTGCTGCTTCTGTCTCCGAGGCGTCATTCATGGGACGAGCCCACTGCTCTTCAACTAACCCGAGAATACCTCGTGGGTTTCGTCCGTAGAGCAATTCGAACGGGGTGAAGCCTGTGGATGCCTGCGGTGTTTCCCGTATCGCGAACAGTAGAGGGTCTAACAATAAGTCCCAGGCGGTGGGCCGGTCGTGGGACATCTTCCGCAGCATGTTTTTTAGGGTTTGATTCATCCGTTCCACCAACCCATCAGTCTGCGGGTGGTGGACGGTGGTGAACAGTTGGCGGATGTGTAGTACATCGCACACCTGCCGCATAAGGCGGGCCGTAAACGGTGATCCGCGGTCCGTCAGCATTTCCTTGGGAAGCCCCACGTGTGCGAAGAGGTGCATGAGGGCCTTTGCTACACCGGCGCTTTTCAGGCTGGGGAGGGGTATCGCCTCAGGATATCGGGTGGCATAGTCCATGATCACCAGGATGTAACGGGCTCCTCGCGGGGTCCGTGGCAAGGGACCCATGAAATCCATGGCGATCTTTTTGAACGGCTCTCCTACTACAGGTATCGGTGACAAAGGGGCCTTTGGGGCCGCCCTGGAGGACATTCGCTGGCAGACAGCACACGAACGGCAGAATCCCCGAACATGCGCCAGGATCCTAGCCATGGAGTTTTGGAAACCCTGATGCCCTGCCCACTGGTGGTCATGGGCCCACCCCATGGCCTCGTTCTGGTATGCTGCCGGGAGAAGCAACTGCTCAATGGGCCCTACCCGACCTCGGGCTACTCTGAACCACACCCGTCCCTCTGCATGATGTGGGGCAGCCGGGTGCCCCGACGGGGGTTCACCAAGACCCCGTCCCTTACCGCTATCTGGTCGCGTAGTTTGGCCAGGTCCTCGGCCTGTTCCTGTGCGACTTGGAAGGCTGGGTCCGCCACCCATCCGGACTGCGGATTGTGAGCGGCGTCATCCGATGGGCCTTCTCCGGGATCGTCTTCCCCTTCGCCCCGGTCGTGGGGGTCCCCGGCGTTTCTCTCGACAGCGGCTAGGTCTTGTTCGCCCGACGGTCCCGCCTGGGCGGGCCTGGGGGCATGGTACAGGTGGATCGCCTCCAACAACCCTGGGGCATCCCGTCCCAGCAGGACTTTGCAGGGCAACCGGGCCATGCGAGCCATTGGGACTTCATACACCTGTCCCAGGTACTGAACTGGCACGTGTACCACCGGGCACCGCTCGGAGTGACCATGTAAGCACACTATGGTGGCCCACTGGGTTACCGGGAGCCATTGAGGGAGCAAGCTGGAAAGGATCATGGACACCGAACTGCCACTGTCCAGGAGCGCCTCCCATTGCCGTCCGGCTATCTTCACAGAGATCGTCCATGCCGGAGGACGGGCTCCGACCGCCGCCTCTTGTAGTATGTAATCTTCCCCCAGGTCACACTCCATCATGGGGCACTCGCGTTTAAGGTGCCCCCACTGACCACACGTGAAACAGGGGCCCACGTCCGTGGGAACTCGTGGCCCGGGAGGGTGTGGGTTTTCGGTGCCCCCGTGTTCCCCTCTTCCTCGGCCTAGTGGGGTTAGCGATACCAGAGGGGACCTTGGGATAAACGGTGGGGCCGTGGGGCGCCCCATGCTCTTCCACTGCACCCCTCCTGGGGTGCGGGAATTTCCCATAGCCAACCCCCCCGTCCTCCGGGGACTTGGGGGCGGCCGGGCTTTGCTGTTTCACCTTTTCCCGGTGTTTCCTCGGCCGCCTGGTAATTCTCCCACAGTTCCTGGACTTCCTTCAGCCGACCGGGACGCCAGCAGGAGATCCAGTGACGGGTGTGCGCAGGCATAATTTGCAGCAGTTGCTCAATTACCACGAGCTCGACGATTCGCTTCCCATCGTCCGTTGTCAGGGCCAGCCATCGCGTGGCCGCCTCCTTGAGGGCTGCTATCGTGGCGCGTGGCCGCCCATTCACCGCGTGAGACAGGGCCCGGAATTTCTGCCTCTGGGTCTCCGCAGTGATCTCGTATCTATCTAGAATGGCCGCCTTTAACTTGGGGTAGTCTGTGACGTCGGCCCGCTCTAATGCCTTCATGGCGGCCTGGGCCTCGCCCGTCAGGTATGGGCCCAATATCGACGCCCATTGTTCGGCCGGCCACTTGGCCGCGGTTGCAGCCCTCTCGAAAGCCTCTAAGTAGGCCTCTACATCGTCTTCAGGCCCGAGACGGGTCAGGGCGGGCCAGGGGGTTTTGGCCATGTGGGTGCCTGTGGTGCTTGCTGCCGTGGCTTGCCCCATAGCCTGGACTACTTGATGCAAATCCCACACCATCGTGGCCTGTGCCTGCTGTTGCTGTTGCGTCAGTTCTCGTAGTAACTGGGCCTGATGTTCCGCCATCCATTGGCCCAACTGTGCCAGGTCCATTTGTGCGTCTTGAGGAGGTGCGAGTCGCGGTTGTGCCGTGGAAGCGTGGAGTCGCGGCTGGCCGTGGAAGCGTCGGAGTCTTCTTCCGAAGAGGTGTCGTGGTCGTCAGCGGAGCTTGCGCTGGCTGCTGCTCTGGCCGCCGGTGGTTGCCACCCTTGAGGGCGGGGTAGATGCGGTAGAAGGCGCGGTAGCGGGTCTGTTATGCCCGCATTCTCCACCACGTGGTCGCGCTCTCCTGTCTCCCGCCCGGGGTGGCCACGCCCCGCCATATCGCTTTATGCCTACAGGAGTGGGTCCTTCCCTCCCCACGACTTCCAGATGGGTGCGACGGTGCCATGAACGCTCGGTCGGCCCAGAGCAATGTGCGCCCTTTGCAGTGCTCACCTCAGATCCAGGCCCGTCAGAGGGTTACATCACCCTCTTTGGCCTGCCTGAGACCGGCAATAGCAGCCTGCTGCAGCTCTCTCTCTCTAGCTCACCAGGCCTGCCACTCATTCAGCCAGCTCAGGGAATCCTCCCTGGTTTGCCCTGTGTGTGCTTTTATTGTATTTGGACCTCCCAGCGTTCCCAGCACCCTGGCCCCGCCTCCCTCTAAAGCTGCAGCCGCCACCCCACCCTCCAGAGCCACACACCCCTCCTTCCTCGAGTTGGCCCGCAGGGTGACAGCGTCTTCAGAGGAGCCCCTCCTAGCCGCCAGTGCTGCGCGCCTTCGGACCCTAGCGCGGCCGCCTGTTCTCGGGCGTTCGTGGTTCTGGGGCGGCCGCTGCCTGTGCTAGGGTCTGCTGCGCTTTCCCCCCCCCGTCGCCGACTCCTCCCTCCTGGGGGTCGCGGGCTCCGTCATCAGCTCGGCGGCTGGCACCGCCTCCTCCCTCCCGGGTTGTGGGGGCTCCGTCTTTGGCTCGGCGGCGGCGGGCGTCTCAGTGCCTTGCAGGTGAGCGGGCATCCGTGGGGCTGGGTCGCTCCCTTGTGCTTTCACCGTTGTCCCCGGTGTTCCAGGGAAGCTGTTCCGGTCGCTCCCGGGACACCTTGCATACCTCCATGGTACCATATATCGCTAATTTGACAATTCCGGTTTTTAGGAGGGTTTTTATGCTTGCAAGGTTCAACCTTTTCCCCTCAGTAGTGGTCTCTGGTAGATACAGGGGTGTGCCGTACAAGGATAGACTGTGTAACTGTAATCTTGGGGAACCTGATTCTATCACCCATATTCTCTTTCGCTGTCCTAAATATTTCGCTATGCGCAATGTTTTGATTCGCCCGCTTCTCCCTGTGCAGAGAGATTTTCTGGATAGGGATTTAAATTTCTTTCTAGCAGACAAGAGTCCAGCAATAACACTATCTGTCGCTGAATTTTTGACTTATGTATGGAAGTCAAGAGTAGTACTCTGTAAATCTCGTAAAGCATGTTAGGATTGCTTTGTATTTTAAGATAATGGGAATATTGGTTGATGTTGTTTTAGCACTATCCCTTAAATTTTGCCTTTGTTCTGGTTATCTGTGTTATGCCAATAAAGGTTTTCTGTTCTATCAAATACTGGATCAAGAGCAACATTATGGTATTGACCTTTTTTAAAAAATATATTTTTATTGGTTTTCCACAAAATAACATACAAAACAACATTTCCACATACAGAATACAAACATAACAGCCCCCACCCACATATAACCAACATTAACCTACATAATAAAAACAGATCTCCTCCATCTACTTAGCCATTAACTACTGGCTCTCATCAAGTTTGATTTAACCATCTATAGACTGGTGACCAAACATTCCAAAATAAGCTATTCATGTTTCCATTCACTTTTTGTGTTAAGTTATCAAGTTCCGCTACATCAATTATTTTATTTATCAATTGTCCTTTGGTTGGTACCTGTTCACTCTTCCAACCTCTTGCGGGTAGAATTCTCGCTGCTGTTATTATATGCAAAATTAGATATTTTTCTTTTTTCTTCCATTCATCAGGGAATATATTCAGCAAGAACACTTCGGGGTCTAGGGGAATTTGTCTTTTAGTTATTTGTATTAATAGCTTTTGGACCTCCTTGCATGTCCACCAAACGTGGTAATATGTACCCGTTTGTATCTTGCACTTCCAACAACTATCATCTAATCCATCATAGATTCGAGCTAATCTTTCAGGTGGCATGTACCATCTATGGACCACTTTAAAAACGTTCTCTTTTAATGCTACTGCTTTTAACAACCTAGTATTTCTCCAGATCTTCTCCCACTTCAGTGAGTCAACCTCATAGCCTAAATTCTCCTCCCATAACTTCATGGTTTCCTTCTTAACCCCCTCCTGCGTCTCCTGTTTTAGGAGAAAGGAATATATTTTACCTAACATCTTAACATCTTCTCCTAGGAGAATTTTGTCTAACTCAGATCTCCCCGAGATGAAACCAGTCCGCTTATCTTTTGCAAATTTGGAGTTTAATTGGTTTCTTTCCCACCAAGAAAGTTGTATGTTCTGAGCCTCGAGATCTCCCTGCGATTTTAATTCATTATTGCTATCTAGCAGGACCTCATAAGTTGAAGCTTGGGCCTCTGACATTAAATTTGGTAATACAATGGCCTCTAAGGGGGCTATCCATCTTGGTGTCTTGCTATAGAAGGTTTTTTTAATCTGCTTCCATACTCTTAGTAGGCTGGCCCTGACTAGGTGATGCTTAACATATGAATGAGTCTCATCTTTGTTGTCCCATAGGATTCCATGCCATTCTACCATCAAATTGAATCCTTCTAAGTTTAGTACTCTTACATTCTTCAAGAGAATCCAATCTCTCAACCATAATAGCGCCGCAGCTTGGTAGTAGATTCTCCAATTTGGAACCGCTAACCCACCGCTTTGACTTTTCTCCTGCAAGTATTTTAGTCTTATCCTTGGTTTTTTCTTTTGCCATACAAAATCCCTAACTAGCTTATCCAACCTCTGAAAGTACTTAAAAATTTTCAGGAGTGGAATTGTTTGAAATAAGAAGAGCACCTTTGGAAGTACAGACATTTTAATCGCTGTGCAGTCTGGGACCATCATATCTGAAGGACCATCTCTTCTTGTATGTCCCTCAACATCTGCTGGTGGTCTCCAGCTGAAAGGAGAGCCACTTAGCCTTGACCAGAGCCAGAGACACAACCTTTTTTGCTCTGGCTCTGGCTTGGCAGAACACTCTCCCAAGTGAGATCAGAGCCCTGCAGAATTTGTTGCAATTCTGCAGGGCCTGTAAAATGGAGATGTTCCACCAGGCCAAAGGTTGAGGCGGTAAAGAGCTAACTATATTGACCTCCCCTCCCCAGCCTTGCACTATTTATTTGGCACTATTGTTGCTGCTTTTCTGCCACTTGCCCAGTATCTGGTTTTCATCTATGGACACACATTTTGGGAGCACTTATTACCATCATGTGAATTGTATTAGCCAATGTTGTACAGATTTTAATATTGTGTAAATTATGTTTTGTTTTATGTTTTAATTGTTCAATTATGTTTTAATTGTTTTAATTGAATACATCTGCTTTTGCAGTGCAGGGAACGGAGGGTTAGAAATTTAAATAAAAAAATAAGAGTTTTTGGCAGATGTGATCATCTCTATCACAGAACTGCCATATGAATTATCTATTGCAGTTCCTTGACTGTCTCAAACAACACATAAACATTACCTGGTCCTTGTGGATAGAGGGAGGAAGGAGGAGGAACTAGATTTGACAGGTTGGGAAAAGTACCTTACAAGAAGTGCACTTGGCCCTATGAAAAAACCAAATACCAAAACATCTTCTCTAGCTTCCATGGCAGAATCAGCCTTGCCACACAGAGCTTTACCTCCATAAAGGGTGGCTGGTCCACATCCCACCAACAGTTAGAGATATGTTTGACCGTGCTGTCAGAAAGTTCTTGGTCCTCCCCTGTCATCTTGATACCCAAACCTGACAATACCCTCAGGTTTTATGTGGATTACAGGAGGCTAAATAAGGTCACAGTACAGCTGAATCCTAGGGTGGATGAGTTAGTGGAAACAGTTGTAGTAACCCACCATCTCAACCTTTCAAAGGATACTGGAAATTAGCCAGGGATGATAAGGACCAGGCCAAGACTACCTTTGTCACTCGATGTGTTTTTGAATTTACTGAATTTAGCCTTCCAGAGGCTAAATGATAAAAAGTTAACAGGGCTGAAGGAGTATACCCTAGCCTATATTGATGTTCCCAGCCATATTCAGTCTATCCTGGAAGGAACACCTCTAACACCTTTCAGTTGTGTTTGGGAGGATTCAAGAGGCTGGAACACCCGTAAAATCATCAAAATGCCAACTTGCAATGGCAAAAGTACTTTGGAAGGTGGGGAAAACACTCCAGACTGAAGTACTGGTAATTAGGAGGAGTGGTATTTATTGGGATTGTGAGATATCATTGGAGATTTATTTCAGGCTGATTTTCAAAAACCCTTCACTTTGTACACAGAAACCTCCAAGCATGGCATTGGGCTATGCTGACCCAAAGCAGTTGAAGCCTGAAACCGTTCCTTGTGCAATTATCTAAAAAGCTGGGACATGACAACAAGCAATGCTGTTGGGAAAAGGGTGAACCAGCTGGAAATTATTGACAGCTCATGGAGCTCATTCTGATGTAGTGAGGACAGTTTAGTTGGAGAAAGGAACACTGTTTAAAAAGCCAAGTGACTTAGCCAGTGTGAATTAGTTGCCGAGGGAGTCGAGGATTTTCAATTAGCAGGAGAGTTAATTGAAAAACTCCTAGTGGGAGAGTCTGAAGGAAAAAGGGTCTGATAAGTCCTGTCTGAAGCAGAGCAAGTGTGCTGTAGCCTCTGCAAATATCAGATTTAGAATGGAAAGAGTAAGTTTGGTAAAGTCTCCATACCTCACCTATACCTCACTGAAACACAGAAACACGACTTGAGTGGAGAATTAGACACACTCTTAGAAGCTGATTAACCGGTTTTAAGGAGATTGTTCATCTGGAAGAAAGGAATTTGACTAAAAGGTTTGAGGAAGCACAAAAGTCCTTCAAGTAAATTGTTAGCCAAATTGCTCTGATGGATTAATCTGTGGGGAATTATAATTCTTAATATGCAATTGGCTTCTATGGGGGCAATAGGATATATACATATACACACACACACACACATCCCGCCTTTTCCAGTAACCCACAAATAAATGCAGTAACCAAGTCTTAAAGAAATGGATTCTTTACTGAGGGATATTCACAAACTAGCAGAGGTTTCAGCTCATGGAGTCTCTGTGGAGTTCAGGCTTCCCTCTGCATGGCATGGCGTTCCTATTTTTACTGGCTTCTGTGTGCTGTCTGTGGCCAAGGTGCTTGGCTCATCTCTGCTCCATTGCAGGCGGTAGGTAACCCATGTATCCATCCTTGGTCTGGCACATCGTCTCAGGGTGAGGCTTCCCTCATCTGGGCGCGTGTTTATAGTCCAGGCAGTTGGCATCAGCTTGGTCACCGCACAGTTCATTTCCTTGGCACACTTATTGCACAGTCCAGTATATTAGCTGGGACTCGCAAGTCCATAAGAGCGTTGTAAGGTCCTTGCAAGGTAACAAAGTCAATGTATCCAGATACAGCCTGTATCTTCTTTGTGAGCATCCAGCGACAAGTTCAAAAGAAGGCACTCTAGTAATAAGTAACCCTATTAAAGCCGTAAAACATCTCTAGCAATATAAAAAAAAGTAAATCAGGGGAAATTACTGCAAATATCTAGTATTGCACATAAGCAGATTTGTATTTTAAACCTCTACCAATCCTAACCAAAACTCACAGTCATAGTTCCTTATTGACAATATAACCCAACAAAGTGTCAAACAGTAAGAAGAGGTGGGACAACAGAATTATTTTAAATCTATTTACCACAAAAGAAACACTTTACCTAATAGTTACCCAGTTATCAGATAAGGAACTGTAATGTCATAGGATGGTTGGATGGAAATTCTGTGCCTTTGACAGGAGTTTCCATCCAGTACGTAAGGCCCATCTCTGGGTTTCTGGAAAGCAAAAATTTGGACTTTTCTACCCACAAAACACACCATTTTATTTAACAACATGAACAATACCCAATTTTCTTTAAGAAAATTACATATGATCTACAATCCTAATACACTTTAATTTTAAATCGTGCAGATGAATTTTTAATTGGGGTTTTGCTCCATTTATGTGTCAATTACTTTGTTGTTTCTTGTCTTTTTTCCCTAGAACATATTTTATTAAATTTTCCAAAGAACAAATATAAAATATAACACTATATCAAAATATAGTATGTAGACTTTAAAGATATATAGTTAATACACAGAGATAAACCAATGTGGTAAGTGCATACAAAAAACGTAATAATTGGATGCATAGGAGTCGTCATTTTCATCAATAAGAATACCAAAGTACATGATAATCATAGATAGCAATGGTATTTAGTTAGGACAAAATATGAAAAGACATTGGGATATAATGTAGAACAATAGTAAGTTAATTTTTGAAGTTTCTGAGGGCTTACATTATGGGAAGACATATATTATGTCTAATCAAGTTGGCCAGTAATGAGCTATGAAGAGAGGAAGAGGAGACTGGATTTATACCCGGCCCTTCATTACCTGAAGGCGTCTAAGAGCAGCTTTCAATCCTTTTCCCTTCCCCTCCCCACAAAAGACAGAAAAATAACGGAGTCTACTAAATTACAAGTTACACTTTCCCTCTAAGCTGTGGAGTCTTGTGAGCAAAAATTCTACTTTGTGAGCTACGGGCCTTAAAGTTGTGAGTGAACGATTTGGTGACTGCATAAATCAGTTTGCTCTGGGCCGTCCTTCCTGAGCTAAGACAAAAATCTGTGAGCTGGAGGCTAAAAAACTGTGAGCTAGCTCACACTAACTCAGCTTAGAGGGAACACAGACTGTGATAACAATAATAGCTAACTTACATTGCTGCATGGGAGTGTAGTTTTCAGAATCATCAATAATAAAACTAACGAGACGCAGAACAGTCATAAATCATTAAGAATAACCTTATAATAACAACAGCAGTGTTTGTTTGGTGTTTAACTAGTTAATGCAGGATATGAACTATAATAAATTCAGTGTCTGAATGTGAGGAACCACATCAGGAGAAGACATATATTCAATAGCAGGAACCATTTTGCAATCAACTTGGACTGTGACTAATTACTAGAATGAGTCAGTGTCAGCAAGCTGCCAAGTGTTTTTCTGCTTTCACTTTCATGCGCATTCCTTTCCTTGTGCTTAATTGCTTTGCCACAGCAACACGTATCTTTCAAGGCCGCAGGAGGAGAGCTGCTGTAGTGGTTGCTTGGGTTATCCCTCGGATGAGTCGTGGGAAGTTTTACCTGTTATGCTTATTAGTACCGTTAGTTCTCAGGCCTAATGCCGTGCGCAGGAACTCCCACAATTGGGTCTTGCTGATTCAAATGTACTATATCCTGACATGCTCTTTGGTTCCAAGTAATTCCTAACAATGTTCCTGTCAATGCACCTTTAGCTTTAATAAAAGTAAAACCTTTCTACAAGTGTGTACTTCGTTGTTGCTGTGGGAACCTGACAGTCAGTCAGTGATTTTTTTTTTTGTTCTATTAAGAAAATATTTCAATTCAATAGACTAAGGCATGGTCTAGATTTCAGATATTTGTCTATTGCGTCATTGTCAAAATTGGAGGTAGACTAGTAATTATAAAAAAAAATAGTGAAAGCTTTGGTAATAGCATGATATCCAAAAAGAACATTCTTATCTCTGCCTATTTTTAATTCTCTAAACAAATATTCTAAGGGATTTGTGGATACACTGCAAAGCGATCTGGATATGATCTATCAGACATATTCAGAATTTATTAAGAAAAAGAACCTGCCTGGGGAAATAGTGGTGAGATTCTCTAAAAGATCAACAAGAGATGTGGTGCTCAAGCCACAAATGGGACAACTTTAAAAATCAAAGACGAAGAAGTCAGAGTGTTAAAAGACATTCCATTCGAAATAAGAAAGAAGAGGACACAATACAAAAAGTCAACCGGCTTTCTGCAGAAAAACTCTACCCCCTACAGATGGATAATACCTGAAGGACTTGTCTTCAATTACAAAGATAAAAAAGAACGGATAGACTGTTTTAAAAGCGAAGATGTTTTTGAAACAGCAACAAAAAACAGCAAGTGAGCAAATTAGATAGAGGAACAAGATATCGAAGAAGAAACTAGCACACATGGGCCAGAAGGCCCGGAAGCTACAGCGAGCAGTAATCCAGAAGAAGACTCTGAATCAGAATTAAGGGCAGTGACCCCAAAAGTCCTGAAAGTCAAATGGAAATTTGATAAGAAAAATAAAGGGAAGAAACAGATATAACAAAATTGTATAAGCTTAAAAGTCTTATTGTTTGAGATGTACTTACTTGATTCAATTATATATTTACCAGTTTGTAATAGAAGCGGTAGAAAAGACCTATATTCCAAAAATTACATTTTGTATAGAGAGAGCTTTAACTAAATATGCATATAACCATTATATATGATCCTTATTTTTCACTTATTTTTAGTTTAGTGTTTGTAGTGTATTTTGTAGTGTTTGTAGTAAGAAAATTTAAAAGATTTAGTCTTAAATAGTCTAAGGGCAGCCACAGGACATTCACCACCTTTGTTTCAGGAAAATCATGGCCAGTAATATTTTTAATCGCCCCAGAGCTCCTTTTGGCTCTAAAATAATAGAATGTATATTCACTGATCTTGAACCTTTGTCTGGAAGAAAACTCCCAGGTACTTAAAATATGAAACTTGTTCGATCGGAATTGCATTTAGAGATCAACAATACGTCTTTGGTGATTTGTTTTTTGCAAAGGCCATTACGTTTGTTTTGGAGTAATTTTCCAGTTTATTTTCACAACAGTATTGGGTGAAAGGGTTCATAGCTTTCCTCAGGCCTACTGGGGTCCTTTAAAGTTAGACAGCATCATCTGCGTATAAGAGGACACCAATATATTTATTGCTTAACTTGGGGGGGGGGGGGCTCAGATTTATGTTACCAGGGCATTGATGTAAAAATGGAAGAGGAGAGGCGCTAAAAGACATTCTTGTTTGACTCCTCTGCTGGTCAATGATCCAGAGTAAAGTGACCCTCCCTAAATCCCACCTGTTCATCCACTAAACAAGAGTTCATCCAGTCCTTCAGTTTCCACAGGAGATGTTTTGTATAGAGTTTACTTGCTATACTAAGCAGGCTAATTGGTCTGTAGTTGTTGGGATCATCTTTGTTACCTCCCCCCCCAAAACAGATATTTTTGATTATCCTTAAGAAGTCATGGCTTTCCATTTTTGATTTGTAATGTGGAATATTCATGCAGCAGATGTTTTGACTCTCAGAGATAGTTCAGTATAGCTGATGACTTAGACTGTCTGTTGCCAAGGTCAAGTGCTGGCCCATCCTGTATTTGTGAGGAACCCTTGGTCTTCAGCAATTTCAGTCTTAACTCTTCCAGTCTATTTGTGATCCTCTGTTGGGCATCTTGAGGAAGGCTCTCAGATGAGTTTAGTAGATCTGTCTCAATAGAGTTGTGAAACAAGGAAGTTTCCACTTCGCAAGATGAATGTTCCAACACCTCGTCCAAAGTTATTAATTCTGATGCTTCATCCATACTAGGTGCTTCATGGTTGAACTCATCTCTCGATTTCACAGAGGCGTCATTTTCTCTGTTTCTGTTCTACTAGTTGATATGAGCTAGGAAGGAGATGGGTGATTTCAGAACAAACACTCTTGTCGGGTAAATTCCCTTAAGATACAGGTCCTCTTTCTGGGCTGGTATCAGGGAAGGGAGAACAGAACTCTCAAAGGACAGCAAAATTCTTTGGCACTGCCTAGGGACAAATAACTCTTCCAACTTAATAAGATCCAGGGGTTTTCTCAGATGTTTACAAACTAACTGCTTAGAGTTCCGTGGCAGTATACGGTTTTTGTATGGATAGATTGTAAGGCACACCTTTTGAGGCTGTAAGATTAAATGCTACATGCTCTATTTCCCTGCAAGCCACTCTCTCTGGGGCATGCAGTATTCTGTGTGTAAGGGTCGCTCATACCATCTCGAGGCTGTCTACCCTCAACGGGGGGAGGGGGAATGTCCTGTAATTCTCTTTTCAGCAGCCAGCCTTGAAACTGCATGTGTCAGCTTGTCCAATGAGCTTTCCACCTCTTTTAAAGATTCAAAAATGTGAGTTAAAGTTAGAGCTGTAAGTTCAGCATAATCACTCATTGTGATATTGTCCTTCCCACCCAAGGTCAGATCTTTCAAAGCATTACCGAATTCTCTTGTTAGAGCTGCCCCACCCCCCCTCCAGCATTTTCAGCATCTGCCAAAGGGGAAAAGCTATTTGAAATGGGGATGTAGCTAGCTTTTCCTTCATGGGTAAAAAAAATACTTTCCAGTCTTTGTTTTTGGGCTGGTTGAAGATTTAAGTCCTCCAATTCACGTGGAGTTTTGCTTGTTCTTAGTGAGCAAAATGATAACACATAATTTTGAAAGATATCCCTTTTGAAGTTAGAAAACGGAGGAAACTCTACAGGATGCTTACTCTCACTCTGCAATAAAAGGGAATATCATACAGATCGCTATTCCCGGAAGGGCTGAGCTTCAATTAAAGGTAAAGGTTCCCTTGCTCGAAAGCCAGTCGAATCCGACTCTAGGGTTGCGGTGCTCCTCTCCGTTTCAAAGCCGAAGAACCAGCGCTGTCCGAAGACATTTCCGTGGTCATGTGGCCAGCATGACTAAACACCAAGGTGCACAGAACGCTGTTACCTTCCCACTGAAGTGGTACCTTTTTATCTACTTGCAATTTCTTGCTTTCAAACTGCTAGGTTGGCAAGAGCTGGAACTAGAGACGGGAGCTCACTCTGTCATGTGGCACACTCAGGTCTTGAACTGCTGAACTACTGACCTTCCACCGTCACTCCTGGCTTCGCACCACATCTCTTCAGACTGACTTACCATTTGATGGGCAGGGTCTCTTCCACGCCACCACTGACTCGGTCCTGCAGGAGATGGACAAGAGTCTCAAAGCATCCAGAAGTTTGGGTGTCTCCCCCTTGTACCGGTCCAAGACCTGGTCCAGGAACAGCATCGAACAATAACAACTTGTACCTTCTTACTAAACATTGCATGACTGAGTCCTGAGCTAAAAAATTATCAACGTTGCCCAAGCACTTTGTATCCGCTGCTAGAATGGGCCTGTTTGGTGTAGTGGTTCGGAGTGTGATCTCTAATCTGGGAGAACCGTGTTTGTCCTCCCTCCTCCACATGCAGAACTTTTGCAAGAGCAGTCCTCTCTCTCTCTCTTTTAAATATTTTATTTAGGTTTCTTCTTTATACAGAAACAAAAACATAGATATTATGCCTCTTATAATTACAGAGGATCTCCCCGCCACTTACGTCAGTTGACATCCTTTAAGTAATACACACCAAAATATTTCTATAGAAAATAGATCTTTAGCTCAACCACGCATAGAATCTCTACCACAAATCTTCAAAATTATCTTCACATTTCCTCTTTATTAAGGTTGTTTATCCATTTCTGCTATATCTAAGAATTTTTGTATAAATTCTTCCCTAGGTGTTTTATCTAGCCTCTAATATTTGGCAAATAAAATCCTCGCCGCTGTTGTTATATGTAAGATCCGGTGTTTATCTGGTTTGTGGTATCTCTCTGGAATAATATTTAATAGAAATAGCTCTGGTATAAGGGGTACTTCTTTCTTTATTATTTCTTGTATAATCATTTGTATCTTTTTCCAATATTTTTCTGCTTTGACACAGCGCCACCACATATGATAGTAGGTCCCTACATTTTGCCTATATTTCCATCGTGCATTATTTAATTTCGGGAAACATTTAGCCATCTTAACTGGTGACATGTGCCACCTGTAAAACATTTTATACATATTTTCTTTAAGTGGAATCGATATAGTGAATTTTATATTAGTCTTCCAAACTTGATCCAATTTAACCCCCTCATCCTGCAAATTGAAATCTAATAAGAAAATATATAGTTTATCAATTTTTCCTCCACATCTAACCATACTTTATCTAAATTCGTCATTTTTCATATATCCCTATCTTCTTATCTTTATGATATCTTGATTCCAATTGTAGTTGTTCCCACCAAGATAGGGTGGGATCAAGTTGTTTTTACTATCTAGTATATCTTGGTATCTCCACTTCAAGTGTTTTGAAAATAATGAGGGTTTAATAAATGCTTCCAATGGTGAAACCCATCTGGGTGTTTTACTATAAAAGAGCTGTTTGGTCTCTTCCCAGGTTTTTATCAAGGAACCCCTAATCATATGCTCTTTGAAGGAAAGAGAGAGACAAAAAATGTATAAGATCCTTAATAAATGAACAAGGAGAAAAATTTGTCCTTAAAGACCTGAAAAATATAGAAAACTTCTATGAAAGGCTTTACCAACGAGATGAAGATCAGTATTTAACAGAACAATTTTTTGATAAGCACAATAAAAAAGATCAAAAGAGATTATTAAATTACCCAATAACAATGTGTGAAATAACTGAAGCTGTTAAAAGATTAAAAAGTAAGAAAATGCCAGGTCCAGACAGCATCCCAGCTGTATTTTACCAAACTTTTGAAGACCAGATAATATTACTAAAAGCCACCATTCAAAGTATTATACCAACGAAGCAACTCCCAAGTTCATGGAATGAAGCCCTAATTACGTTGATTCATAAACAAGATTCGGATGAGAAAGATGTAAAAAACTATAGGCCAATATCGCTACTAAATGTAGACTATAAAATATATGCTGCAATACTAGCTGCCAGATTCAAGACAATACTTAATGAAATAATACATCAAGACCAAGCCGGGTTTCTGCCAAAAAGACAGATAAGAAACAATGTAAGAATTATTATGAATACACTTGAATTCTATGAAGCACACCCAGATAAACAGATGGCTCTACTCTTTATTGATGCAGAAAAAGCATTCAATAATATTACCTGGAGTTTTTGTACTATTTAAACTAAAATCATGGGACCCTGGAGAAGATTTTTATAGAATGATTAACTCAATTTATGATAAACAGCAAGCTAGAGTACTGGTGAATGGAGACTTAACAAATAATATCGACATACAGAAAGGGACCAGACAGGGCTGTCCACTCTCTCTCCTTCTATTCATTTTTGTGCTGGAATCTCTTAATGATATGGTTAGGGAACTCAATTAAAGGACTTAAAGTGAAAGGTGAAGAATTCAGACTACAAGCTTTTGCAGATGACTTGGTCTTCATTGTAGAAGATCCAGATGACTTAAACAATTATTGGACAAGTAGCGGGTTTTAAATTTAACTCCAAAAATCCCCCCTAAAAATTGTACGATTGTACAAGAAACAACAGGAGTTGAGATCTGTAAAAAAATTACATAAATGTAACAAAAGGATGTAGTTCATTAATAGAAGATAACTATAAGAAACTTTTTCTTGAAATCAAGAAAGACCTGGAGAAGTGGAAAGGACTTCAAATTTCTTTTTTGGTAGAGTGGCAACAATTAAGATGAACATTCTCCCACGATTGTTATTTCTTTTTTAAACCATCCCCGTTTTGAAGAGTCAAAAATACTTTAAGGAATTAGATCACATCATAAGTAAATTTATTTGGCAATCCAAAAAAGCCAGAATTAAATTGAAGATCTTACAAGATAAAAAAGAAAGAGGAGGCTTGGCAATTTTGAATTGGGCATTGTATTACAAAGCTGCTTCCATGGTCTGGATAAAAGACTGGCTAACACTTGATTGCTAAAATTAGAGGGACACAACCTGGCAATGGGATGGCATGCCTTTATCTGGTATGGTAATGATAGGGCAAGAGCAATTCTCGAAAGAGCTCTATGAGCCCCACCTATCTCACAGGGAAGGGGAATGGAGATTTTAAACCACTCTTAGACTTGCACGCCTCCCATCCAGGAAAAATGAAGAACAGTGGGGAATTTCACATTACCCAGTTTCATCCGGTTTCAAGCCGGTAATCATCCGTTTTGAAGTGAACCGGTACAGGGCTGCCATTTCACACAAGAGCTTAGAGCCTTGGCTTCTAGTAGATGCTCCCCTTTAAGATGGGCACGTTTTCCGATCAACACCCCTGCACAATACTTGTCGGATTTGACTTCTCCACAGCTGCGTAGAGCATTTATGCTGGCCCGCTTTAACGTGCTCCCCTCTGCAGTTTTAGCAGGAAGATTTAAGAAAATCCCCTACTCTGTTAGGTTTTGTGATTCAGAGGAGATTGAAACAATCGAACACGTATTCCTCCATTGTAGTTTGTATGATGACATTCGGGCAGTCTATCTAGAAGCCATACTTAAGAAAGATGTCAAGCAATCAGATGACAGAATGTTGTACCGTTTATTGGCTTCACAAAATACAGTGGTTATTGAAGCGGTGGCCAAGTTCTGTAACTGCCTTATAATGAGGAAGCTGTGTGCTAAATCCATGAACTGAAGGGTGACTGTTTATGATTCTGATCCATGCCAATAAAGGTTTTGAATTGAACATGGCTTGCCCCTACCGGAAATGAGCCAGATCAGAAGCGGTTTGGCATTTCAGACTTGCACCGCTTTGTTTTCCCGCCATTTTCTTCCCACGCGGGTGATCGATTTTTTAAAAAAGTTCGATTTATAGCGTTATAGCTATAATGAGCGCGAAACCGTTTTCGTTCACCCGCCAGCGGGAATGTGACCCATTGGTTCTGTACCTGTTTCAAATCCCTTTATCATGCTTGCTCTAACCGTTTGTAGTCAGTTCTAACAAAGAACGTGTTTGAGTGTCTTTCCAATGCTTTGAAATAAAATCTTGCTGTTTAAAACGTGGATTTATTCTCGATGCTTGGGAACCCAACACCCTGTAATAGACCTGTATATAATCATCCATTCCTGAGGAAGGTTCTGGAAGCGACGGTGGCTTCTCAAGGGCAGCTATTTCTAGGGAAAAGTGATTATCTCCTTTTCAGTCTGACTTCCATTCTAGGTACGCCACAGAACCCACCATGATCTTCACCAGTATACTGGCAGGTCCCAATTGGATCACTGGACCTCTGAACAGTTTTGGATAATATCACCCATGGTACCATGGAGGTTACAAGATGCAGTGTGGGAGACCTCCTTTGGTTTTTTTGTTTTTTGTTTTTTTGCATTCAGTATTCCTTAGAATCCAACCCTCCCTCTCCATGAAACCAATGGGTGAAATTGTTTGGGAATTCAGAACAAATTCTCATTGATACGCTGATGCTATCCCTCTCTCTCTCCCTCTCCATCCAGTTCCAGGGAGGGGGTAGACATTCCTTAACTGGCACCTGGAGGAAGTGAGGAAGAGAGTGAATAAGATGAAACTAAAACCACGCAAAATGGCAGTGCTGTGGACTGGGAGTTAAACTGACCTGAGGATAGGTGCTCAATATGTTCTGCACAGTCTAACAATTGCAATAATAATGTAAAGGACAATAGAATTGCCCACGAGTCTCCTGCAAGACTTAAATAAATGTTATCAGATTATTGAGGTTGTTAATGTGTTGTCTCATAAAAACATATTCCATGGTGATTTATTCAGGAAATAGTAGCTGCAGAAATCTTCCTCAATTCCTCCTTTAAACGGGGCATTTGCCAAGCTCGAACGGAGTGGAGAGACTAAAGGGCAGAGACTGTATAACAAAGAAGAGGAGGAGGAAGAGGAGGAGGGGATTGGATTTAAACCCCACCCTTCACTACCCAAGGGAATGTCAGAGCGGCTTACAAACTCCTTTCCCTTCCCCTCCTCACAACAGACACCCTGTGAGGTAGGTGGGGCTGAAAGAGCTCTGACAGAAACTGCTCTTTTTCAAGAACTGCTGTGCCAGAACTATGGCTTGCCCAGGGTCATCCTGCAGGTGAAAGTGGAGGAGTGGGGAATCAAACCCGGTTTTCCCAGATTAGAGTGCGCACACTTAACCACGACGCCAAACTGGCTCCATACCTTATTGTTTTTACTCAGTGGGACTTCAAAGTCATCCCTCTAGTGTCTCACTGGCTTGTACTCCGAATTTTGTGATCTTGGTCCATTGATCCAATTATATATCTCCAATCTATGTCCATTGGGTGTCCAAAAGCTAGGGCTGGGTGTCCATTTAGACACACAACTATTACTTAAATATTCCCCTGGCGCAAATGGTTTTCGTTGTTTACGACGCACTACAGCGGGGAACCGCACAGATCTTATAAGGGTGGGGAGGAGTTCTCAACCCTTCTATAGGCGTCTGACTGAGTTCTCTCATTCCTCCTGGCAGCTGGAAGGTAAACATCCTCATGAGGCTGGTGAAGAAGATGAAGAGCTCCATCCTGGCCAGCTGCTCCCCCAAACACACACGGGCACCTTCAAAGGGAACAAGGAAGGAAAGCAGGTGAGTGATATCTCTTTCAGCTATCGTCCATTATGTGCCACTCTAGTCAGCAGCTACTTTGTATTCTGAGGAGGCTGGCGGGCCAAAACCCTTTTCTACCTCCCAAAGTGCAATAAGAGAATCACAGCTCCAAAGCTCCAAATACAAAAGCAAAAACAAGCTGTATGCGAGCGCTATACAGAATCAATGCCCAAAACCCACGGAAAAAACTTTATAGTGCTGATGTCAAACCATGTATAAATGACGATGATACTCCCAAAGTGCAATAAGAGAATCACAGCTCCAAAGCTCCAAATACAAAAGCAAAAACAAGCTGTATGCGAGCGCTATACAGAATCAATGCCCAAAACCCACGGAAAAAACTTTATAGTGCTGATGTCAAACCATGTATAAATGACGATGATACAAAGGAGGAAAGGAGGTCCAAAAAGGTGCAGGTTGACGAAGTTTTCCGG
>NW_015171505.1:1455360-1470436 GCF_001447785.1 Gekko japonicus | reverse complement strand
TAAGCTCTGGTATCTCATTGAATGGGTAGACTTCGGACCCCAGCACCGCGAATGGGTGGAAGAAGGGGATATTCGGGCCCCTTATCTGATTCGTGAGTTTCACAGGAAGTTCCCGGACAAACCGGGAGGTCTCCCGCCCAAACCGGGAGTTCTCCCGCCCTGCCCGGGAGGCGGTGATTAAGGTGTAATTTTGAGGGGGCAGTATGTCAGCAAGCTGCCATGGTGTTCTGTGTTACTTGTATCTCTGTACAGTTGCTAACCCCCCCCCCTTGCCTGTTCGCCAGTATTCTACTCTGCTGTAATGCCTAAGCCAAACAACTGGAGGATGTATTGGGGGAGTTCGTTTCACTGCCAGCTTGTTGCTTTTAGAGCCTGGGAACTGCACCTGTGTTATGTCTGGAGATAACTTGGTTCTCAGGGAATGAGCGCGAAACCATTTTCGTTCACCCGCCAGCGGGAATGTGACCCATTGGTTCTGTACCTGTTTCAAATCCCTTTATCATGCTTGCTCTAACCGTTTGTAGTCAGTTCTAACAAAGAACGTGTTTGAGTGTCTTTCCAATGCTTTGAAATAAAATCTTGCTGTTTAAAACGTGGATTTATTCTCGATGCTTGGGAACCCAACACATGGCCCAGGGTAGCCCTATACCATCAGATCTCTTCAGAAACCACTAAGTAAGTCCAGGGTGGCTTTCTTGAGGCAGATAATGGCAAACCAACCTCCATTTAACCTCTTGCCTTGAAATTAGGTTCTACCACCAAGTTTGAGGCTGGCCCCTGTATTTCTTGACTGATTTGAGTTCCTTTGGGAGAAGATATCTGAAAAAGTGGGAAAGTATAAAATATAAGCTTCACCCTTTTCATATAAATGTTTCCAAGGAACCATATTTATAGTTTAGATGTTAAATTTTTTATTTAAGAGATTTTCTTAGATTCTATATTTTAGATGCTATTGCTTTTTCCACCTTTCAGATAAGGAAACAAACACTGAATAACTCAAAAGTGATTCGATATAATCACCCCTACAAGTTTAAATATAATTTAAAATTACAATAGGCTGACAAGCTATGTAGTTGCCTCTTGTGCCAACTGACACATAAACCTTGATTAGCATAATCTTTCTTTTGCAGGATTAAAGAGTCAAAAACATCGTCCCATACAACAGTCAGCAAAGTTAAAAGCATTTGAAACAGAGCTGGAAGCTCACAGAGTTCTGGAAATAAGCATGGTATTAGCTTGTCTATTGTTAAGCTTTGCTATTTAAAAAGGTTTATTAAATCAATTAAAGAAGTTCAAACCAGTAACACCATTTCCTGATATAAATGCATTATATGGATGCTCTATTTGCCTCCTTGTATAGGCATTCTAAGATCCCCAAGGTGTTCCGGTCTCTTGCTGCTGTTTCTCTGGCACAGTTCAAGGTGCCTGCCTGGAATTTATGACTTATAAGGCAGTTCAGAGCAGATGAATGAAATAGGCAAGCTGATAGGATCTAAGGAACATGGTAGGCTTCCACTGAACATAGTAGGATTATAGTAGGCTTCTACTGAAAAAAAGTAGCCTTGTGGTCCTCCTCTCTTCCCTATACCTACAATAAAAACTGATGTACTGTGGGGTTCTCTACTTTGTCCTTTGTTGGCTGCTCCGCGGGGGCTGAGGCTACAGAAGGGAGAGCAGACAGGAGGCAGCAGCAGTCCGCCTGTGTCTGTTCCCAGTGGAAGACAAACCCCTTCTAGCAGTCCCACCGAAATAAGTCTAAAGCTGATTTCGCACTAGAGCTGCCTCGATGTTGCACCGCCGTTTGCCCCGATACTATTGGTCAATTTCACACCCGAAACCGCGGGGCTGCATTTGACCAACGGCTTCGCCCGATTTCCTCCGCAGTTTCGTGATCCTCAAAAAACAGGATCACGAAACTGCGGGGGAAATCAGGCAAAGCCGCGAGTCAAAATGCAGCCCCGCAGCTTCGGGTGTGAAATTGACCAATAGTATCGGGGCAAACGGCGGCGCAACATCGAGGCAGCTCTAGTGCGAAATCAGCCACTGTTTCATAAACATTGACTTTCTGGCTTTCAGGACAAGCAAGTCCAGTTTCTTGGCACTAGTGGGGAGATTCCCATTGATTTCAATCTTTTTGGTAAATGCATCTGACCCAGTTCCTTAATTTGCTTGGCAGCAACAGGTTCCCCCACATGAAAGTGATACAGATTAAAGGTCAGATGGTGATTAGTCACCAGAAATTGTATGTGTGTGTTTGTGTGTATTTACATCTGACTGATGGAGGACCTCCGTAGGATTTTCAAGACAGAAGTGGTTTACTGTTGCCTGACTCTGCTTAGCAACCCTGCATTGTGGTCATTCATTAGAGTACTAAGCAGGGCTGACAAAATTGGGCTCGCCTGGGTCATCCAAATCAGGGCAAGAGCAATAATACTGTAACCATAACAATACAATCCTAACCATAACAATACAATCCTAAACAGATTTACACCCTTCTGAGCATTTGAAATAATCTCTGTTTAGGATTGCTTTCTAAAGTATGTAGACATAGTATTAAAGGAATTACAGATGTTTCAGTTAGTCTTTGGGCAGTTTCAGATGTTTCTGCTAGTCAATGTTGATGCTGGGTGTGATGAATGGCAAGATCCTTTAAACAGAACTCTACTACAAGCTAGTAAAAGAAGACATACCAACAATATTAATAATCATCATGTTAACAACCCACAGTGTTACTCAGGTTAGGGGTTGTCTAGTATTTAATTTTGGAAAATGGAGGAGACAGCGCTTTAGTTGAGGAGGGTAACTAGAAAGATCACAATTTTTACAGGAATTTTTCCCTTAAAAAAACCCCAGAAACAAACTACACCTTTGCTCAACCAGGTAAGGTTCTTTTTAGTATTAAAGGCAGATGCAGAATATGCAGTAAAAGATGCACACACAAAAACATACACAGACGATGGGGAATTTCACATTGCCCAGTTTCACCCGGTTTCAAGCCGGTAATGTTCCGTTTTGAAGTGAACCGGTATAGGGCTGCCATTTCACACATGGCTTTCCCCTTCCAGTAAAGAGCTGGATCTGAAGCAGTTTGCCATTTCAGACTGCACCGCTTTCCCTCCGCCGTTTTTCGCCCGTGCGGGCGATCTCCGGCTTTTTTTTTTTTTACGTTCGCTTTATAGTGCTATAGCAGTATAACAAAACACCCCATGCATTCCAATGGGATTGATATAATGCTATTCCATCATAGCGTTATAGCGCTATAAAGCAAATGTTAAAAAAACCCCGGAGATCGCCCGCACGGGTGAAAAACGGCGGGGAAAAAGCGCATCGGAACCGGGAGAGGAAACTGAGGAGTACTTGGAAGAGGTTGACAGGTAAAACGCTTCAGCCTCGTTTCCTAAACGGGACAGAAGCGATTGTGTATGAAATGACAAATATATTCCGGAAGGGAACCGGTTCTCAAACGGTTCTGTCTGAAATGACAGACCAGAAACCGTTTGGGAACTGTTCCTCTTCTGGAATATATCGCCTGTCTGAAATTCCTCCATATTAGAAACAAAGAAAGGAATCGGGTTTTGGGGAAATCATAGTTACCGATCCAGAAGATCAGAGGTCCAGAGAGAAGAGCTAGATGTCCATCCAGGTAAACACACACACGGCAAGGGACACAGTGTGCCATGTTATAGGGTAAAGTTTCCATGTGCTCAATTTTTCCCTGTTGCATGTTGATTCTGAATGTGCTGACTGGCAAGATACTCAAAATAACTTCTGACAGAAATGAACAGCCCAGCTTCTTTTCCTACGGATGCACAGGCTAGATGACACATTTGCTCAAGTTCCTTTTCAAAAATTATAGCAAAGTCAAAAGTTATTTGTAAACAGTTCCGCATTTGAATATAAGAGGTTTATAGTTCAAAAAGAGGATAGGAAATGTTTACGATGTATAATGGCAATGTGCAGCACTTATTTTGTAATTCATTGAGTTAGCTTTTGATAAACACTAGCTTCAGAGGATAAATGTGTGGGGGGCTGCAGGGGTCGTGCATGCTGAATTTGCATGACCAGCCAGTGTAAATTATACCAATTGTAAAGAACAACTTCTGACCAGCAGATCAGCAGACTGGTGACATTTAAAGAATGATGCACCATGGGAAATACAGATTAAATTATTTACAGTGGTACAGCTATAAAGGACAGAGGATCAGGAAATGCCTCTTGTAGTTCTGATCTAGCTGACATTTGCATCAAATTGAATGAATAATTACCACCATTGTCACTATTGGGTCTTGCTGTTGCTAATTAAAACTGTGGGAACAGCATGAATCTCAAAGATCCAATTGCTTGCAATCAAATGCACTGTCGCATGAATTCCTCACGGCAATGGGTAGCTATAAAGGACTAAATAGGAGATGGACATGAAATTGATTTGAGTTGGAATCTCAGACAAAATATCAAAACTGGAGTCCTCGAGTGGCAAACATCCCATCCTCCACATACCATCTCTAAATGATACAGAATCTCACTTCTAGCTCAACTTCCCACTGAGGTGTTCAGAGCACAGGACGTGTTTCTTTATTCAGCAATTTTTTTTTTTTAACCTCCTATGATACTTGATGCTTGTTCCTTGTCAAGTATTTTTTTTTATTTTTCCACATAAATACAGATATGAACCAAGTGTTACAAATTTACAATTCTGCATTCTACATAGTCACCCGAATGACTCTACCATATATTATAAGAGTTTTTAAATAGCTAATACTAATCACTAATGTGCCAGATACTGGGTTTCGTATTGGGTAAAATGAACTGTGTTAGTTTGCCTTTTTCCTTGATCGGGTCTTCTTTATTTTTTGTTGGTGTTTTCAGACAAATAACCATTTGAGATACTGTGGATTAGATGGGATTATTTCATGTCTTGTCAGATAGTTTATTACCAGTTCCCATTTTCGCGTCAATTTTGCATGTGACTTAATGTTTTGCATTTGCGCACTGTGATTCAGGTCTGTTATTTTCGCCATTACAAACTGTTCCCAAATTCTATCATGCCATGCTTTGAGAGTCGGAGGGTTTGGTGTTTTCCATGCTGCTGCTATTGCTAATTTTGCAGTTGCACGTAGCAGTGCAGTGATTTCTTTCACTTAGTCTCTTACTTTCTCGTCCCATATGTTCAATAATATAACTTCCCGTTTCCAGGAGATCTTCTGTGAGGTTATCTCATACTCGTTGACCCTTCCAAAACTTGAGAATCTTTGGACAGCTCTACCAGCAGAGTAAATAAGAACCCTCTTGCCCATATTTCAACATTCAGCATTTTTATAACCTGTGTAACACCAAAATTTTGCTCGAGTTAGGGGGGGTTGGTTAAATGCCCACTCACTCTCTTTAGGGTACAAGAGGAGCCACCATGACCTATAGCAGGCTTGCCTTGGCTACCCCAAGGTAATTGCCTTAATCTGAGGGTGATACAGCCCACCAAAAAACACCTGTTACAACTGGCTGCTGGAGACTGTCAGCTAGCTGCTGTCAGGTTCCACAGCCAACAACTGAGTACATGTTTATCAGAAAGGTTATACTTTATTGAAGAGCTATAGATGCATTAACAAAGGCATTGTTAAGAATGGCGTCACCCCTACAAGCATAATGGGATATAGGGTATTTGTATGCACACACACCCTTCCTTAGGCCAATTAGCCACATTCCCACGTGCGGGAGAAGGAGCCCCAGGCCGTTAGAGCCGAAGCTGAGAACCTAAAGCGCTCCCACGGTTCCCTTAAATCCCAGACACCACACACCACCTGCAAGGCCATAGATAAGCAAGCATTACAGAAGCCAAGAAGGAATGCAGCGGACTTGGCAAGCGAGCACCCCACCCCCAAACCTTATGGCAGCATAGCTGACATTCTGCCCTCTCAAAAACCCGCTTCTCCCATCCACTCTGGGAGGTCTCCCGGTCATTCTGGGAGATCTCCCGGTTTGTCTGGGAAGTTGCTATGGAACTTCCGCAACAACCAAGGGGCCCAAATATCCCGCTTCCACCCACTCGAGATGCTGGGGACCAAAGTCCAGCCATTCAACACAATACAACAGTTTTCCACGTTTAATCTTAGAGTCCAGAATCTTAGAGATCTCATAATGTTCCTTGCCCTCAATCAAGATAGGAGGGGGCACCGGCTGCGATGGACGCCAGAGACTTGACCCAGAATCCCGTTTCAGGAGGCTGAAATGAAATACAGAATGAAGGTTTCTCAAGTTTTTAGGTAGATCCAAATCTACAGCCACATCATTGATCACTCTTTTCACCTTGAAAGGACCAAGATATTTCCAACCTAGTTTCCAGCTAGGTCTTAAGACTTTTATGTTTTTAGTAGACACATACACGGAGTCCCCAGGCTTAAGAGCCAATCCCTCCACCCTTCTCTTGTCAGCCTGACTCTTGTATGCCTCCTTGGCAACATTCAAAGTCTTGCACAGGAGCGGCCATGACTCCTTTAACCGTTGACACCATTGAGCTGCATCCCCCAACCCAAAGTCATTGTTCCCTTCCAGAAAAGCACAGGCGGGCTATCGTAGCCATACAAAGCCTTAAATGGGGAAAGTCCGGTTGAGGAATGGCAAGTGTTGTTATAACAGCAGTCGGCCAGAGGCAGCAAATCCACCCAATCGTCCTGTTGATAATTGGTGAAACAACGGAGATATTGCTCCAAAGTTTGATTAACCCGCTCCATCGGGCTGTCAATCTCTGGGTGATAGGCGCTGCTCAGGCCCTGTTCCATCCCCATCAATTTTATCAGCTCCCCCCAAAACCGGGAAATAAATTGGGTCCTCCTGTCAGACACCACCTTGGCCGGGAGCATGTGCAGACGGACCACATGTAAAAGAAACGCTTTAGCCAGTGCTTTTGCCGTGGGCAGGGAAGCAAACGGAATGAAGTGTGCCTGTTTGGAAAACAAATCCACTACCACCCACATGACAGTCATTGACTTGCTTGGTGGGAGATCCATAATAAAGTCCATGGATATCACCTCCCAGGGCCGGTTCGGAGTTGGATGAGGCTGCAATAATCCCGGGTTTTTCCCCGGCCGGGGTTTACTCATGGCACAGATATGGCAAGACTTGACAAAGGAGGATAAATCCTTCCGCATTTGCAGCCGCCAGAATTGCCGCTGCAGGAGTTGAAGGGACTTAACAAAACCCGGGTGTCCCGACAATTTAGAGCCATGCACGGCTTGCAACACCTCCCCCCAAGGGAGGAATGCTTTGGCCAACGTCCGTGCCGTCAGCAAACTGGGGAATGGAATGAAATGAGCTTGTTTGGAGAATAAATCCACGACTACCCAAATTACCATCATGGATTTGCTAGGGGGTAAGTCTGTGATGAAATCCATGGAAATCACCTCCCACGGTCTATTTGGGGTCGGCAACACAGAGAAGCTAGTAAAAGCATGCTGCAGAGGAACACCATGCCATGCAAGGGGAAGCCTGAACTCCACAGAGACCCCATGAGCAAAAACCTCTGCTAGCATGCAAGCAGCCCCCCACCTTCACCAGATACTGCACGTAGGCTGCCCATTATGACAAAAGAACTCTTGCATAAAGGGATTAACTGGCTGTTACATCATGCCTACCAAGCCCATCACCCTGGCTACTGCTGCTATTGTCTTCTAAAGGTGTCACTGTTAGTAATAAAAGAATCAATATTGCCCAACCATTAGCCCCACCATCCTCCTGCAACTAATTTTTGCCAAGCAGCTTCCTGGGGACTAGGGACGTGACAGGGGATAGTGTATAAAAAGAGCAGGACCCACCATGCTTGCTCTCTCTCTTCCTCTATACCTAACCTTACCCTATCTTACGGACTCTCGGTGTAAGCGCTGTCCAGATTCTCTCCACGTGTTCTGCCAATTCAGAATACGACCCCATTTTTCCATTATAGTCTCCCTTATTTTTCCGCTGTAAGGATTGCTTCACCTCTTCAGGACAGGTATGTATCACCCACCAACGATTTGCCTGCTAATGCGAATGTCACTATCCCTTTCCATCTACATTTCCTAGTTCTGTGTAATTGTGTGTGTGCTTGAATTTATTGTATGCTTGTAAAGACTTCTCAGTAAAGAAACCATTTCACTAAATATTTGGTCTCTGTGTTTATTTTCTGGCTTACTGGAAAAGGCGGGACTCCTGTATACAAAGGTTATTGCTCCCTATTTGCCAATTGCTATTTTTAATATCATAATTCCCCACAACATTATTATAAAGGAATAAAGCAATTTGGCTAACATCTGTATGTTTCACTGTTCTGAGCACACCAGTTTTGGTACTCCAATTAAAAAAAAAAAAAAGCTACACTAGAGTGTTCCAAAACACAGTTTGGGAATTACTGAATTATACAGACCTCCATTTAACTTTCTACAAAAAAAGCACTGCTTATTCAGAGAGTACAGAAAAGCTGAAGTCTATATAAACATGTGGAAGCAAGGGAGAAAGAAACTGATAGGACTCAAATATAATGAGGCACTTGGGGGCACTGCTGGACTCTAGCTTCATTATCACACCTTTTTCTTAATTCTTGAATTTACTTGCTAATTTGCTGCTATCCATTGGTCTTACTTGATCAAATTTCAGCTCTGCAATTTCAGCTTTGAGTGGCCCCTCCTAACAGCTGCCCCCCTGTTTTTTCCTGTTACTAAGCCTTGAGGAGATTTGATTCCATTTGTCTGAAGAAGTCTGCTTTGCACACAAAAACTTACACTTTGAATAAAACTTTGTTGGCCACTGGACTCAAACTTTGTTTTGATGAGGCACTGAATGTGGAAGGACAGGGATAACTGACCAGAAACATTCTTAAAACTTCTATAGCATTTCACATACACCATCTCAACATCTTTTACAACAACCCTGTAAGGTCGGTCAGCACGATTATCATATTGCAAAAGGTGGGAAGGGACAGGAGCTGAATAACAGCAGTTTGCCTGGTGAGTTGGCAGTAGAGGAGAAATCTGAACTGTGATCTTCCTGTTTTGCAGCACATTCCCTTAAACCCAGCCCATTCAATGCGTATTAGTTAAATATGCGCGCTGACTCCATTGCAATAATGTCACACCAAATCTGTGGAGGCCTGTTCAGATCACTTTGTATCCCATGGGGAAGGTGCACAAGTGAGTGTCAGAACCCACAGCCAACAACGTAGTACACGCTTAGCAGGAAAGCTAATACTTTATTGAAGAGCTATAGATGCATTAACATAGGCACTGTTAAGAATGGCGGCTGCCCCTGGGGCATAATAGGATATAGGGTATTTGTATGCACACACCCCACTGCCCTGGCCAATTAGCCACACTCCCGTGCGCGGGAGAAAGAGCTCCGACCGTTTGCGCTGAAGCTGGGAACCAAGCTTGCTCCCATGGTTCCCTTAGTAGTAGACATCAACATTCCACCACCTGCAGGACTTTGAGATAAGCGTTACAGCAGCGAAGAAGCACAGAAGGAATGCAAAGGTGATTAGAGTACAACTGACACCCCCCCCAACCTCCATGGCAGCTTAGCTGACAGTGAGCAGCCCAATGGGGGGTAGGCATCTGTGAGACTAGTGCTTGGTTTCCTCCCCTGGCTATCCTAGCCACCAAAATGTCATGGTTTAGTTGGGTTCAAAAAGGACTTCATCAACTTTCATGTCATTTTCGGACACAGGGACCACATCACAAATTTGTTCTTTGAAAGCTAGGGCGATGGTGTAAGGTTTTCCTTTGGGGTGGTGGGTACACCTTTCGAGGTATGTATCATAGTACCCTTTTCCTCTTCCTAGTCTGTTGCCTGTTTTGTCAAAGCCCAGTCCTGGCATTAGGATGAGATCAAGACCATCTGTTGACAAAAGACAGACAGACAGATTGTTAAAACCACTTAATTTCTGTGTTTAAACTATCTTACCATGTTGCTCTCAATGTGGCTTAGAACATAAGAGAAGGCACGGTGGATCAGGCCAATGTTCCATCCAGTCCAACTCACTATGTTCACACAGTGGCCAAAAGCCAGGTGCTATCAGGAACCCAGAACTCCAGAAGCCCTCCCAACTGTTGCCCCCAAACACCAAGAATACAGAGCATCACTGTCAAAGATATAGTGTTCGATATATACCTTGTGGCTAATAGCCACTGATGGACCTCTGCTTGCAGCAACATAAATTAGAACAATAAAAATACAGAAACAGCCAATAAAATATATAGAGTAGCATAAAGCCAGATCAATAAAAGGCAGGGTAAAAGAATTCAGACACACTGTTTTAGACTTGAAAAATTCATGGCAGAATTCACTCTCTGCCTTAACTCCTTCTCCCCAACCCACTTTCCTTTCGCATATCTGAAGAAATGAGCTGTAGCTCCCAAAAGCTCATATTGAAATGAATGTTAAGGACTACCTTAAGGTGCTGCTGGATTTTTGTTTCATTTTGCAACAACACACTAACAAGGCCCCTTCTTTGCAATCTATCGTGTAGAGACAGGGCAACCCTGCATTCTAATGACAGTGTGAACACACAGTTCACTAGTTATCTTCTTGGCATACAAGCCCAAGGCCTGCTCCTGATTTCACTCTGGGCAGAATCCCACGCCTAGTATCAGTTTCTTTTTCCCGCCATGGGAAAAGGGGTGATTGGCCCACAGGTGGTGGGGGGGGGGGCTTTTTGAATCTGATATATTATTGTATGCTTGTTCCTGGCTAGTAATTCCTAACAGTGACCATGTTACTGCAACCATAGTACTGACAATAAAGCAAAACCTTTCTTGGAAGTGTGTGTTCCGTTGTTTGGCTGTGGGTCCTGACATTCTGTTAGAAATCCTCATCATCCTTATTGTTCGCCTCTGTCACGACGAGATGAGCGGGGAAGAGAACAAACCCGTACCCACAATGATGGGGAGGAGACCCCCACTACCCAGTCCGAGGTATTAGTGATGACTGTGGGCACTGGGACTATCCCGAAGACGGCATCAGCCCACATCTTCTTGACACCGAAGGGGCCAAGGCAGCAGGGAGGTCAGCTGTACCAACCCGGGCCGTTACGTGGGTCCAGTTTAACCCAGATTTGACGGAGGAAACATACCGGTATGTCCTGACCAAGGGCCCTCGGAGAGACAGCCGGTTCGATGCTGGGCAATTCTAGTTTCCTACCATATTGGGCAACATCGTAAGCTGCGACCCGAGCGTGGGTGACGGGCCGCATGAAAGAACGCAGCGGACACCAGTTCCCAGGGGACGAAGAGCTCGGTCTGGCCGAGCGAATTGTAGAGGTGGAACAGGCTCAGCGACAAATGATGCAAGACTTCAAGGAGGTGATCCTGGGCATCCCGGATATGGTAATCCGGGCGCTATGAGCAGAGCAGGAAGCACAGCAGCAAGCGCCAGCCCTTTCCCCCCCCCATCAGGGTCCACCTCAGGGACCACCTGTACCTCTGGTACTGGGACAGCCAGCGGGCCCGGGGGCTCCAGTGCTTGGCCCAGATGGGGACGGTCATACCCCAGTGCCCCAACCAGGAAGCCCCAGGGGCCAGGTCCTCCACTGTCCCAAAGACCTGATCGAGGTGACGTTGGCCAGAGACCCGGAGGATTTGCCTTACTTTGTAGTCAGAGTAATGAAATTGGTGAGAGAAGTACTCCAGATGTTACACAAGCACAAACTGTTTGCTAAGTTGTCCAAATGCGAGTTCCACCAAACAGCCATTGATTTTTTGGGATATAGGATTTTGGAGAAGGGGCTGGAAATGGAACCGGGGAAGTTCCGGGATGTACTGGGATGGGAAGCCCCCCGCACACGCCACCAGCTACAAGCCTTCCTCGGATTTTTGAATTTTAATCGAAATTTTCTGACCAACTTTGCCCAAGTCAGCTTGCCCTTCACTGATCTATTGAAAACCAAAGAGAAAGGCGCAGAGGCTACCAAACCAGGCACTAAGCTGCTCTGGACAAACAAATGCCAGGAGGCATTCGACCGCCTTAAGGCGCTTTTTACTTCGGAGCTGGTGTTAGCCCACCCCGATGAAAATAAAAAATGCATCGTCCAAGTCAATGCATCTGATGTTGCCGTGGGGGGGGGCAATCCTGCAAGAGGGGGACGATGGGCGATTACACCCCAGGCTATGTGTCCCGCAAGTTCAATGAGACTGAACGCAACTGGTTGGTCTGGGACAAGGAGGCAGGAGGAATCCGGCTAGCACTTTCTACATGGAGGGGGCCCGAGTGCCTTTTGAGGTTTGGACTGATCACAGAAATTTGCAAGTGTTGGCCCCCCCCCCCCGTAGTCTCAACGCTAAGCAGTTATGGTGGGCTGATGTCTTTTCTAAGTTTCGGTTCACGGCTCCACCATTTCCCAGGCTCAGCTAATTCCTTAGCTGACGCACTGTCACGCCTCCCTCAACATGACAGCCAAAGGGAGGAGACATTGGACTCCATGTTCACACCCTCGCAGCTGGGTGGGGCGGTGACAACTCGAAGCTGTGAGGGCTCCTCCCCCCGGCTCCGCCCCCTCCCCTCCTGCTCAAGTGGGAGGAACTAACTGGACTGCCAGATTTGCCTCCACCTTCTCGGATGATGACAGAACGGAGGTGGAAGGGGAAGGGAGAATGGAACTGGAAGTGGATGGATGCTGGTACCGTGGCACAAAACTATTCGCCCCTAAAACTTTGCGGGGGGAAGTATTGGCAGCGGTCCATGGCTCCAAACTCGCTGGCCACACAGGGTTTGTCAAATCCCTTCAGCTCTTACAAAGACAGTTTTGGTGGCCACTCATGCGCAAGGATTTGTCCTCGTTCGTTAAGTAATGCCAAACTTGTGTCATGTGCAAACCTAGACTGGGGAAAACCCCGGGGGTGCTGAAACTGCTTCCCACTCCGAGTCGACCATGGGAAGTGATATCCATGGATTTTATCAGACTTGCCCCCTAGTAAATCCATGACAGTCATCTGGGTGATTGTTGACCTGTTTTCTAAACAGGCTCACTTCGTCCCCTTTCCTTCGTTGCCCTCCGCAAAGGTTTTAGCAAAAGCATTTTTACAACACGTGGTGCACCTTCACACACTCCTGGGCAAAATTATCTCCAACAGGGGGACCCAATTCGCTTCTACGTTTTGGGGGGAGCTGTTGAAACTCTTGGGGGTGGAAAGGGCCATTGTTGGATCCCCAAGCATCGAGAATAAATCCACGTTTTCAAGAAAAGCAAAATTTATTTCAAAGCGTTGAAGACATACTCAAACACGTTCTTTGTTAGAACTGGGGATACACAGTTAGGTCAAGCATAATAAAGGAACTTCAAACAAATACAGATCCAATGAATAGCTTTCCCGCTGGCGGGCTAATGAAACGGTTGCGCGCCCAGTCCATGGGAACCAGGCAGAACATCAGACAAAACACAGGTGCAGTACTCATGGGAAAAGCAATAGGCAAGCATTACAGCATCTTCTCCCCCACACAACCTCCAGCAGTTATCTTTTGCATTCCAACGCAGGAGCAGGATGATAGAAAACAAGCCGGGTGCAACAGGGAAAGGATATGTACACAGAGGTCACAGAAAACAGAATGGCAGCTTGCTGACATACTGCCCCCCTTAAAATACACTTACAACACACCTCCCGGGCCGGGCGGGAGATCTCCCGGGCTGGGCGGGAGACCTCCCGGTTTGTCCGGGAACCTTCTGTGGAAACTACGGATCAGGTAAGGGGCCCGAATATCCCCTTCTTCCACCCATTCGCGGTGCTGGGGACCGAAATCAACCCATTCGATAAGGTACCAGAGTTTACCACGTTTCACTTTACAATCAAGGATATCAGCGATCTCAAAATGTTCATCCCCTTCCAAAATGACAGGTGGAGGAGGAGTAACTGCTGGTCTCCAGGGAGACGGGCCAGGATCCTTCTTCAACAGGCTCATGTGAAAAACAGAATGCAGAGCACGTAAATTCTTAGGCAAAACAACATCAACCGCCACATCATTTATGACTTTACGCACTTTGAATGGACCTATGAACTTCCACCCCAATTTCCTGCTAGGCCGCAGCATCTTAATGTTCTTGGTCGAGACATACACAAGATCCCCAGGTTTCAGATCAAACCCCACCACCCTACCCTTGTCTGCCTGGGTCTTGTAAGCAGCCTTGGCTGCGTCAAGTGTTTGGCATAGCAGAGGCCATGCTTTTTGCAAGGACATACACCATGTATCAGCATCCCCCACAGGACGTTGGCCCATCCCCTCCAGGAAAGGGAGGGGGGGGCTGTCGTAACCAGAGACAGCTTTATAAGGAGACATGCCCGTGGAGCTATGGACAGTATTGTTATAACAATATTCAGCAAGAGGCAACAATTCACACCAATCATTCTGTTGATAATTAGTAAAACAACGCAGATATTGCTCCAGGGTCTGATTAACTCGTTCCGTTTGTCCGTCAGTTTCAGGATGATACGCGCTGCTGAGCCCTTGTTCCACCCCTAAAATGGAAAGAAGTTCCCTCCAAAACTTAGAAACAAATTGGGTCCCCCTGTCAGAAATTAACTTAGCAGGTAATTGATGAATTTTCACCACGTGAGACATAAACGATTTCGCCAACCTCTGAGCTGTAGGCAAGGAAGGAAAAGGCACAAAATGAGCTTGCTTAGAAAATAAATCAACAACCACCCAAATAACAGTGTTCCCTTTGCTCGCAGGGAGGTCAGTAATAAAGTCCATGGACACCACTTCCCACGGTCTCGATGGGGTAGGGAGTGGCTGCAGAAGACCAGGAGGCTTGCCCACTCTGGGTTTAGTCAAGGCACAGGTTTGGCAGGACCGAACAAACGTCAAGAGGTCTTTGCGCATTTGAGGCCACCAGAACTGTCTGCGGATGAGTTGCAGAGATTTAACAAAACTCCAATGCCCTGCCAGTTTCGAACCGTGAGCAGACTCCATCACCTCCCTCCTCATTGAAATAGGCACATACAGTTTGTCTCCAGAATAAATCAGACCTTCAGGGCTACGGACACAATCTGGCAACGCTTTCAGGGAGGCATCATCATCAGCAGTAAAAGCAGACATATATTTCTGGACCCAGCCCCCCCCCCCC
>NW_015171505.1:1455121-1455242 GCF_001447785.1 Gekko japonicus | reverse complement strand
GGCGTGAAAGCGCGTCAGCCAGGGAATTAGCCGCCCCAGGGAAATGACGAAGAGTGAATCGAAACTTAGCAAAGAAGTCCGCCCAACGAAGTTGTTTAGCATTGAGAGAACGGGGGGATTT
>NW_015171505.1:1454814-1454927 GCF_001447785.1 Gekko japonicus | reverse complement strand
TTTTAGACACAAATGCGAGGGGATGTAAACGACCATCTTCCCCTTCTTGCAAAATAGCGGCCCCCATTGCCACATCCGAGGCATCAGTTTGGACAATGAATTTTTTTAGTTTC
>NW_015171505.1:1447795-1451620 GCF_001447785.1 Gekko japonicus | reverse complement strand
GGGATACACAGTTAGGTCAAGCATAATAAAGGAACTTCAAACAAATACAGATCCAATGAATAGCTTTCCCGCTGGCGGGCTAATGAAACGGTTGCGCGCCCAGTCCATGGGAACCAGGCAGAATATTAGACAAAACACAGGTGCAGTACTCATGGGAAAATCAATAGGCAAGCATTACAGCATCTTCTCCCCCACACAACCTCCAGCAGTTATCTTTTGCATTCCAACGCAGGAGCAGGATGATAGAAACCAAGCCGGGTGCAACAGGGAAAGGATATGTACACAGAGTTCACAGAAAACAGAATGGCAGCTTGCTGACAGCCATGAGTAGCGCTTATCACCCAGAGACTGATGGCCAGACCGAACGTGTGAATCAGACTTTGGAACAATATTTACGTTGCTTCACCAACTACCAGCAGGATGATTGGGCTAACTTGCTACCACTGGCTGAATTTTGCTACAACAACACGACTCATTCCTCTACAGGAATGTCCCCTTTCAAGGCACTTTATGGCTATGCTGTTCCTTGAGGGTGATGCTTTGGGCCCGGTGGATCCGGCACGATGGTGTCAACAACTTAAAGACTCCTGGCCTTTGTTGTGCAAAACATTAGAGGTGGCGAAGGATGCTTACAAGGCTCAGGCTGACAAGAGAAGGGTGAAGGGTTGGGCTCTGCAGCCTGGTGACTCTGTTTACGTCTCTACTAAGAACATTAAGGTTCTAAGACCAAGCCGCAAACTGGGCTGGAAGTTCATTGGCCCGTTTAAAGTCAAACGTCTAATCAATGTGGTTGTTGTGGATCTAGAACTTCCTAAAAACTTGAGGAATATCCATTCAGCCTCCTGAAGCGGGACCCAGGTCCGAGTCCCTGGCGCCCGACGAAGCCGGTGCCCCCTCCTCACATGGTGGAGGGCAAGGAACATTTCGAAGTGTCTAAAATCCTGGACTCTAAACAGAAACATGGCAAACTGTATTATTTGATTGAATGGGTGGACTTTGGACCACACCACTGAGAATGGGTGGAAGTAGGGGATATTCGGGCCCCACAGCTTTTGCAGGCGTTTCACCGGGAGATTCCAGGAAAACCGGGAAATCTCCCAGTTTAGCGGGCAGAATGTCAGCTATGCTGCCATATTGTTTATAGGCCTAGGGTTAGCCTGCCTGACCTGTGTACGAGTTGGTGCCACATTCCTTCCCCCCCCCCGCTTGTTATCTCTGACCTTGTACTCCTGCTTGTGTAGTGTCTCCACTGTAATTAACTATGAGACTAGTTTCATTTCTCAGCCTAGGATCGGTTACTCTTTTTTCCCGCCTGCGGGAGCAAGGGCAATTGGCCCACAGGTGAGGGGGGGCCCTTTTGAATCTTCTATTTTATTGTATGCTTGTTCCTGGCTAGTCATTCCTAACAGTGACCATGTTACTGCAACCATAGTACTGACAATAAAGCAAAACCTTTCTTGGAAGTGTGTGCTCCGTTGTTTGGCTGTTGGTCCTGACACTTTAGGATAACAGCAAATGCACTAAACCTGTGCGGCTGGAAGTCTAAAATCACCATGTGCCTTAGCACTAAAGTCAACACTGAGAGGAAATTCCACAACTTAAGGTGCTACAACAAAGGCTCTACTCCTCATGGGGTTCCAATGGAGGGGGCACAAGCTAGAGGGCCTCTGTAACAGATCTCAGTTGACAGGCAAGTTCATGTGGGCTGCCCTCTGATAAGGCTTTCTTTTTTTTTTTGGTAAACAATGATAAGGCTTTCTTTTTTTTTTTTGGTAAACAATTTTTTTATTTTTTCATACTTTGAGAAATCATACATTCCATAATTTTCGTTACATCTTATTCACCCTATTCCCAATACCTCCCCCTCTCCTCGGCTTCCCGCAATGCTTTTCCCCTTTTTTTCACATTTTTCAGTATAACAGTGGCCCCGGTCACACGGGCAGGAAACTGCAGAGGAGAAGCGTGGCTGTTTGCCCTGGGGCAAACTACTGTGCAGTTACGCACCGTGGAGGTTCCATGGCAAGGGAGAGGTGCCGATCACAGGACAAGCCGGCGCGCAACGAAGAAGCGCGTGCCGTGGCAATCCGTTGGGTGCGCATGCGCATCCACAGAGACTTGGACAAAAAAAAACACCTTATTTGCAAGGGGACATGGGCGGGCGCCGGATGCCTCCGGAAACGCGATCAGACCCCCGCCCTTGCCCCGCAGTTTCCGGAAACTAGTACCTCCAAGGTACTAGTTTTTTGCCACGCAGTTTCGGCTGGAAGCCTCGGTTGAGCCACGGGAGTGCTACGCTTCCCAGATGTGCTGGTGAGATCGCGCCCGGAAACTCCGGCTGTTTTCCGTCTCACTTGTGTGGCTTCTGTTACGTGTGACCGCAGCCAGTAAATTTCAGATTAGAGTCCAGTTGCTCTTAACCACTGCACCAAACTGGCTCTCTACCAGAGCCATGTGCTTACCCTCTCCATACAATGCCATTAAGTAACTCTACCAGATGCTAAGGCTCTTTTGTTTTGATTTTGGGGAATCATGAAAATGGATGGCAGATATTCGGTCCTGCCATTCCCAATTCTTTATTCATTGCAAAGATGGATTCTAAACACCAAACTAAGCCCGAATTATACAAATTGTGCCTTAGTGCTGCCAACAGAAAACTGGCCTGTCCAAGGAAGAACTGGCAGTTTTGCCAGGAGTGCTCCACTCTTTGCAAGCTTTTATGTTTACATGTATCTGCTCCCACCACAGCCCATAGCTGGTGCATTCTGGGCACTTACAGGCCTCCTAGTTATAGGACAACAGCAAAGCCAGCCAGTGTGTTCCTTGAATTATGTGCACTAATTCAGGTCTGATTTGCAATTCGCAATTAAAATAAGCAAATCAGAAGGTTGGATAACATTCTTAAAGATGAATTTACTAACAGAGTGATGGACCCTTCTTCTCTCGCAGTAGAGGTTTGCCTCTCTGGAAAGTGTTTTAGCAAGTGACTGGATTCTGCAATGTACTGATCTATTTTAACTTGGAACTTAACCCTGTTTTTATTTCCAAGGACCTGAATGCTAGCGAATAAAGCCCCATTGTAAGCTGCCAAGCTGAATTCACTGGGAAAAGCCTATTCCCCAAACTTGTTATGCCAAGCAGTTCAAAACGATTCAAGTAGTGAAACTGTGTTTTCCAAGAAACACAGTCAGACAAAGTTGGTGAAGTCCCCCTGGGATTTCTAAATAGACCACTCAAGCTGACCTTGTCATCAGAAATGACCCCTCTGCCTTAGTGAGTCTATATTTCTCAAAAACAAAGAATGGTTTAACTCCTGATGCTCAGAATAACCAGCTGGCTTTCTATAGATTTTCTGACACTGGCTGAGGTTACTGGGAAACAGCATCACTTCCCACTCAGTTTTAGTGGCAAAGAACATGGTCTCCCTGTGAAGTGTCTCCCCTCAACTATACCCAGCTCGGAAGGGGGCACAGGTCTTTCTGCTCTGACCTTGAGGACTAAACACATGATTCTTGCATGTATATGAAGCGAGTCTTGGGAGAGGAGGAAAGGGAAAAAAACAACACCGTGGGAATTCTAGCACACGTAAGCAAATTCCTGGCCCCATACCTGGCAAGAACTGGCCACCTTTTCCTCTTCATACTTTTTTCATCTTGTGTACATTAACTCTAGGCACTGAGTTACCCAGAGGTAAGCATGAAGTATACAATGTCCTGGGGTGACGTTACAGAACAAACCTACAGTCTTTTGTCTCACCGAAGCGCAGGCTTATCTCTGGACTGACTTAGTTATTATTCAAATAAAGAACTGGGGTTAGGAAAGATAAAA
>NW_015171505.1:1447085-1447211 GCF_001447785.1 Gekko japonicus | reverse complement strand
AGGCAGTGATATTTCATCTAAATATTTTTTAATCTTCTCAAGATCAGCTTTAGTTCCTTGGAAAAGTTTTGCATAATACTTGAAGAAACTTCTTTTTATCCCATTGGGGCCCACAAATTCCTTTCC
>NW_015171505.1:1443143-1446980 GCF_001447785.1 Gekko japonicus | reverse complement strand
AGATTTTTGCTGTAATTTCTTTAAATTCCAATAAAGTTCTTGATTCAATGTCACATTCAGTTGCTCTTTCAGCAACTGTAATTCTTTAATAATTTTCTTTTTTCCAGGTTTTTTCTTAAGTTCTTTTTCTTTTTGAGATATTTTTTCCAACACTTCAGCTTGTTTTTTAAATTTCTCTTTTTTTTGCCGCACGTTTTGCGAGATGAGAATTCCTCTCATCACCGCTTTGTAGGCTTCCCACACTACCTGTATCGGAGTTTCCTTATTTAAATTTTGTTGAAAAAATTGTTTTGTCTCTTCTTTTAATAAATCCACTACAGTTTTGTTATCCAACAAATCTTCATTTATCCTCCATAAAAACTGTTTACTCCTTTCTGTAGAACTCCATAATATAGGATTGTGATCTGAATTACACCTAGGCAAAATCTCAATTTTATGTGTTTTCATTGACAATTCTTCTGACATCCAGATCATATCAATTCTTGAAAAAGAACAATGTCTATTGGAATAAAAAGTAAAATCTTTCTGCATTGGGTTCCATTTTCTCCATACATCTTCCAATTTTTCTTGTTTGATTAAATCAAAAAAAGTCCTTGGCAATTTACCACTATGTTCGTTGCCCTTTTGGGGTTTTCTGTCCAAAATGTCTATTGTACCATTAAAATCTCCGGCTAAGACAACTTGATCATACGTTTGTAGTTGCAATTGTTCTGTTAATTCTTTAAAAAAATTATCTTTGGCTCCATTGGGTGCATACAGATTAATCAATAAGGTCTTTTTTTGCTGTAACATAAGTTCCACACCCACATATCTTCCCTCCCTGTCTTTAAAGATCTCTTTCGATTGTAATTCTTTTCTCACATAAATCACCACTCCCTTTTTCTTGTTTAAAGCCGAAGAATAAAATTCCTCTCCAAATAAATTATTTTTTAAATATTTTGCATCTTGTCTTCTAATATGAGTTTCTTGCAAGCATATCACATTACACTTTTGTTTTTGTATCCAATGGTTAATTCTTTTTCTCTTATTCGGTGAGTTTAGTCCATTTACATTCCATGACAACAGTTTGTAATCCATTGTGCAGTTTGTTTTATAATTCTCCGAAGTCATCTAAATTGTCCGACTTGAACCTATAATAATCTTCCACCGATTTGATCATAATTCTCCCTCCTTTATAAGTGAAGGATAAACCCTGCGGTATTTCCCATCTGAATCTAATATTCATTGTCTTCAGTTTGTCAGCCAGTGGTTTGTATCTTCTTCTGTCTTGTAAGATTGTTCTCGGGAGTTCTCTCATTACCATTATTTTATGTCCCTCAATTTCAAATGGAACGGTGAACTGTTTCTTAAAAATATCTTATGTCGTTGTTCTTGTTACAAATTGCACAATCACATCTCTTGGTAGATTTTTCTTCTCAGCAATTCTGGAGTTTACTCTGTATATTAAATCAAACTCTGTATCCATTGACCCATCATCTTCTCCTAAATATAACGTTATTGCCTTTATCATCTCTTCTCTTATATTCTTTTTCCTTTTCTGCTATGCCTCTAAATCTCAGATGGGTTTGCATTCGTCTAAACTCCGTCATAGTTTCTGATCTTTTGAGTTGCTGTGTCAAAGAATCTTGTTTCTTTTCCATATCCTGTATCTTCTCTTCCGTAGTTGTGACTTTAGTTGCCGTGTCTTGAACTTCTTTCTTGACTCCTTCCACTTCTTGCTTGATTGAAGTTAGCTCTGTTGTAACCAGGTCTTTTATTGCAGTTATATTTTTTTCCTGGGCCTTTTCCATTTGCTTCAAGTGTATCTGCGTCTGCTTTTCCATTTGTGCCTCTAGTTGTTTTACTATCTTTTCTTCCAGTTGTTTTTCTAGCTGTATTCCCATTGCTTGTATCGCCTCTGTCATCCTCTTTTCCATCGCTTCCATGGCGGTTTGGAGCTCTTTCTTTTCCTTTGTTGACATCCTTGGGGTTGAAGCAGAGCCTGTCCTGGGTCTGACAACTGGATCTATTGCTGGATCTGAGCCGGCTCTCGGTCTTGTTCTTCTGGTCTCCGTTTTGGCGTTTCTGCTCAAACTCGCTATCAGATAGTCTTATTTAAGTTCGTTAATGCAGATAAGCAGATTCTGTCTTTTTTCGCACTTCAGAGATCCCCAAAAAGTCTTTAAAAAGCATTTTAGTTTGAGGTCCTCCTCAAAATGTCGGGCGCAACTTCTCGATGGTTTTTCTGGGTAGAGTAGGTCAGTTTCACTTCTACCGGATCCGTCTGTGCACATTTACTCACATCCGGTCCGCCTTATTATGTTTCCGATCTTCTTCCTGTTGTCTGTAGCCCATCTAGGCACTCCACTTCCTGCTTCTGTTGCTTCGGAACCTTTTTTGCAGTACACCAACCCACTCCTCCCGCGATACTCTTCGTCAGTTTCAGTTTTAAGTTGCGCGCATATCTCGTATCTCACCACAGGAATGTTCAACAATAATCGTTTTTTCACATTAAAAACCTTCAATCAAGTCTCTTTTTTTCCGGAATCGGAATTTCTGGGATTATCAATTCATTCCGCGCCCACCCGCTCGTTTCAAATCAGTCTATGTCTTAATTCAGGTAAGCGGCACGATTTTGTTATCTAGCGCGATCAAAATCGGGTTTAGCATTGCTTCTTTTCACTCACGCATTGTCCCCCTTCGCGAAGAAGTCGGCTGATGACAAATTTAAGTTGATTAATCAACTCGAACAGCTTCTGAAGTGTTGCTTGGCATTCGCCCTCTTCGCGGGAGGAGATCAAAGCCTGACACAAGCTTCTTTAAAAGCTTGATCATGCCAATCTACACTCCCTCTTGGGCACGGCTGCCTGCTTGACGCCCCCCCATCTCATCTGGTTTGCCAGAACCTCTGTGGTGTAACAGTCAGAGCAGGATCAGGGAGAGGCACTTGGCCATGAAACCTGCAGGCTCACCCTGAGCCAGTCTTTTTCTCTTGGCCTGACCTACCTAACAGGGTTGTTATAAGAATGGTAAAAAGAGGAAGAGAGAAGCATGCGTCATAGTTCTTTGGACAAAGGGTGGGATAAAAATGATCCAGACAGACTCTTGTTTGACCTAATTTCTCAAAACCTGTCAAGACCCTACACAGCCCCACCTTGAGAAGGGACGCAGACTGCTGTCAGGTAGCCCTGTCATGGTGTTGGGATGTGAGGGTTTTTTTTAATCTCCCTCCCATTCTCAGAGCTTCTCTGCCTAGCGCTCCCGCTATCTGCACATTGGCCTTGAAGATGCTTTGCTTTGCTGTAATTCCCCAGGCCTGGGAACTGTAACTGCTTTGGGTGCAAAAAGGCTTGCTTGCTGGCAGGGTCCGCGCACACGAGAAAACTTCATTGGCTTTGCAGGTGGGGGGGGGTAGTTTGAATATGCTATAAGTTAGTAGCCATCTTATTATAGGCCATTCTTAACACAGACTGTTCTACATGTACTTTAGTTCTGCGTGACCATAATAAACACTTGTCTTCTGAAGAAGCCTGGGTGTGTGGATCACCTGCCTAATGTTCCTGACAACTGCACAAGGGGAGAGAACCCCCCCATGGTCCCCAATATACCTGAGGCTCCAAGCATCCTAGGACCTCCTTAGCCCCTTCTACAACTGCAAGCTGTCATTCAAGATCCTGTGAAATAGGCAAAGCTGGAACCTCCTCCAGTGGACACATCCCCCTCTAGTACCCCCAGAGTCTCCCTCAGGACCCTGGGAACAAAGAAGGCGCAGTCAGAACCAAATCCTGGACCCAACAGAAGAGTCTACAGCTGGCAGCTCAAGGCATCCTGCACTTCAGTCTGGAGTTTATCCAATCA
>NW_015171505.1:1436856-1443095 GCF_001447785.1 Gekko japonicus | reverse complement strand
ACCTGCTTCCTACATATCCCCGCAGGTGGGCTCCTAGCAGTGCCTGTCTGTACCCATGCCACTTTCGATTCAGCTGACCAGAACCCCAACAGGACAAAGCCATCATTTACAGGTTCACATTTTTATTTCATCCTTTCCAGGAGCTTGGGACAGTGTCCAACATTCTGACCCTAAGAGATAAGTCAGGCTGCAACAGACTCACACAGGCCCAAGGTCTCTCCAGTGAGTTTCATGGCTGAGCAGGGATTACAATATTTATACCCTAGTTTGCTCCCCAGGGGGGGATCCAAAGCAGCTTTCCAGTGTTCTCCCCCTCTTCAATTTTATCCTCACCATGACAGTCCTGTGAGGTAGGCTAAGAGACAGTGACTGGCACAAGGCCACCCATGGCAGAGTTGGGATTTGAACCTGGGTCCCCCAGACAGACACTGTAACCACTACACCATGCTGGCTCTCATTTGAAGTCAGGGCCCCTCCCATACTCCGGTCAGACCTGACTACTATGTGACAGCCTAGCAAACTTATGGCCGACAACGTTCGGCTACAACCCACTAGTTCAGGCCCTTCACTATGGAAAATGGGTCTGTCAGCAGAATTTACAGACAGGCTCTGAGCAAGAGAGTGATCTCATTCTCTTCCTCCAAGTCAGAGCCTCCAGCATCCATTTATCTCCCCAAGCCACATTCGCCTTTCTGAACCAGTTTGATAAAAATATAAAATGATCTTTCCCCAAGATTTCCATAACAGAGCTGAATTTGAGGCATATGCTAACTGCTGCTTTTTGTGCAGCCTTTGCTAAGAGTTACAGAATAAAAAAGCACCTTTCCGTGTGCTGCTTAAAAAAAAAATTCCTGAAGCTTCACACTTTACAATTTAGGCTGCCTTATACTGAATGAGATCCCTGGTCCATCAAGATCAGTATTGTCTACTCAGACTGGCAGCAGCTCTCAATGGTCTCAAGCTGAGGTCTTTCACATTACCTACTGCCTTTTTAACTGGAGATGCTGGGAACTGAACCTGGGACTTAATGCATGCCAAGCAGAGGCTCTTCAACTTCCTCTGCTGTAACGTTCAAGTCATGGCACAGAGGTGCAGTTGGGGAAAACATTTCAGATTTATTGGACACCTGCCCAACAGGGTGCAGTATGCATAGTATCATGCAGAATGGGGGGAGATCTGCATAAAATGCCCTGGGAAGTTCTGCTCACAAGTAGGGGCTATGGAAGACATCTGAAAGCCCAGAAGCAGTCGGTCTCAGATTATCCTGACTTTCCTCTGAGGTGTCCAGGGTACCATATGTGGTTTTCCCTCCTCCAGTGGCAGAGCATCTGTTTTGCATACAGAAGGTCCCAGGCTCAGTCCCCAGCATCTCCAGTTAAAAGAATCAGGTAGCAGGTGATGTGAAAGACCTCGACCTGAGATTGCATGATAGACCAAGAGTGTGAGGCATAAGAAGGCAACCATACATCCTCCCCTTACCTCCCACTAATTTGTCTGTGCTGGGCCCTGTTGTACAGGGGAGAGCAGGCTATAAATACAACAAATACATAAATAAATTAGACTACTTTGTGTCCACATTCAGGGAAAGAAGTACAGTCTGTCACTATTTTAATAAAGTCATAAACTTTTTGAGGCAGGCAATTATCTGCCTTGCTCCTGGAACTCAGCAAAGTGCTGTGTGGTTTGACAGTACTACAACTAAAGAAAAAGAAGAAGAGATTGGATTTATACCCCGCCCTTCACTAGTCTCAGAGCGGCTTACAAACTCCTTCCCCTCCCCACAACAGACACCCTGTGAGGCAGGTGGGGCTGAGAGAGCTCTGACAGAAACTGCTCTTTTTCAAGAACAGCTGTGCCAGAACTATGGCTTGCCCAAGGTCATCCAGCCAGGTGCAAGTGGAGGAGTGGGGAATCAAACCCGGTTCTCCCAGATTAGAGCCCGCACACTTAACCATTACACTAAATTGGCTATCATGTACAGTGAACTGCTCTATACTGATTCACCCTTTCCCTGGAATTTGCATAGCTTACTCATTATACCTTCTCACACACAGAGGGGGCTAATGAATTTTCTCTGCTCTACAGTTAGCATCATGCCTCCCCCCACCATATCATTTGTAAACTACTTCATGAGCACTCTTTCTTTTCAATTCCTTTTATAGCCATCTCAGGGCAGAACATAATCTGAAAGAGACATGCAGGGCTGCCACCAAAAATGGCAGCCCCATCTCCAGTTCTTCCCTTCTAGTCCATAACAGCTAGTACAATCTATCCCATGTCCTAAAACAATGATGCTATTTCCCTGTTGACAGGAACCAAAGGTCCCCTGGCACCATCTCATGTAAACAGTATAGTCCCCACTGGGGAGAAAAGGGGGGTATAACTCTCTAAATACAACAAAATAAACTTTCCCCTAGATACTAACAATGTTAATGTGCCTTTTTCTCTGTCTCCAGCAGTAGCACACAATGCTCCATAAGTTTGGGGAAGCATCCTTATTTAATTTTACTCTGAAGCACTACAAGAACCACCAAGCAAGTCACATGGATGTGTATACTCATGAGGACCTTGTAGTTCCTCCTCCACTGTAACATTCAAAGAAAGGACCTATACAGAAGAGAATGGGCAAACCGTAGTTCTGATACGAGCTGTTCTTGAAAAAGAGCAGTTTCTGTCAGAGCTCTCTCAGCCCCACCTACAGGGAGTCTGTTGTGGGGAGGGGAAGGGAAAGGAGTTTGTAAGCCACTCTGAGACACCTTTGGGTAGTGAAGGGCGGGGTATAAATCCAATCTCTTCTTCTGAATCATATACATCTGCTTGCAGAATTTCCCCTCTGGAGAATCAGAGCTAGTCTTACTCTGAATAGCTTCTGGGCCTGCAGCATTTGGACACCAGCACTACAGGTGGCCAAAGGATGGTACTGCAGTTAACAACTCAGGGAATAGGATACAATTGTACTAGGTTTTCTAAAGTTTTAGAGTAGACCATGGTCTAGCTTTTCAGTTCAAGCAATTCATGGCTTCAGTACAGAGTGGAGAGCCAATCCTTGTTTCCCTGAGCACCTGATCTCTGGCTTGATGGTTCTGTTATAACTTATCCACCAGTATGATATAAGACCACCAACCTTTGCACCCTCTAGCATATAGGAGGCAGGCCTTGGCTCAGCGGTAGAGCATCTGTTTGGCAAGCACAAGTTTTAATCCCTGGTGTCTCCAGCTAACAGATCAGGCGGACATGTTAAAGACATTACTTGAGACTGGAGAGCCACTGCCAATCAGAGTAGACAAGACTGACCTTTATGAACCAAAGCAGCTTCATGTGTTCAGCCAAAACAGAAGGCACAATCTTTGGTGGTACATGTAATGCTCAAAGCCAGTAGTACTTGCTTTGTTATCGTTTTGTCCCAATTAACCACCATAAGCACATGGGGGGGGGGAATTCTTACAAATGTGTCTGTTGGGTGTTTAACATCAAGAATAAACTTTCATTTCCCTTCCTGTTGCAGTTATATAAATTTGAGCAAGGCCAGAGGGGCTTGAACCATTTGGTGACAGCGAGAGGGGTCTTGGCTGTCAGGCCATGTCTCACAGCCAGTGGGCCTTGGGTCAACCAACACAGTAGATACAGAACAAGCCCAAGATATCATTACTACTTGGTTTAATTCATTCAGTTTATTTAAATTGTCTATTAAAATGATAATTTTGTAAACCATTTTGCATTTGAGTTTCAGACTAGGATCGGCACGGTGTAGTGGTTAAGAGCGGTGTACTCTAATCTGGAGAACTGGGTTTGATTCCCTGCTCCTCCACATGAAGCCTGCTGCGTGACCCTGGGCAAGTCACAGTTCCCTTGGAACTCTCTCAGCTCCCCCACACACACACCTCACAAAGGTCCCTGTTGTGGGGAAAGGAAGGGAAGGCAACTGTAAGCTGCTTTGACTCCTTAAGGTAAAGTGGGGTGTAAAAACCAACTCTTCTTCATCATCATCTGGGAGAGCCAGGTTTGAATAACCACTCATGCCACAGAAGCTCGCTGAGTGACCTTAGGCCAGTTACACACTTCAAGCTTGACCTACCTCACAGGGTTGTTGTGGGGATAAAATGGAGGCGAGGAGAATTACGTAAATCATCTTGGGTCCCCACTGGGAAAAAAGGCAGGGTATAAATGAAGTAAATAGATACATTCATAAATAAATAAAAACACCTTGGTTGTGGGCATCCAACATGCAGCCCATAAGCCAAATGTGGCTCTTTTGAATCTGGGGTGTGGCCTGCCTGGGATTATTAGCAAAAAAAGAAGTTTTGAGCTGTTCAAGTTTAATTCCATCATAAGTTTAATTCCATCATTACATCATGAAATGGGGCATTATGATAATCAGTATGAATAAAGCCTCCAATGCACTTACATCACATCTGAGTCACATCCAATACCTATATGCCAAGGAAGGGGCCTCTTGACTTTGACATTCAGCAATAACGTTGCCACATCGGTGTTACTGACAGGTTAAGACTGTGGACAGATGTACGAGGTAGACCATGTGTACTGCTATTGAAAAAACATAGATGCCCTTGTCTTGAATCACTAAGTAAATGAGTGGATGACATCCACATTAACTGGAAAAGTGTGGCAGAAGCCAAACTCCAGTGGCTTCCTAATTGGTGGTTGAAAGTGCCATCAAGTTGCAGACAACTTATGGTGACCCTGTAGGGTCTCCCATCCAAGTACTAACTATGGCTGACCCTATTTAGCTTCTGAGATCCGGGCTCACTTCCTATTTATCTCTAGGTCGTTCCCAGCAAAGTGCTCATGCCCTCAAAGGGATGGCATGATTTTGCTCTCCTCTCTATTGTGCAAGCAGCCCAACTCACCTGCCACAGACAAGGCATTTTCCCGGGCATCGCTCTCAGCAGGCTGATGAATGTTCCAGGAGGTTAAGGGGAGGGAAGCAATTTCTTCATAGGATGCCAGCTTTACCATGTCCATGTGGTTGCTGCAAAGCTTGTACTGTGGAATGAAACACTCCTTGCCTTGCTGAAAAATGTCCTTAATTATTTCTGCCGTCTGGACTTCATCCGACATGCTCAGAAAGACCGCGATTCGGCAGGATGTACGATACTTAGAATGCTTGACCACCTGCTTTCAGAAAGGGAGAGCTATGTTCAAAGGACTGAAAAGCTTTTTTTTAAAAAAACATGTTCATTCTTTTTCATGAGACTTTTGGCTTTAACCCTTTTCCAAACTTGTAACCAAGCTGTAATGCATAATAAGCTTCTGTAACTCCCTGCCACCAGATATATCCAGGGCTGCTAATTTAGATGGGTATCAGAAGGGATTAGACAAATTCATAGACACTAACTCCATCAGTGGCCATTAGTCAGGATGGCTAAATGGAAACACCATATGTACCTCTAGATGTCTAGTGGGGGAACAACAGGGAGAAGCTTTGGTTCTGTACCCCTGTCTGTGAGCCTTTGGGTGCATTTTGTTGGCAGCTGGGGAAAACAGGATATTAGTTTACAAGGACCATTGGTCTCATCCAGCAGATCTGCTCAGATCCCCACTCTGCCATGGAAGCTTGCTGGGTGACCATGGGCTAGTCACACCACTCTTAGCTTAACCTACCTCACAGGGCTGTTCTAGTGAGGCTGGAATGAAAGAGGGGAGAACAATTTAGTATGCCACTTTGGGTTTCCATTGAGGAAAAGCAGGATATCAATAAATATCAATAAACATTAATCTCTCTCCTTCTGCCTTTTGCCTTTGTTCTTTTAAGCCTTGTCTTTTTTTGTCTATAGGCGCTATAAAGAAGAAGCATGCAGGGGAAGCTTCCCTAACTGCACCGCACTGTGAAGGAGCCTGAAAACTACAAAAGTTTGCAAAAAAGGAAATACACTCTTTGCCTTTCTGGATCAGTGAACAGCCATTATTGCTAAATGAGAATGTGCTACCCAGCAAGACTTCAATCAGGAAAGCAAACATTAAGCAAGCAAAACACCAGTGGGTTGGTCAGCACAGAGCAGTTACTCTAATTTCAAATTAAAACTCCTGGAAATTGAGTCTTTAGACAAAAGCACTGGAAATAATATTTGCATCCCACCATTGCCTCTTTCAGTTTCCAAGTGCTTCAGTGCCCTTGACATCATTTTCATCTCTCTTGCTCTGTATCTTTTGACATTCAAGTCTTGCCAGTTTCCAGGATCTTGCTGCATTGTGCAGCACTGAGCCACTAAGTGGCGGTA
>NW_015171505.1:1435380-1436796 GCF_001447785.1 Gekko japonicus | reverse complement strand
ACCACATCAGGGAGGACTAGAAACTAGGAATAATTATACTAAGACAAAACAAAGTAGGCACATTAGTGAAACCTCTGGAGTATGTATCTGTGGAACTGAACATAGACTGAAGACATCCACTAGTGATTGGATTAGGGCTGGGGGAGATGAAACCCAGGGACAAATCTCCAACTGGCCATGAACTCCAACTTAATCCAGTCACTCACACCCAGGCTAACTTACCTCACAGGGTTGTCATGAGGGTAAAATGGAAGAAAGCCATATACATCATCCTGAGCTCCTTGGAAGAACGGCAGATCAATACTCACTAAATAAATACACAAGACTCACTATGATTTTTGCAAATTGCCAGTCCAGTGCAGACACAGGTTGTAAGTGATCTTATAAATATTATATTACCTCTGTCTTTTCTATCCTGCCCTTCCTTGAAGGAACTTAGGGTGGTGCACACAGAGGGTTACTTCATTTTCACAACAATCCTGCTAGGCAGGCTTACGCTGAGAGCACGTGACTGGCTCAAAGTGAGCTTTGGGGTGAGTAGGGATTTCAACTCCACCTTCTTTGCTCCACATCCAGCACTCTAACCATGCAGCTTGAAGAGAAGAACCCCTGTCCTCAGTCTGACCTCGGAAGCTGGAGAGAAGGATAACAGGGAAAGGCTACAGGAAGATATACATGTCGCCTAGCCTGGAGACCTCCTCCGCTTGAGCTCTTTATCAATCCTCCTTTTCTACAGTTTTGGTGGACTTGGAAGTCTTGCAGGTGCTGCAGACCAAATTAGCTTGCATGGGATCAGGCTGTGTGGATGTACAGTGCTCTGCATTAGACAGAACTGCAGCTAATTCTCCAAAACCATCCTGCCAATTACACACAAGGGCACTCAGAGTTTAAGTTTGCTGTTTAAATACGGCCACAACCTGGAGACTCTAGCTTTTTATTCGCACACGCTCTGGCAGCTGCATCTCTCCAATAAATGTTTTGTACCCCCAGGATGTAACCGAAAAGGGATGCGAGGTGGAAGCGGAAGAATTCTCCATTCGATGCGACTGCCAGAGGAGTCTGAGCCTCGGTACCTCGTCTTTTGTTAAGGTCTAAAGCGGCACCACTGCACTCGTCGAGGCACACATACGTGGCACCGGACCGGGCTGTAAAGCTGCGGTCTTCTACTTGGTTACTCGGACACGAGCACTTCCGATTTTACACGCCAGGGGAGCGAAGCAGTCCTCCCAGGCAGGAAGACTCGCCACCTTCCGCCCAGCCCTTCTACACCTTCCGCCCGGCCCTCGGAGACTGGGGGAAGAGAGGGCCTTTTCCCGGGGCCAGGAGGAGGACTTTTGCGCGTAGGCGACGCGCCCACGTTCGGTTCCTTTCGCCCCTGGTTCGGGTTTTTTGCCGGGCACTTGCGAGAGTGGGAGG
>NW_015171505.1:1395275-1434943 GCF_001447785.1 Gekko japonicus | reverse complement strand
TCGCCGGGCACTGGCGAGAGTGGGAGGGTCGGGCCGAGCCAGAGCCGCGGCGGGGGGCCTGCTGCCTTCCTGCCCGCCCGCCGCCCTGCCTCGCTTGCCCGCCCGCCTGCCCGCCTGCCCGCCTGCCCGCCAGTCACCCACCTGGGCCCCCAGCAGGCGCGATTGGCGCAGCTTCTCAGCCTCGCTCAGCGCCCGGAGGCGCCGCTTCAGCTCCGCTCGCAGAGCCCGCTTAGCTGCGTGCAGGGCCGTCATGGCGCCGGCGCCTGCCGCGGCCCTCTCCATGCGCCCCAGCCGCTCCCGAGGAGGCGGGGAGGGAGCCAAGATCCGAATGGAGCCCGGAGTTCCTCTGAGCGGCCCTTAAATCGGCGGCGGGCGGAGGGAAGGACAGCCGAAGGGGCGCTCGGACGGCTTGTTGCGAATTGGACTTTGGCTCCTTCCGCGTGGCTGCAAGGAGCGCGTCGCGTGGGGGAGGGAGGTCGAAACGAAGGCCACCACCCTCTACGCCTTTTCCCGGGGCGAGGGGCTCGTCTGAGGGGCTTGTTCCTACGCATGCCAAGGTCAAGGACACAAAAGTAGGCATGCTGGATCAGGCCAGCGGGCGAGCATCCTATTTTTGACAAATGCGCCAGGGCCCGATGGCCACGGTCTTCCCCTACCAATGGATCCTCTCAGGTGACAGTGGTTTCGACTAACTCAGTCATACCATCACCATATATTGTGAACATGAGTTCCAGAGGTAGGGTTGCCAGGTCCAGGTTAGGAAATACCTGGAGATTCTGCGGGTGGAACCTGAAGAGGACAGGTTTAGGGAGGGGTGGGATTTCAATAGGGCATAATGACATGGAGTCCGCATTCCAAAATGGCCATTTTCTCCAGGTGAACTGATCTTTGTCACTTGGAAATCAAGTTGTAATCCCAGAAGATCCCCAGCCACCACCTGGAGACTGGCAATCCTATCCAGAGGTCAGTTTCCCATTTTGCCCTTGAATTTGCTTCCCTTTATTTTCATTCTAATATCACAGGAGAGGGAGAACAGCTTCTGTACCCTTTCTGCGGATGCTGTATCCTGTTTCCCTTTGAATACATTATTCCTGCCAAATTCAAAGACTTAGAGAGATTACGGTAATTAATATTTTTTTTAACTTTACAGCAAAAGCACACTGTCGAGCCCTGATTTTTTCCCCAGAAGGGTATCCATGTTAAATCTATTGTAGCAAAATGAAACAGGCCATGGAAGTGAGCTAAGATAGCTGCCCTGTGTTTCAGCAACTCCATCTTATTTGGAGATGGCCTCCTGTGAGTGACAATCCTCTCTTGAAACTTGCTGGATCAGTGCATACATGGTTCAGGTGGAGTATGCATGCTGTCTGCTGGGTTAAGGCCACAAATCTTTTGATTCTGAGCTTCACTGACATCATACCATTGTTCAGTTCTGTTGCACAGTTTGTTTTGCGTTGACTTCCTCCACTGCCACCACTTGTTCTTTGAACCCTTCTCCCTTCTTGCTCAATAGCTGTCAAATATGCACAGTGGATGGGTCAGTCAGTGCATAAGGTCACTGGTATCTCTCAGCGTTGACTGGTCTTCCGTTTAGCCATTGAAACTACCAACCTTATGGCCTCCCATGGCAAACCTCCCCATACCATGCAAGAGAATTTATGCCATCGATGATGCTTATGAATTGCTGATAGTCTGCAAGCAAAAATCTGGATGCATATTTAAATCCCGGAGAAGCTTGTTCCTAGTCCCAGTGGGTCATTTAGCTGATTATCTGAGATAACTGAAAGTTAATGTGGTTTAGTGGTTAGAGTATAGGACTAGGACCAATGTTCCCTCTAAGCTCCACAGTGTTGTGAGCAAAAACAATCTCATGAGCGAAAAAAGCTAGTAGCGTTAAAGTTGTGAGCGAGTCTACATTTGACTTTTGCATAAATTATTTTTAGATTATTTCCATAACCTTGTAAACATCTCAGAATGAATTCTTTTAAAGTATGTTTAAACTATATATATATATTTTCCAAACATTTTATTAAGATTTTCAAATCACAATCAATAAAACATTCAATTGAACAAACATAGAGAAGTAAAAATAGAATAAAATGTACCTGTCAACTTGAGTTAAGTATATATTGAATATCTGCAAAGGAAAAGGCAGATTATATCTTATCATACCATTACTTACTGTTAGGTACAGTAGGATATTAGTTTAATAGTACCAGCAATGCAGTTTTCTTGGTACCTGTACTTGTCTATAGGTGCAGTAAACTCAGAGCTTTAAGTTCACTTGGAATAACCTCTTGTTCAGCCAAATATTCCAGTGTAATATACCATTTTTCAGTGAAATTAAAGCGTGGAGAGTGTGGGTCATAATGTAATATTTCAGCTGATATTTTTTCATCACAAATTGTTCCCAGATTTTACAATGCCATAATGCCAGCATCAGAGCTGACTTATTTTTCCAATTGAGTGAAATACCTGTTTTCACTGCCACTAGTAAAGTGAAGATTAGATCTTTTCTAATTTTAGGAATTGTAGTTTAAGGCCAGTACTTCAAGAACAGGACTTCAGGTGTAAAAGGAACACAGTAACCTGAGAGTGAGCATATTTGATTCAGTACATCCAGCCAAAATTGTCTAATTTTTGTGCACTGCCACCAGCAATGTGCATACGTGCCTACCTCTCTGCAGTTTTTCCAACAAAGTCTTAATTGAGAATTTAAGCTATATTTTAAGAATAATTTAAATATTATAAGAGACAACAGAATCAAGTCAAATTTCATTACACAAAATGTTGTCCTCTACAGGGGTAGACCAGGCCTCCAGAGAACAGGTCTGCCCACCCCTTTCTACTGTATTGGTAGACTTGGCCTCCCAAGAACAGGTCTACCTGCCACAGTCCACTGTATTGGACTGTCACCTTGTGCTGACCCTTAAAAAACATACCTGCACATAGTGGAGAAAAAACTCTTGCAGTCTGGTTTGGTGTTTTGGTTTTTTTTTAGTGAAATATGACAACCAGCATTACAGGTCAAGTATAACAGAGGTGGAACATTCTCTGTCAGAACTCTGCCTAACCTGGCAAACAGGAAGTTATTTAAATGTTATTAACTGGCCCAAACTACTTCTTTATTCAGTTATTTATATCCCACTTTTCCCTGTGACTCAAGGCAGCTTACAAGTCATACTGAAAAGCATAACAGGAGTATGCAAAAAACCCGGTGATTCTGGCTGTAATGGAGAATTGATCTGGGGGTATGTCTGGACCAAGGACAATCCCTCTCTTGTTCTCAGGTGCTGAGCTCACAGCCACCTGTGGCTTTTGGGGTTCTCACCAAGTCCTGGCCCTTTACTGAGGCTCATTTACATCTAGGTTCCCTTTGAGGATGCAACAGATGCTCAGCAGTACTCCTAACACAGCAGATTAAAATTCCTCTGTATTTATTCGAGTCTCTCAAATAACGAAGAGTGTTTAGTTGTTACTTAACACCAACTAAACTAGCGCATATGATACCCACCATGTCACTGCAGTGCTGGAAACACTGCGGTTCTAAAGCAACTTACTTTCACAACTGGTGGTCCTGCAAATTTATCCAAAGTTTTTGGATTCAAGTAATAGACTGTATTCACAAAATAACGAACTACAACTTACCTTTTTCGCTGGCTGTTCTCCTTGGATTGTGGCCCTCTGACGGTCCTCCTGAAAAAGTGAAAAAATTAATCAGTATTCTTTCCACAGCGGCTAAAATTCTAATTGCAAGGTTTTGGAAAGATACTAAGGTGCCAAATATAACTCAGTGGTGGTATAAATTATGGGATTTATTTATGTTGGACAATTTTTCAATTTATCATTCCAATAATCAAAATGAGAGTGACTTTACTAATCCTCTAAATATCTGGTACCCCATTTTAGATAAAATAGACATTGACACCTTTGATTGGGAAACCATTTCTAAAGCCAAATACAAATTATTGGTATTTTGTTAGCCTAGACTTCCTAAGCGAGATTTCTTTTATTATTGTATACATACTTTTTATGATATTATTCATTGTATAACGGTGGTCAGAGAGTCGCCATTTTGTATCACAGTTTTTATATTAAAAAAAGCAAAACAAGAGTGTTTGCTTGGCAGAAACCACTCACAGATGACAGCAATGGCAATAACAACAACACTGTACTTGTGCTGGGCAGAGGCTGAGCCTGAAGCATTAACTTCTTGCTGGCTTCCTTCACCTGGGGTAATCTTCCGACCTGGCTTTCTCACCCGAAGGCTTAAGAAAGAGAATCCACTCCAATGAGAATAGTCCTCAGCATTCCAGCTTGAAGTCATAGAGGCCTCAACCTCTGACCTCCCTGGTATGGCTGCCACCCCGTTAGGTAGCCCCCTTCAGCCAATCAGGGCATAGTTAGATTAATTTCTGTTGTTAGCTGGCAACCAGATAAAGGCGTCTTCTGCCAGCTGGTCAAGGCCACCAGGTGCTTTTAATTAATGCTCGGCCCAAACAGGCTGCAACTACCTGTAAAAACTTACAGCTTGCTGGCACTTAATGGAAGCCTCAAAATCTACAAGTCCTAACCCTTACAGGGTACCTAGGGCTCGGAGGTGTGTGTGTGTGTTGAGGCAGAGGCACCAAATTTGCAGCATAGCTGCTGGTGCCTCTCCTCAAACCCCTCCCCCAAGTTTCAAAAAGATTGGAAGAAGAAGAGATTGGATTTGTATCCCGCCCTTCACTTGGAGTCTCAGAGCAGTTTACAAACTCCTTTCCCTCCCCCTCCCCACAACAGACACCCTGTGAGGTAGGTGGGGCTCAGAGAGCTCTTTCAAGAACTGCTCTTTCAAGGCCAGCTCTGACAGAACTATGGCTTGCCCAGGGTCATCCAGCAGCTGCAAGTGGAGGAGTGGGAAATGAAACCCAGCTCTCCCAGATTAGAGTCCGCGCACTTAATCACTACACCAAACTACACCAGGGCATCTGATTCTGTGGGCCCCAGAAGGAGGTGCCCCAAGCCTCCACTGTTTCCTATGGAAGGGAAAAAATGTTGTGAGTTGAAGCTAAAATCCTCTGAGCAGCCCTCTGAACTGTTATGCACCAGTGCCCCCTAGCACAGTTTAGAGGGAACTGTGACTAGGACCTGGGAGACAGAGGTTTGAATCCTCACTTGGTCATAAGGCTTACTGGGAGAAGGTCTTCTCACAGTAAGCTTACTGGGAAGAAGGTGTCTTTGTTCATAAGTTTCTGCTTCAGTGGGATTTGCTTCATGGAGGATTGCAATCCAATATACTTGAATCATACGAAGGTCTAAAATTTTAAAACACAGGATTGTTTTAAAACAGTTGATTGTGAACCACTTGTGGCTTTGGCTTTATTCATTATAAAAGCCTCTAGAATTTTTACAAACGTTACTCCTTGGAATTATTGTTTGCACAGGATTTCCAGATCTCTAATAATGAGGGTAATATCAGAATTATCACATTCATGGCTTCAGAAGCAGCTATTTGCAAGTTGAAACATCCCATTGTCCTCTTGTGGTCATAGTTATTTTGCTGTGGGGTCGAGGTTTGGATTTATACCCTGCCCTTCACTTGGAATCTCAGAGCAGCTTATAATTCCCTTCCCTTCCTCTCCACACAATAAACACCCTATGAGGTAGGTGGGGCTGAGAGAGCTCTGAAAGAATTGCTTTTGAGAGAACAGCTCTGAGATAACTGTGACTGACCTAAGATCACGCCAGCAGCTCTGCATGTGGAGGAGTGGGGAATCAAACGTGGTTCTCTCAGATTAGAGCCCATGCTCCTAATCACTACACCATTACATTATGATTAGCTGAATAACTAAATGTTTGTTTTCAGGAACTCCCCAGAGCTCCCAAGAAACAAGTGTGTTTCTTCTTCTTTTTTTAAACCAAAACTTTTTAATATTTTTAATAAAACTTACAGTCATAACATACCTTATAAACTTTTTGAATACAAAAAGGAAGGTTATCAATTTACAGCAAACCAATCCCTACAACCATAAACAAATAACATATATAACCAAACTATCACTGTTAATTCACTTTTCAAAATCTAGATGTAAATTTTAATAAAAGGCAAAATGTAAATATTTATCTGGTAATTTAAATAGTGTATCAGAGCTTGATGAGGTATAATAAAAAAAGGGATGCCATCGTTCCAAAAAATTATTAGATAATGTTGGGGTTTGAGCAACCAACAATTCTGTAGCTATTTTGTCTGCCACTGCCATATCCCAGCATTTCAACATCCATTGTCTTATGGAAGGTACCCTTGCTTGATTCCATACCTGAGCAATCAAATATTTAGCTGCAGATAACAATATAGAGATCAATTCTTTTTTAAGTATAGTTAAAGATAAATTTGATATTGGTGTAACTGGAATTTTTGGATTCACAACCTTTGAAATTACAGAGACAACATCAGACCAAAATTGTTTGATATAGGGACACTCCCACCAACAATGAAGAAAGGATCCTGTCAACCCACAACCTTTCCAACAATTTAGACTAGCCTTGAATTTGCATAGAAACAAATGGTGGGGTGTAAGATACCACTGAGAGTATAACTTAAATGATTGTAGTTTTATCAGTTGGTTATTGGTAGTAAAAATATAGGATGACCAGATTTTTTCCCAACTTAAATCGTTGGTTGTAGATTGACATTCCCTCTCCCATACTAATTGGGGATTAGATCTCTGATTCCAGCTTTTCTCGCCAAGTAATTGGTAAATACAAGAGATAGCTCCTTTGGCTGCATGGTTTGATCTTTTAATTAATTTCTCAAAAGCGTTCAATGGTCTATTAAATTCAGATGCTTTGCTCAATTAAAAAATAATATGCCTCAATTGTTGATACTGAAAACAATGGATGGTAATTTTATGTTTATGTTGTAATTGTTCCTGTGAGCCCAGTTTACCTTGAATCATAAGATCACACAGTCTAAAAATGTTTTTTCTAAAAGATGAGAAGTCTGTAGGTTTCCTTCCAGGCATAAACCATGACTGCCCCAAAAAGGGCATTACTGGTGAGATGCCCGAGGTTAGGAGATTTTGTGATTTGTCCCAGATTTTCAATGTAAAAGATAAAAAATTATTATTATTCACAGTTTTTGGTCTATTTTTAGGGTTATTCCAAATGGCTTCACGTATAAAATCTGGAAGTAGTGAAAATGCCTCAATGTGTACCCATGTTTTTCACATTGTGGGTCAGCATATAAAACTAAAGCTTTAAGTTGTGCTGCTTCATAATATTTACATAAGGATGGAAGTCCCAACCCCCCTTTTTTATTTGGCTTATTAAGAAGTGAAAATTTAAGTCTTGGTCTCTTATTGTTCTAAAGAAATTTCACTAGTGCTGCTTCCCAGCTTTTAAATTCTTTCGGGGCAATTTCTATGTGAAGATTTTGAAATAGATAAAGAAATTTCGGAACAAGAAATGTTTTAAACAAATCTATCTTTTCCACTAATGTAAAATTAAGCTTTTGCCATGTCTGTAGGGTTACGTTATAAGTCTGTGTCAGTGGTTTATAATTAACTTGAAAAAGATCATCCAACTTTAAAGGTATATTTATTCCCAGATGCTTCCATGAAGATGTAATTCTCTTAAAGGGAAATAAACTTTTTTTTAATTTCATCCTCATTTAAAAATATAGGAAAAAGTTCTGATTTAGAATAATTTACCTTGAAACCTGAAATATTTCCAAAATATTATTAGAGGTTTTAAAGACGTTTTGGGGCTTGGAGATAAAAAATGGTGTCATCCGCAAAGAGGCTCAATTTACAGAGCTCTGAGTTGATTTCTAACCCCTTTACCAAAGAGTTTTCCGTATGTTATCCATGATGTTCCAACCTGGCATGAAACCAGCTTGGTCCTTGTATATATAGTGTGTTGTTATTTTATTAAATCTCGATGCTAACAGAGAGGAAAAATCAGTATTCAAAATTGAAATAGGACGGTAGGCAGTGGGGGACAATTTATCCTTACCAGCTTTATGTATTACAACCAGTCTCGCTTCTGTCCATGAATTTGGCATATTTTCTGTGGTTAGGATATGATTAATTGTAGTTAAAAGATGTTCTTCAAGTTGAGGTTTAAACTTTTTAAAGAATTCCGCCAGGAAACCATCCCTAACCAGAGTTTTGTTATTTTTCATATTCAAAATAGTAGTAGAAAGTTCTTGAAGCAAAACCGGTTGTTCCAAGAAATTTTTATGTTCAGTTGAGATCTTGTTATCATACTGAATCAATTTTAAATACTCATGGATATCTGAATCTAAAGGATTATTTGATGTATATAATTTGGTGTAAAAATCAGTAAAGATATTAGTGATATTTTTGGGGGTAGTATGAATTTCCCCATTCTGATCTTTAATAGCATAAATCAAATTGGATGAATTTTTGCACTATGAATTTAAGCAATTTAATAGATTTTGGTGTTTTAGTAATGCATTTCTGATTCATAATTAAAAGTTGCCTCTGGATATGGGATGTTTCTAGGAGATCAAGCTTTTTTCTTTCTATATTGAGTTTTTTGAGAGTTTTTTGACCTCCAAAACGCATATGCTTGATTTCCAAATTTTTAATTTTAGTTTGTAATTCTATTATTAATTTTAATCTATTTTTTTTGTAGGAAGAAGCCTGTGAAATTATATGTCCATGCATCACAGCCTTAAAGGCATCCCATTTGTTGGGTTGTGTCACTTCACATTCTGGGTTAAATTTAAAGTATTCTAAAATTTTGGCTTTAATTTCCTCACTAATAGCCTCGTTCTGCAATAAAAATTTGTTTAAACACCAGTTCCAGCCTTTGTTGTCATTTTGAAGTTTTACCAATTTACACGATACCCAAGAGTGGTCAGCGATGTGGCAAGGGCCAATGTCGGCTTCACCAATCTCTTTAAGTAGGTTCCTAGAAGCCAAAAGGAAGTTGATACGGGTATAAACCACGTGTCTTGGGGAATATTACGTATACTGGCGTGTTCCAGGGTTCAATACTCTCCGGATATTAACTAAATCAAAAAATTGTAAAACCTTATCTAATTCAGTTGTATTCCAGTGTTTTTTCTTTAAGTTCAAGGTTTTATGCGTTTTATCTAAATTTGGATTGACAATATGATTCAAATCTCCTCCTATTATCACTTCGCCCTGTTTGAAGTCCATTAGTATTTTTAAAACTTCCTGTAAAAAAGAAATTTGGTCCACATTGGGGGCGTAAATTGAAACAATTGTTAATGGTGCCCCCTGTAATTCCCCTTTGACAAAAAATAAAACGTCCCTTTGGGTCTATTTTGGTGGATAAACATTGAAAAGGTGTATTTTTAGATATTAAAATTGCCGTCCACGTGGAACTTAGATGTTCCAGGGGCCTGAAACTTGTTGAAACCAAGTAGATTTAAAAACTTGCCTGTGTCTAGTTTTTTGTGAGTTTCTTGTATGCACAAAATATTAACTTGTTCTCTTACCCAGTAATTGGAAGCCCTCTTAATTTTAATGTTGTTTAAGCCTCTGGCATTTACCTGTTTAGACATTAAAAATAGTAAAATAAGATAATGGTTTAAACTTTTATTTAGCTTTTGTATTTAGGTAATTTTGCCCTTTTTACAACTAACTTAACACTACCCTAACTAATCTATAATACCTTCTTTTCAACTTAAACACCCTACTAGTAGGGATAGGATCTAGGAAGCTGGACTACAAAAAATCCAGCAAGTAGGGTGACACAATACTGGGACCCTAGCTAGAAACCTCTATAGAGCAGGAAGGGAAATTAAAAATGTAAAATGCACACTGTTTTACCCCAACCTTCCCCTTGCCACCTTATAGAATGATTAAATCTTGTGTTAATTTGATAAAATTAAAAGAGATAACTCTATAATACACAAAAGTTATCATTGCACTAACCTTACAATAGTAATGGTTTCTGGATCAGGAAACAGAACCTAACATTTGATAACATTGTAGACTTTTGTGGGGGTTCAAGAACGACACAGCACACAACAGATTTCTTGAAGCTACAGATCAGCTCTGTCTCTCTCTCTGTACCAAGTTCCCTGTTCTTCTGAACTGACAGGCTGTGTCACAGCAGCATTTTATTAGAATCAAGCAGCTCACACAAGGCACAGTGAGAAAATGTTAACAGTTAGTGGCCTCTATGCAAAAATCACACTATGTACTTTTCACAGGCTCTTGAGAAACCTGTATGTGTCAAGAAGCGACAGTTAGAACCGGATATGGAACAACTGATTGGTTCAGCATAGGAAAAGGAGTACGACAAGGATGTATATTGTCACCTTGCTTATTTAATATATATGCAGAGTACATCATGCGAAATGCTGGCCTGGATGAATCACAAGCAGGAATTAAGATTGCTGGGGAAAAGATCAACAACCTCAGATATGCAGACGGTACCACTCTAATGGCAGAAAGTGAAGAGGACCTTAAGAGCCTCTTGCTCAGGGTAAAAGAGGAGAGCGCAAAAGTGGGCTTGAAGCTCAACATTAAAAAAACTAAGATCATGGTAACCGGCTCCATCACTCCTTGGCAAAAAGAAGGGGAAGTTGTGGAAGTAGTGGCAGACTTCACGTTCCTGGGATCCCAGATCACCGCAGACTGTGACAGCAGCCATGAAATTAAAAGACGCCTGCTCCTTGGGAGGAAAGCGATGGCGAACCTAAACAGCATGATAAAAAGTAGAGACATCTCCCTGCCAACAAAAGTCCGCATGGTCAAAGCAATGGTATTCCCAGTGGTCATGTATGGCTGTGAGAGTTGGACTATAAGGAAGGCCGAGCGCCGAAGAATAGATGCTTTTGAACTATGGTGCTGGAGAAGACTCTTGAGAGTCCCTTGGACTGCAAGAAGATCAAATCAGTCAATCCTAAAAGAAATCAACCCTGACTGTTCCCTGGAAGGCCAGATAATGAAACTGAAGCTCAAATACTTTGGCCACCAAATGAGAAGGGAGCACTCACTGGTGAAGACCCTGATGCTGGGAAAGATTGAAGGTCAAAGAAGACGGGGACGGCAAAGGATGAGATGGTTAGACAGTGTCATCGATGCAACGAACATGAAATTGAGCCAACTTCAGAGGACGGCGGAAGACAGGAGGGCGTGGCGTGATCTGGTCCATGGGGTCGCAAAGAGTCGGACTCGACTGTGCGACTGAACAACAACAACATCAAATTTGCAGGACAGGTGCACACATGCCTCTGCTTTGGTTTGCGAACTGAGACTTGAGAAATTCCTGGGGATTTAAGAGTGGTGTCTGGAGAGGGGAAGAAGCTCAACACAGATGTAATGCCATAAAGTCTGCCCTCCAAAATTGCTATTTCCTCCAGGGGAATTGATTTCTGTAGAATGTCAATCAATTGTCATTCCAGGAGAACTTTCCACCACTACTGACAAACATGCAATCAACCACTGTCCTATCAACATACAATCAACCACCTCTCTAACCCCTGTGGCTCTCTTGAAATAATCAGAGTATTCCCTTTGTATGGGAATATTGGTGACTAGTAACTGTCTATTTCTGCTGAGAGTATTTCTTTTGCGTAATTAACTTTTCAGTATTGTATTTGTTGTGCTTTTGTATGCATGTACCTTTCCATAAAACAGTTGGGGGGATTCCCAGTTGGAAAGAATTTTGGCTCCCTACTACTTGCTATTCTTTTTTTTAAAAAAAATAATTTTTATTGGTTAACAACACTTGACCAACACTCAAACAAAAACAAACATGTATAGCCACCACCTCAACACAATACATAAAAGATACACATCCATCACCCACCCACCCTGTTACCCTCTCTATTTCTTCCCGTATCACGTTGATTATCTGATTTGATTTACATATAGTATTTTTATCTTTAATCTGATCTATTATCCGTTGCACCTTAACAGCCTCTTAAATTCCTAACCTCTATTATTTAATTTTCTAAATCTCTTACATGCCGGGATACTATTCGGTACAGTAATCATCTTTAGACAACAAATAGTGGACAGCTTAATCAAGTTCAATTCATAATATATCCACATTGAGTTATGTATTTTTCTAAGCCTTCAATCTGGCCTCCTGCAATTAACTTGCTCTCTCTATAGCTCCCATCTGGTTATATTGCATTCCATTCATGCATTAGTCAACAAAGATTCTAAAATAATTTTCACCATTCAGTCTGGATTAGAGGACAATCTATATTGTTTGCAAAAATGAACACATTCACCCTTATCTAAACAACAGTTCTGACCCTTTTCTTTCCTGCTTCTGCTTAACTAACTTTATATATTTTCCCTTTAAACGGGCATATACTTCCCAGTTTGACCATCTGTTTAAGGCCCAAATAAAAATTTCTAATATACAAATTAACACCCATCCCCTAGAGTACCCCTAGAGTACCCATATACCTTTTCAGAATATTTTCATCCTAGATTGCCACTACTTTTTTTTCACAAGTTTAATACACACTTGAATCCAAACATATCTAAATCATGTAATTTAATCTGGTAAATTTATACTGCATCTCCTTTTTAATTCGATTTTCCCTATTTTCTTGCAGATGTCTTAGATTTTTGTACTCCTTTAACATAGACATCTTGGAGAGTCTTTCATGCTAGCAAACTTCCTCATTCCGTTGAGTAAGACCTGCACACTTCTTTATATCTTTCTTTATTTTTCGCCTCTGTGCTAGCGTCCTTTTTCTCCACATGGGCTTAAACCAACGTTTTTTAATCTTTCCTCTTTTAATTCTTTTCAACATCTTCTCTCTTTTGGGGGTAACTTTTGTCAAGTCCGCTTCATTTATCCTTTCTTTTCTGTTCATCTGCAGCAACTCAAGCTGTGTTTCGTGTTGCTCTTCCGTTTGCTTATAATCTTGGTAATCCTTTTCGGCTTGTGTCTCTCGTTTGTGTTCTTTCTGGTCCTGGTCCTTATCTTCTGCACAATAATCCTGGTGCTTTCTAACAACTTGTCCCACGCCAGCTGAAGTGTTTTATCCAGTTCTTCTCTTAACTTTTGCTGAAACTGTTCTGACCGGAGTACCGCTTTAAGTTCTGTAGTCACTTTATCACATACAAACGCCGCCGCCATTTTCTTTACTATGAGGTGTTACGCAGTTGTAATAAAAGCTTTTCCTTACTATGGGGTAATACACAATTATAACAAATGATTCTAATGTTGCTCTCCTTCTTGCCAAACAAAGACGAAAAAGTTCCCAGCATATAAATTGTCTCTTACCCCCTCCGCATGCTTCTCACTTGGTTCCCCTGCATACACGTAGTCCGGTTGCTTTTCATATCAATGGGGAAAATCCACAAAAGGGGCTTTTCATATCAATGGGGAAAATCCACAAAATGTCCTCAACGGTGCTCACCAATATCCACAATGTGACACAGAAAAATAATTCTCCATATAAAAATACCATTCCACCAGGTTAAAAGTTCGGATGGTGCGGGATGATTGGCACATACATGCATTGCTGGTGGGATTGCCCCAAGATACACACATTCTGGCTCTCTATAGTGAAAGAAATAAAAATAATGATTGGCGAGTGTATCCCATTAAGCCCAATATCATCCTCCTAAATTATTGGAAGGATCTTAAAATTCCACAAAACAAAAAAGAACTTATTACCTTACTCCTCTCGGCAGCCAAAACGTCCATAGCTTCAACTTGGAATAGTCAATCTCCTCCTTCCCTACCTTTATGGTTCTCAAACATTTGGAATCACCTAATCATGGACAAGATAACGGACAAATTAGACTCCTCCTTGTCGACATACAAGTATGATGCCTTTTATAACAGATGGTACCCTATTCTTGGGAAATTAGAGTATATTTTGGGTCAGATAAAGAGAACTCAACAAGGTCATTATTATACCTTTATTTGTAAAGATTGGGGTTTGTGATCAATTTGATATAATCGATTGTTATTCTCTCTTAATGCTACCAAAAGTTTCGAGACTCTAGTATGTAGTGAATTCATATACTGTAATAATATTGCTGTTGATGGTCTTATTGTTGATGATTGATTGTTATGTTATAATCTGTGTTATTTCAATAAAAAGATTTTTTTAAAAAAAGTTCGGATGGTCGTTGCTATGAAGGCTTGAAAACCAAGCCTCCGCCGTTCCGCAGTCCCGCTTCAGGGCAATGGCGGACACCCCCCTGAGTGCCGGAATTCGGGGTGGGGCCACCACAAGCCCTCTGCTGCCAACCCTCCCTCCAGGAGGGTCAGGAGAAGCCCACCCAGAGAACCGGGGGGCTCCTAGGAGCCACGAAGAGCCACAGTGAAACGCAGCGCGTCCGCCCGTGTTGTCTTGTAAGTAAAAACTTTACTTTGTGAGCTACTGGCATTAAAATTGTGAGCAAGCGATTTGGCTACTGCGTAAACCAGTTTGCTCTGGAGCCATCCATCCTGAGCTAAGACAAAAAAGTATGAGCCAGAGGCTTTAAAACTGTGAGTTAGCTCACACTAACTCAGCTTAGAGGGAACAGTGTGTGTAACACGGGACATATTCTTATGAAGCACCACAAACACTCGGGAACTTCCAAAGAACTTGATGTTCTTTGCACACTGCAAACCTTTGCGGGACTAGCAAAATATGCTGCAGTATGTGATCACTGTGTACACTGACTTGGCTTCTAGTAGCAAACAGATGTTGCTCGTCAGAAAACTGGCATTCTGCCAGCACAGAAAACATCAGCGGCAACCTGCAGGTGTGTGCATGAATGTGTTGTCACATTATTTCCCTTGTTCCTCAGAGTCAGCGGTTTATCATTTTTTAACGTCAGTGAATGGGAAGAAGATATTGGGATGGATCCAAAGGACACTTTCTAGAATGTCCCTGAAGGTATGAACAGGATGGAACTTTCCTTTCTTTACAAAGCTTCACAGAGAAAAAAGGACAAACATTTTTTGAGCACATGGGGAAATGTGTACATTTTTTTTTACCTCTTGCATTGGCTGGCAATTGTTGAAGGAAAAAATATTTATGTTAGTAGATCAATGCCATGAATGGTCCAGGTAGCAGCCAGGAAGTGACATCTGAAGCTTCCTGTCTAATGTTCCACCCACTCACTCCTGCCTGCTATTTGGCTTCTTCTGACTGGCTATCATTGCTTTCTGGGCAAGCTTGTGCAATCTGGCCTTGCCAGCCTTGTTTTAAATCTCTATGTCTGTTACTCCTTGAGCCCAGTGTCCTGCTTTCCTCCCACTCAGACAGACGGAAGTGCCATTGCAGGGAGAGTAGGAGGACAAACTTTCAGAAGCACTGGTCTCCTGGGGAACCAGGCAAGGTGCCACTGGTTTGTTGGAGAAGTAGCCCCTTTAACCTTTAAGGAAGGGGCAGGGGAATGTGCCCTTGGGACAATTACTCTTTCTCAGTCTAACCAACATCACAGGGTTGTTGTGAGGATAAAATAGGGAGACCATTCTCTAAGCTGCTGAGAGAAGGGCGGAGTCCAGGAGGGACGTTTGGAGAGAATCTTTGCTGGGGGGAGCCATGCTTTCTCTTGTTTGCCTGTTGCCAGCTTCTTACTCTCCTGTCAGGGACTTCCTTGCATCCCAATATCCTCCAACTGTTCCTATTTACCTGGGTCAGTTCCTATTTCCCAGTCTCTGCCTCTGCTACTGTAACCTTGAGGCTAGACTACTGCAATGTGCTGTACCTGGGGTTGCCTTTCAAGACAACTAGGACACTTCCGTTCACACAGATGGTGGCTGCCTTCCTCACCTGTCTCTTCCCATTTGTGGGTTTGGTTTGCCAACTCCAGGTGGTGAAATTCCTGGAGATCTCAGGGTAGAGCTGAGAATCATGGGGCTTGGGGAGGGAAGGAACCTCAACAGGGTATTATGTCATAGAGTCCACCCTCCAAAGCAGCCATTCTCTCCAGGGAAACTGATCCAATCTGGTCTCAGGCCTGGTTACGGGACTGAAACAGCCTTGTTTCACCCTGGTGGATGACTTGTGGTGGGAGATAGACAGAGGGTGTGCAACTCTGTTGATTTTTCTTCTCTCAGTGGCTTTCGATACCATTGATCATGGAATTCTTCTAGACTGTTTATCTGGACTGTTATGCAATGGTTTCTGTCCTATCTGGAGGGTAGGTTTCAGAAGGTGGTGCTGGGGGACAGCGGTTCAGCCCCTTGGCCTATGGCATTCCATCTTGTCCCCTATGCTCTTTAACATTTACATGAACCCGCTGGGTGTGGTCACCAGATTTGGGCTGGGCAGTCACCAGTATGTGAATAATATTTAGCTCTGTCTCACACTTCCAGCTAACCTCTGGGAGGCTGTAGCAACCCTGAACCAGTGTCTGGAGACAGTTTTGGAGTGGATGTAGGCTAATAAACTGAAGCATTTTTCTGTATGAATGGTACTTTTATATGTGTGTATAAGTGTGCTTAAGACTTTTGGTCATGCAAGCCGAAATAAGATCATCATCATCATAAACTGAAGCTTAATCCTGACAAGATGGAAGTGCTGCTGGTGGGTGGAAGGTTTGACCCAGGATTTAAGATGTAACCCATTCTAGATGGGGTTGCACTCACCTTAAAGGAACAGGTCCATAGTCGGAGGGTGCTCTTTGACCCAGCCCTACTGCTGGATAAGCAGGTGGCATTTGTGGCCAAGAGTCCCTTTTACCAGCTTTGACTGGTTAGCCAGCTGTAGCCTTTCCTGGACAGAAAAGATCTGGCCACTGTGGTACATGCCTGGTTACATCCAGATTAAATCGCAGCAATGTTCTCCATATGGGGCTGCCCTTGAAAAGTGTTCAGAAACTTCAACTGGTACAGATACCTGCAGTCAGGATGTTGACTGGAGTGGGTTGTACACACCATATCATTCCAGTCTTGGCCCACCTATGCAATTTGTTTCTGGGCACAATTCAAGATGCTGGTCTTGAATTTCAAAGCTCTATATAGTTTGAGACCAACATAGCTGAAGGACTGCCTAATCCCTTATGAATCTGCCTAACTGTTACAGTCATCTTCGGAGGCCCTGCTTCAGGGAGGGCCTTCACAGTCATGGCATCAAAGCGCTTATTTATTTATTTATTATTTATTTATTTATTGGGAATTTTACCCTGCCCTCCCCGTGAAACGGGCTCAGGGCGGCTTACAAGGGGCAAAGCCCATATAAAACAGGATAAAAGCAATAAAAACATTAATAACAATTAATCACAAATAACAATGATACTCAATTAAAAGCAGGATGGTCCCCAAATATATCCAATGATGGTAAAAACAGTTCTCTGGGGATGATGTTGTCCTATAGCTGATCCCAACCAAATAAGTCCGATAATATCAATCACGCAAAATTGTGGCAGATCTTCCCGGGCCATCCTTAACCCTGATGTTGTGCACATCATTGGTGGTGGTGGTAGTGGCGCCCCCTATGTGAAAGCCTGGCGGAAGAGCTCCAAATTGCAGGCTCTGCGGAACTGCATAAGGTCCCGCAGGGCCCTGATCTCCTCTGGGAGCTCGTTCCACCAGGTAGGGGCCGCCACCGTAAAAGACCTGGCCCTAGTCATGGTGAGCCTTGCCTCCTGGGGGCCTGGAACCACCAGGCGATGTTGTGCCCCATACCGAAGTGCTCTTGGGGGTATATGTGGGGAAAGGCGGTCCCTCAGGTAAGTCAGACCTTGGCCATATAGGGCTTTAAAGGTAAGTACCAGCACTTTGAAACGGATTTGGTATGCTATTGGCAGCCAGTGCAGCACTTTCAGCAAAGGCTGGGTGTGCTCCCACTTGGGGAGACCCATCATCAGCCCGGCCGCCGCATTCTGCACTAGCTGCAGCTTCCGGATCTGCGCTAAAGGCAGCCCCATGTAGAGAGCGTTACAGTAGTCTAACCTCGAGGTGACCGCCACGTGGATCACTGTAGCCAGGTCATCGCGGCCAAGGAAGGGAACCAACTGCCGAATCAGCCTAAGATTATAAAATGCAGATCTGGCAGTGTGTCACGACAGGGCCAGTGGGGCAAGGCAGAGAGGGAGAGTTTATAGTCCAGTCCAAGACTCAAGCCAGAGAGATCAAAAGAGTCTGAGCAAAAGTCCATATCACACAAAGCCAAGCTGTAGTCAAACGTTACCGATAGTCAGAGTCCAAAAGCCAGTATCATAGTCAGGAAGTGTAGCCGAGGATCAAGAGCCAGAGGGGTCGTCAAAACGCAGACTGGAGTCAGCAACCGGGAAATCAGTCAGGAGCCAAACAGAGTCAGAGGTGCAGAGCTTCTGGTCCAACGAACAAGTTTGCGAGCACAGTTTGCTAGCAGCCAGCGGTCTGTTCAAATAGAGTGCTGGGTCGTTATCTCACTAGCACAGCTTCATGAGGTCCTTGATTCTGTTAGTAATCTGGGCTTAATGATCGCCAACCATGCAAGCGTGCCTCCTTGCACCTGGTTGCCAAATCCTGCCATCTCTGATTCCTCAGCCGGTCAACAGGTGGTGGAGAATCGACTTCCGGTTGATGGCGGCGCGCTAACGGACCTATCGCCCAGACTTCCCAGGGGAAGGTCTGTTCTCCGGCTGGGGAAGGGGGTGCGCAGGATTGCTAACCTCCCCAGGGACCCGGCGAAGGGGCCCTGGCCAGGGAGCTTTCAAGAGGTGGCCTCCTCAAGGGCGGAATGCCCGAGAATCGAGGTGCTTCTTCGCTCCGATGGTCCCTCAAGCTGTGAGACCGAACAGTGCTAGTGACGCTGACTGGAGCTAGCGCAGGAGATCCAGCAATTGAAATGAAGTTGAAAGCGGGGTCAGAAGACCAGTAATGAACGTGAGTCAAGCAAAAGGCGAATTTAAGACTAAAGGATAGCTCCCCACCCTTCTTCACCAATCAGGAAAAAGGTGAGCGGGGGGAGGGACGCCTCTCCCACGCACGAACTTTCTAAGCAAGGGGGGGGGGAGCAGAAGAAAACGTGGAGAAAACTGCTTGGAGGCACTTACCTGAGTGAGTTGAAGCGCTCAAGTGCATATTCAGAGACTTTTGGAAAGTCGGAGAAAGTAAACAAGCAATAAAGATGGCGGGGAAGAAGGACAAAGAAAGACTGTTGAAAGCGAAAGGGCTGGATAGCCCTAAACCGGAAGTTACCAGTGAGACGGCGAAAGCTGTAGCAGAGTACATGCGCCCTCTGCTGGAACAGCAGAATAACTTCAAGGAGCAAATGTCAAAAGTAACACAAAGCATAACTGCAACACAAGCTCAAATTGGTGATATGATACAAATTATGAAGCAGGATGCTGAGAAGGTAAAGGAGGTGGCTGTAACTATGCAAAAAGTAAAGAAGAAGGTGCAAAAGCTTGAAGAGAAGCCGTTGAAGTCACCGAAGACCAAAAGCCTAGGATGCTCCAGCACCCAGCCTGATATTGCCTCCAGCAGGGACGGCAGGCTACTGGCCTGTGCGTTAGGTTGGTACACTAGCCAGATCACCAAACTCTCCACGGTCCCCAGCACGAAGCCGACACACTCCATGCCCGTGATGTCCAACGGGGGGAGTGCCCTGAAGGAGAAAGCCTCCCGAATGAACATCGCCACACCTCCCCCCGCCCCTTAGTCCGCAATTGATGTAGGACTGAGAACCTGGGTGGGGCAAGTTGGGAGAGAGCTACCGTCTCCCCATCCCGCACCCAGGTCTCAGTCATGCACGGCAGGTCCACCTGTTGTTCCATGACGAAGTCCCGAAGGACTGTCGTCTTATTGTTGATGGACCTGGCGTTACACAACACCAATGACGGAGAGGGGTACTTCATCCTAGCCCCACTGCTGACCTCCTTCGGGATGGGTCGTAGACTGGAAGGGTGCCGAGCCCTTCTTTTTCTCAACACCCTTCCCATGGAGATTCATCTGCCCCTTTCTGTCGCCATCTTCTACGAGCAGGTGAATACTTTTTTGTTTCATTTGGCATTTCCTCAATAATTCCCTCCTTCCTAAACAATGTTTTACATTTTGTATGTATTTTAACTGTTTTATATATATTTTAACTCTGCTTTTAAACTCTTTTAAAAGATGTTTTATTGAAGTAAGTTTGGGAGAGGGGGTTATTTTAATGGTTTTATAATATTTTATCATGTATGTATTAAACTATTAGCCACCTTGGTGGCCTTTATAAGGGCTGAAAGGTGGGATATAAATTTTATAAATAAATCTCTGTAGTCTGGAGACCAAATTATAATCCCAGGACATGTCCAGGCCCACCTGGAAGTTGGCTACCCTATCTATGGCTCTTACTTCCCCTTCCTCCTCTTGCTACAGGCACTGTTTGTGGTGAAGCTTTTGGCATCATGAGCATCGCTGAATGACTAATATCCAAAACTATGTACCTGAGGTCCACATTCTGAGTGTCCATCTGCAAAATTTCAAACCCAATAAAGTGCACCTTTTGTGTCTCAGACAAGAGTCTTGTCCAAAAGAGGAGGTTATATAGACCAGGGATAGGCTAGAGTGTGGTGACCTGGCTCTGAGGTCATAATTGGCATGCTTTCATCATAGCCCTTCTGCTTCAGAGGAAGTAATTCCCAGGACAACAGAAGGAAGAGAAGGAAGGTGAAAACTGCAGAAAAAGAAAGATGAAGAGGGATATGAGGCACGAGGAAGAGAGACAGTGCTTTAAAGATCTCAGGTTCTCAGATGCCTGACATACATGCTCAGCCATTACCCACATAGTTCAGCGTTTCAGTGATTGTGATGTTAAGGGCAAACTTTACCATCTTCAGTTCTCAAATTCTTCTCCTCTCCACTTCCTGCATAAATACATACAAAGCCCTTCCTGCCATGTATGGTGAGTGTTTGATGTGAGTTTGGTAAGTGTTTCCATGAGTCTGTTTAATTCATTCTCTTTTAATCTAGGTGGGCTTGTCGAAGCAACCATATAAGGTAGATTTGTTAACCCCGTGTGGGAGGTCAGAAGACCCCCCCCCCAAATGCTTGCAATACAGCAGATACCATATTATTGGAAAGAATAACTGATGTCACCATTCTGCTGTAACTGTTTAACTGTCCTGGGTCAGAGTAGACTCAGCCGAGACCAAGGAGATGAGACAGAATAACTACCCAGAAGCGCAAAGTCAGGAGTTCAGCCCAAGAGTCATACACAAGGGAAGCCAGCCGAGGGTCCAAGAAGCAGAGTCTGAGCAGGTCCAAGAGGCGTAGTCAAGCAGGTCCATGGTTGAAACCAAAGGTTTAGGAGTTGCAGACAGGAACAGGTCCGGGTGGTATGGTTGCACCTCTCCAGAAAGGTGACAAGTTGCTCCCATAAGCCTACCTCATCTGAAGCCCCGTCCTTTGTTAGCGGCTCACAGCGATCAATTTGGCTCATTAACCCCAGGTGTTCCTCTTGATTTGGCAGTCGCCGGGCAGCAAGGCATGCGCTCCACCTCCTCTCAAGGAGCTCCAAGTGCGCCCACCTCCTGTGTTCCCCTGGCTCCGGGGAAAGGGGAAGTGAGGCATCCTGTGAACTCAACCCAAGATCTTGGGTTGTTGAGGTGCTGCCTCTCGGGGTTGCCTCTTCCGTGTTCCCAGTGCTCATGGGGCTGAAGCATATGCTGTCCTCAGCAACTGGGGCACTAGGACCTGCCTCCGCCATCTTAGGGTCGTTGACAGCATCAGTTGATTGAGCTTCAGAGGTGCTGACAGGGATGTTATCAGCATCAGCTGAGTGATTCTCAGCTAAAGCAGGCTGGCCCACGACATTATTTGATTTTCTGCTGTTATAAAACCTATAACAGGACATGCTACAACTGTGCCATCTCATTGCTTATTTTCTCGGTTTTAACTACAGTCAGTATTGAAACTGGTCATACGTTCTCAATATTTATGTTGTTCTCTAGTTATCTGTGTAAATGTTGATATCCTTATTTTTTATAGTGTTAATCTAACATAAGAGAACATAACATAAGGGAAGCCAATGTTGAATCAGGCCAATGGCCCATCCAGTCCAACACTCTGTCACACATTGGCCAAAAATACCAGGTGCCATCAGGAGGGCCATCAGTGAGGCCAGGACACTAGAAGCCCTCCCATTGTTGCCCCCCCCCAAGCACCAAGATAAAGCTAATTATTTATCTTGTAATTATATTGGATGGTTTTGTTTTGAATACATTCATTGTCATGGTATTTATGTTATTACATAATTTTATGAACATGTATCTATTTACTTAAAGAATTATTCATATTGTGATTGCTTGCCTTCTGTTTAGAGGAGGTTGTTTGTTTTTTTCTCTCCCCCCCTCCTTGCTTGAAGGACCGCTGTTTGTTTACTCTGACCACCATACCATGCTGGGTAAGCCTTCCACAAGCATAGATAGTAAGGAAGAAAATGGCACTAAAAAGGAATCTGTTATTATTAGATTGATAAAACACAGATGGGTAGCTGTGTTAGTCTGTCTCAGCAAAATAAAACCGGAACTCAGTGACACCTTAAAGATGTATTCAAAATGTGTTCCATCATAACCTTACATGAGTCAGAGCTCACTTCATCAGGTGCACTGAAGTATATGACCATAAATGAGTTTATACACACAAGAAAAAGTGATATGAATTGATCACAGAGTCCTGGTCCTCCACAATTCCTTGAGTGTTGTAAGGAGAACTTAATAAAAGGAGGGACTTCCAGGTTAGGGGTCACTTATCAGTTGTGTTTAAAGATGACGGCATGTGTCTCTTCTTTAACACAAGGTGGGGGGTGTTATAAGGAGCTGCTGGTTCAAAACCATATAAAAACCAAATAAAGCCACCCTCTTTTTGTAACACCCTCTTTCTGTTGCATAAATTAAATTAACATATTCCATACATTACAACTGAGGATGTACATCTGAGAAGTGAGCTCTAACAAAAGTTTGTGCTGGAATAAATGCTGTGCTATGGAACTGCACTCTTGTTTCATTCTGATTAGGGATGGGCACTTTCAAAAAATTTCCCCAGACGGAACCAAACCAACCCCATTTCTGGAACGGTTCTCAAACCAAAGTGCAGCTGGTTCACGGACCGGTCCGGATGCAGAAAAGACCCCCAGGGGGTCCTGGCCCCCCCAAAATATTAGCATAATTCCAGCTCACTCTCCTTGACGTGCCCACCACGTTTGGTCCCTCTTGGCCTTCAGGGGGCCAAACTACAGGCCCCCAAAATGACAATGCTTTTCAATGGGATGTCCCTCCTGCCGATTCAGGAGTGACCAAACTGACCCGGATGAGCTAGAGGCCTCTAACTCACACAGCCCATCCCTACGGTGGCCCTCTATGTGCCCCACAAGTCATGTGCCTGTCGGGTCTGGGGGGTACAAGTAGCAGACCCCCAAGACCAGTGGCCCCCCCGGAAACCGCTTCTGGAGGACTTGCCCAGTGGTGATTTCAGGCAGTCCGGAGCAGAACTGGTTCAGCTACAGGCACCCAACTCACAGAGGACCTCCCCAGGGACCACCTGCACGGTTGCAGGTTCCTCTGTCTTCCTGGGGCCAACCACCCAGCCCTTTGGTCATGAGGACTGGTTGGGGCCCAGCCTCCCACCCTGCCCGGGAAGGTGACAGGGACGGCAGGTGCTCTTTCCCCGGGCCCATTTACCTTTAGATAGCAATGGGATATGGGATCACCAACCAGGGCAGAACCTCCCACCCAGCCCGGGGACCACCCACACAGGGATGGGTAGCACTGTCTCCCCACGCCCACCCTCCACCCACTGGCAAGGTGATTCCTAGGCAGGGCCAACTACCCCACCCTGCTTGGGGCCTGGGGAACACCTGCATGGGGGCAGGTGGAGCTCTGTCTCTCCCTGGGCCCCACCCTCCACCCACCAGCAACGTGATTACTGGGCAAGACCGATTTCCCCGCCCTGCCCTGGGAACACCTACACAGGGGCAGGGGGTGCCCCTTCCCTGGGGGCTCACCCTTCCTCTACTCCCACTAACATGATAAACAAGTGGGCAATAATCACCTGCACTACCTGAGGCCTGGGAGCCACCTGCACAGTTGCAGGTGGCCACCTCTCCCAGGAGAATTCTATAAGTAGGACACGTGTGAGTTCCTTATCAGGGCAATGAGAGCTCCCGGGTCAGGAAGATTCTTTTCTGAACGGTGATCACTTTGCTGTCAGGAATGTCAGGGCCTGGGACCTGGGCATGTGGATGGGTAAGGCTGCAAGTCCCAAACTCCTGGAAATAGGGAGCCCGTGTTGGACCCCGTTGTGACAGTCCCGGGCCATGGCAACGTGACTTCCCAGCTCAGGAGGATTCAGTCCTGACCAGTAATCACTTTGCCGTCAGGCAAGCCAGGGGGACACGGACGTATGACGCGGGGAGTCCCAAAACCCTAGGGACAGGGACCCCACAGGGACCCAATCGTGACAGTCCCGGTCCATGGCATTGTGACCTCCCAGTTCAGGAGGATTCGGTCCTGACCAGTAATCACTTTGCTGTCAGGTGGGCCGGGGGGACACGGGTGTATGGATGGGTGAGGCGGGGAATTCCAAAACCCTGGGGATGGGGACCCCACAGGGGGTCTGCCTAGTAGCCCCCCAAGGAGGGAGGAGACATCTTGTGTGTGCCGTCACAGAAGGGGCCCAGTAGCATGGTCCGACTGCCAGGGTGCAGAGGGCAGATGAGTGGGGTGGAGAGTCCCATCCCCAGTGGACAAGGCTCTCAATTGGGATCCACCTGTGGGCACCCCCCCCTCTTGGGGGAAAACATCATTGTGTATGCCCTTCTAGAAGGGACCCTGAAGCAAGGCGCCCCCAGAAAACTGCTTCTGGAAGTGTTGTCCAATAATGGCTTTGGACAGTACAGAGCTGCAGGTATCCAGCTGCAGCTGGGGAACCAAGGGACATATGAGTGGAGGGGTTCTCTTCATGTTGGTGGACAGCCTAGGAGACAGCACTTTGGAAGATGTCCAGTGGCTTAGGGGCTGTTGCCTTTGGGAACCCCAGGCATCCAGTACGGAAGATTCCTGACAGCAGGACAAGATGGGCAGCAGGGTAGGGTGTGCTCCTGATTTGTCCCACATAGGCGTGCTTTCCAGAGAGCGCGAGTTCTCACTGGTAGCCACGTTGCCAGAGGGAGGAACAGAAGGCCATGGTGGCGCAGAAGGCATTTCCCAGGGATAGGATATTCCCTCTAAGCTGTGGAGTCTTGTGAGCAAAAATTCTACTTTGTGAGCTACTGGCATTATAGTTGTGAGCGAGTGATTTGGCTGCTGCATAAACTAGTTTGCTCTGGAGCCATCCTTCCTGAGCTAAGACAAAAATGTGTGAGCTGGAGACTAAAAAACTGTGAGCTGGCTCATACTAACTCAGCTTAGAGGAACACTGGCTACCTCCAGAATCCATATCCACAACCTGGTGTGCTATCTTGGGGGGGAACCGGTGCTGTGGGGTTGGGGATGTTGAGGGGAGTGCTGGAAGTTTGGAGTCAGGGGGAAGGACATGTTCCTGTGGGAAAAGGACTCCCAGGGATGCCATGCGGGGATGACTACTATGAGACAGGTGAGAGATGAGCATTGCCGGCATAAGAGGCAAAGGAAACCAGAGGATGGAGGGAAGGTCAGTTAGGGTATCCCAAAGATGAAGTGTGGATCATCAGTGGCTGGGATTGAAAACTGGGTGGTCTGGGGTAGGGGAGGACTGATCGGTCATCATAGCAACAGGATGACCTTTTTAGATGCTGATCGAGCATTCCACCAGGATCTCTCATGTGGACAATAATTGCGTTGCCAGCTTGGGTGAGAGAGGACACGGCCTGGAAGAATTGCCATGTGGAACACCGACTGAGCAACTGCTTGGTCAGCATAACAAAATGGAAGTATATGTGGTGGGGGACCTGGGAGTATCTCGATGTGGACGGTTGTCGAGTTTCCAGGTGGCAGAATGAAGGGACGTGACAGGATGACCCACCTACACAGATGGTAACGCGACGGTAGGGACATTCCGTTTGGGCAGACTCGTGGCCCCCTGGACCTAGAGGCCTAGACCAAAGGGAAGTGCTTCACTTATAGGTTGTCCCCCATGAGAGGGACTCTGGGCAGGGGTGACCCAACCCCTCCGCCTTGCCCAGGGGCCAGGGAACACCCACACAGGGACAGGTGGCACCATCTATGGGCCCAATCACCCTTAAATGGTACAAGGTAACCACCATGGGGAAAATCTTGAGAGGGAGGCATTACTTGCAGGGGGCGCTCTCTCCCTGGGCCCACAATCCACCTGCCGTCAATGTGACTCTGGGCAGGGCCAACCCCCCCCGCCCAGCCTGAGGCATGGGGAACACCCACATGAGGAACTTCCCAGAAGGGGGAGGGCATTACTCATGTCCATTATTTTTTTAAAAAAATTAATTTTGGAGGAGGAGGGCTCTCTGGGCTGGAGAAGGCCAAGAGACTGTCAAGGACCAGGGTTGCTTCTGACAGATGTCTCTTCCTGGCACAGAGAACATCCCGAGGGGGGGCATCGCTTGTATGGGGCAGGTGGTGCTCCCTCCCCGGTGCCCCCTTTCACCCACCGGCAATGTGACTCAGGGCAGGTGTGACCCTCCACCCAGCCCAGGGCATGGGGAACACCCACACGGGGGCAGGTGGTGCTCTTCCCCAGGCCCTACCCTCCACATCGAAGGCAACATAACTACCGGTCAGGGGGGCTGTTGCAGGAAACGTCCCAGGAGGAGGATGCCATTGATCTTGTCCGTTAATTTTTTTTATTGGGGTGTGTGTGCTGGGCTGGAAAAGGCCAAGAGACTGTTGAGGACCAGAGTCGCTTTCGACAGATGTCTCTTCCGTTAATTGTTTTTATTTTTAATATTTGGGGGAGGGGGTTCCCTGGGCTGGAGAGCACTGTGAGACTTCGAGGGCAGGGGTAGCTGCTGATGGATGAGTCTTCCTGGCTTGACTGGTGGGTAGAACGTCCCAGGAGGAGGAGGGCATCACTTATGTCCATTAATTATTTTATTTTTAATTTTTTGGGGGAGGGGCGTTCCCTGGGCTGGAGAGTGGAGGGAGACTTTTGTGGGTCAGGGTGGCTTCCAACAGATGTCTCTTCCTAGGTTGCCTGGCACGGGGAACATCTCAGGAGGAGGAGGGCATCGCTTGCAGGGGGCAAAGGTGGCACTGTCTCCCCAGTCCCACAATCAACCTCTGGTAATGTGACTCTGGGCAGCGCCAACACCCACCCGCCCTGTCTGGGGCAAGGGGAACACCCACATGGGGGCGGGTGGTGCTCTCTCCCCAGGCCCCACAACCCGCCCACCAGCAACGTGACTGCCAGACAGGGGGCATCTCAGCAAGAGGAGGGCATCGTTCACGTCCGGTTTTTTATTTTTTTATTTTTTGGGGAGGGGGGGTTCCCTGGGCTGGAGAAGGCCAAGAGACTGTTGAGGACCATGGTGGCTTCCAACTGACATCACTTCCCAGATTGTGTGGCACGGGGACCATCACAGGAAGGGGAGGGCATCACTCATGTCACGTCTGTTAATTTTTTTAAAAAAAAGTTGTTTGGAAGGGGGGTTCCTTGGGCTGGAGGGTGCGGCGAGACTTTGAGGGCCAGAGTGGCTTCCGACAGATGTCTCTTCCCAAGTTGCCTGGCGTGGGGAATGTCCCAGCAGGAGGAGGAGGGCATCACTTACATCCATCAATGTTCACTTTTAAGGTTTTTTTAGGGGGGTCCTGGGGGAGTCCTGGAGAGGAGGGTTGCACAGAAGAGTTGTGGACATGGGACACAGCAGACAAACATATGGGTTCAGGTTCCATGCTGGGGGATGCGTGCCAAGAGGAGGAGGGCGGTTTTCACTCATGACGGGTCGCGTTTCAGGTTTCCATGCCGGGGAACGCTGCAGGGAGGAGGAGGATCGTGGTTCACGTTGCCAGTGTGCTGGAGGACAGTGGTGGGATGGACAGTGAAGAGACCACAAGAAAGTGATAATGTGCCGTGGCAAGGAATTTCGGTTACCAGTGGTCCCAGAGGGAGGATGTGTAATGGAGTACAATGGACCATGCAAGCCTCAGGACGAGCCACTGACAAAAATGGTGGAATGATAGTAGGGATGTCTTGGGCATCCCCAGACCCAACCCCCCCTCACTTCAGGACCAGTTATCACCACACCGGTAGGTGGGCAGGCTGAGGCTCGACCAGTGACTGTCAGTCGTGGGGCAGGTCCTAAGGCCCGCGGGCTTGTGGTCCCTGCACCTAGAGGCCTAGACCAAAGGGAGGCGGCTGAAGGAGAATGTGGCCTCACACAGACTGGGCGTTTATTGGAGGAACAAGATCACAGGAGGATCTCTCTAAGGCCAGTAGTCACATTGCCAGCAGGCAGACCAGAACCAGGTAGCTCGGTGGTGGTGACACAGGTGGAATGTGCCAAAGAAGATGATTCAAAAAGGACTGGCAGGGTCATTCATCAAGCCAAAGCTCGTGTCTATTTCATCAAATCTGAGGGTGATTTCTTTGTCAAGACAGCCTAGACTCCACCATGCAAACTTTGCCTCCTTCCAGGGGGTTAAGTGATGATGATAACCGACAGGTAAACATGTTGAGGTAGTGTTAAGCAGCGCTCCAGCTGGGGAGGGGCCTGGCGGACCCTCCCCCTAGGGGGAGAGGAGAAGTAAGGAGACATGGAAGGGTGGGCCCTGGGGGGACAGACCAGGGAATGTGAGGTGATAGTATATTCCCACACACACACCTAGCAGCCCTACTTTCAGGGGGGTTGGGTGACGATGACCGACCATAAAAAAATGTTTTTAGGCAGTGTTAAGGAGTGTGCTGGCGGGGAGGGGACTGGTGGGACCTCCCCCGGGGGGGAAGAGAGACGTAAGGAGACATGGAAGGGTGGGCCCTGTGGGGAGGGACCCTAGAATGTGATTTGACAGTATATTTCCCCCCTCTAGCAGCCCTGCTTTGGGTGGGTTGGGTGATGATCACCGATGGTGACATGGTTTGAGGTAGCGTTAAGGAGCGCACTGGCAAGGGACGGACCCAGAATGACCTCCCCTGGGTGGAGGGAGGAAAGACGTAAGGAGACATGGAAGGGTGGGCCCCATGGGAGGGGAACCAGAATGTGATGGGACTGTATATTTTCCCCCCTCTAGCAGCCCCGCTTTGGGGGAGGGTTGGACGATGACAACAGACGGTGAAATGTTTTTAGGCAGTGCGCTGGCCAGGGACAGACCGGGCATGACCTCCCCTGGGGAAGAGGAGAGACATAAGGAGACATGGACGGGTGGGACCCATGGGAGGGACCCCGGAACATAACATGACACTGTATTTTCCCCTTCTAGCAGCCCCGCTTTGGGGGGGGGGCGGGTTGGGTGATGTCAACCAACAGTTACATGGTTTGAGGTGGCATTAAGGAGCATGCCAGCAAGGGACAGACCTCGCATGACCTCCCTTGGGGGGAAGGAGAGATGTAAGGAGACATGAAAGGGTGGGCCCTGTGGGGAGGGACCTCAAAACATGATGTGACAGTATATTTCCCCCCTCTAGCAGCCCTGCTTTGGGGGGGAGGTTGGGTGATGACGACAGATGGAGAAATGTTTTTAGGCAGTGTTCAGGAGCACACCGACTGGGGATGGACCCGGCGTGACCCGGAGGAGAGATGTAAGGAGATATGGAAGGGTGGGCCCTGTGGGGAAGGACCCCAGAACATGATGCAACAGTATATTTTCCCCCTCTAGCAGCCCTGCTTTTGGGGGGGGGGGTTAGACAATGATGGCAGACTTTAAAATGTTTTTAGGCAGTGTTAAGGAGCACGCCGGCTGGGGATGGGCCTGGTGGGGCCTCCCCCAGTGGGAGGAAGGACGTTAAGGAGACATGGAAGCGTGGGCCCTCCAGGGAGGGACCCGGGATCATGGTCCGACTGCCTGGTTGTAGTGAGCAAACTTGTGGGGTGGGGAGTCCCGGGCTCCAGGACAACCCCTCTCAGCAGAGGGGGCCTTCCTCCCACCCCATTGCCAACAGATGCACCCCATGGGCCACATGCCGGGATCACCCATGGAGAAGGGGGGAAAGGAAGGGGGGACATGAGGAGGGAAGATGAGAGACCGTGATCTCAGTCCACTCCATCCAGAACAGGGTTGCCCAGTATGGATAGACTGACCTTCAGGAAGGACAGCTCATCCATCCTGGCTGGGTCTAGTCGGGATCGATGTGGGCAAAGGATGTCTCCCAGATGGAAGAACACCCGCTTGCTCTGGAGACTGGTGGGTGGGCAGGAGAGCATACTGGTGGCCACGCTGGTGAGATCTGGCCATGTGGTGGCCTTGTGCACCCAGTACTCAAGTGGATCCCAGTTGGGGGGCTCGGCCAGGAACTCACAGACCATCACCTTGGCAGAATCCTCTGCCATCGCATGCCTGGTTCTCCTGGTTCTCACACCGTCTCTGTTCAGTTCTGGGGGCCCACCCTCTCTCGATGAGCTCACCCCCCTCGCCATCCCCCGCCTCCCAGTATTCCACCTCTCTCTGCCCCTCCTGTTCCCATCCTCCTCCTCCATCTCGTCATCTCCCATGTCCCTCAGCTGCCTCTGGCCCCAGCCACGGTGTTGAAACACCCGCACCCCGCGACACAGTTCACATTTCCACTGAGGAAGCTGCGTGCTTCGGAGGGTGATGCTTCCCTTGATACAGGGGTCACGCATGCACACCACCCTGAATTCCCACTGCTCGATGACATGGCGCAACCTGTAGACCAGGGCCCTGACTTGAGGGAGAACCTCGTTTCCTGGCTCCAGCACAGACTCCATCGCCTGATTGAGCCCGCAAATGAGGGGGATGACTTGCCCCAGGCTGGCTGTGTGGGGACAGAGGACATTGGTGGCATCCTGAAACAGTTTCAGGATGCGTGCTATCTGGGACAGGGTCAGCCAGTCATTGGAGCTGATCCTCAGCTGCCCCCCCCCCCCGATGGACACAGAAGTCAGGATGTCCTGGACCTCTGTCTTCTGCTCCACCAAATGAGCAATCATGGCGTAGGTGGAGTTCCACTGGGTGCCGAATAGCCACGGGTGATCTGTTTCCCCCCAAAACCAGGTCTTCAGGCTATTGCAAATGGCGGTGGAGATATTCACTGATGTGTGCTCCACGTCTATGCCCTGAGCATGGAGGAGCACCGCCTTCTCGGGTTGCCACCAGTGTGCAGTGAGGGAGAGGTAGCCGTGGTACTGACTGCTCCAAAGGTCGGCCGTCGGGTGGATGGTTCTCCCTCGGGCCTTGACTAATTCGGCTTTCACCAGATGCACTGTGTACTGATACATGGCAGGCAGCATGTGCCAGCTCATGGTTCTCCGGGAGGGAATGGTGTACCACAGGGCCACACAATATAGTAGCCCCCCAAAAGCCCACATCCTCCACCAGAAAGAAAGGCCAGGTGTCCAGGGTGATCATTCCTCAGAGTGCTGAGTGATCGCTTCGTGAGCCCTGGCCCTCATCCTCTTTCCAGGTGCTGGGGAGGACCCAATGAGCATGATCTCTTGAAGGGTGATTTGCCTGGGGGAACCCATGGGGGAGGCCACAGACCCCACCGTGGCAGCCCGCCCCTCCCAGCCTCCCTCTCCCCCTCGACTTAGAGTCTGCATACCATGCCTGGCGGCAGGCCCAGGGAATCCACCCTCCGGCGGAGTCAAATTGGGGTGCAACCAATGCAAGTGCCTCTGTAGAATGCTAGTGCTTAAGTGATGCAGATCTCTCCCCGATGAACATGTACCCCACACACCTGGCACTCCACCACACAGAGATCACCAGGCAGAATGCAAAAGTACTTCCATGCAGCAGACTGCAGTCGTGCTCCCATGTCCATCAGTGGGGCACTTTTCAGGCATAACCATTTCCTGGACTCAGACCCTGGACTGATGGAGGACGTACCGATGGTTGAGAGACAGGCGGGTGACTGTGGCCAGGAATCCCTGGGCACCAAACAGGATGACCATGCTTCAGCCATCGTCACCACCATCGCCACTAGCAACCGCTGTCTCCTCCCTCTCATACGTACTTTGCCCCTGTGGCCCACCCAGACCTGGGGGGGGGATCTCGTCCAGTTACGAAGACCAGCCCTGTGGCCTCTGCAGGAGAGCTTGATGCGGAGGCTCCTGACGAAGTACCTGAGCAGGAGGACCGTGGTCAGAATGCCCTGTCTTCCCATCTGCCCATGACCATGACCCCTTCGGGTCCCCCTCATGTCCCCACATGTCAGGCCCAGGTAGTGGGGGCGGAAGAGTGGCTGCTCGAGTCCTGGGGAAACGCTGTAAGGGTTAGTGGGTTGGGAGCCTCATTGGCAGAGGAGCGGAGCCAAAGGCAGAGACTCAACTCACCCAGGGAGAAGGGTTTTTTTCCCTTTCAAGGGGGGCAGTTCCCGACAGCCAGCAGTCAGAGGAGACAGGGGGACCCAAAGGCAGAGACTCGACCCACCCAGGGTGTGATGTATCTAAACCCGACCGCGTGCGAGGCGAGTTCTCCACCCAGTCAAGCAAAGCCTCTGAGCTTCGCTCCGGGAGACAATGGCCCGAGCAGATCCTAGCCCACACCAACCAGAGGGCTAGGATCTTGGTCAGGACCTATGGAACTCTCGGCCACTGTATATAGCCTATCACTGAGTGGGGGTGTGTTCTGGGAGCGGGTGTAACTGAGCATATAAGCTGGCCCGCGAGCCGGGGTTGGTCATCTTGTTCTGTACCAACAATAACGTATGAGAGCTGAAATCACTTGCCAGTCTCAGTACTTTTCACAAGGAGAAGGGTTTCTTTATTTTGGCAGGGTCAGTGAAGGCAAGCCCCACAGTCATTGTCAAGAGCCAGTTTGGTGTAGTGGTTAAGTGCGTGGACTCTAATCTGGGAGAACCGGGTTTGATTCCCCACTCCTCCACTTGCACCTGTGGCTTGATGACCTTGGGCAAGCCATGGTTCTGATAAGAGCTGTCCTTGAAAAGAGCAGTTTCTGTCAGAGCTCTCTCAGCCCCACCTACCTCACAGGGTATCTGTTGTGGGGAGGGGAAGGGAAAGGAGTTTGTAAGCCGCTCTGAGACAAATCCAATCTCTTCTTCTTCAAGGACACTTTACCCCCCCCCCAAATTGCTTCAAGAGTGGGGTGCCCACTTGCCACAAGAGAGAAGGAACTGTGAAATCTGAGACTGCAGTGACCCAAGCAGAAAGGGGGGTGCTCTTTCAAAGAAGAAACACGAGCCCCACGGTCAGCACCAAACCTCCCCCAGGAAATGGTTAGAGAGTGGGGTGCCCACTGTCCAGGCCAGAGAGAAGGAACCTAGAGGGGAGAGGCTTCAGCAACCCAGGGAGGCAGTGTGCAGAAGGGGGAGAGGACCCACGGCCCGTGCCCAGGGGACTTTGCCAGCACCAGCATCTCCCTGCCCCAGAAGGTGGTTTGAGACTTGGTCACCCAGAGAGAGGGAAGGAACTCAGAGGGGAGAGGCTTCAGTAACCCAGGGAGGCAGGGTGCGGAAGGGGAGAAGACCCTCAGCCTGTGTCCAGGGGACTTTGCCAGCACCAGCATCTCCCTGCCCCAGAAGGTGGTTTGAGACTTGGTCACCCAGAGAGAGGGAAGGAACTCAGAGGGGAGAGGCTTCAGTAACCCAGGGAGGCAGGGTGCGGAAGGGGAGAAGACCCTCAGCCTGTGTCCAGGGGACTTTGCCAGCACCAGCATCTCCCTGCCCCAGAAGGTGGTTTGAGACTTGGTCACCCAGAGAGAGGGAAGGAACTCAGAGGGGAGAGGCTTCAGTAACCCAGGGAGGCAGGGTGCGGAAGGGGAGAAGACCCTCAGCCTGTGTCCAGGGGACTTTGCCAGCACCAGCATCTCCCTGCCCCAGAAGGTGGTTTGAGACTTGGTCACCAAGAGAGAGGGAAGGAACTCAGAGGGGAGAGGCTTCAGTAACCCAGGGAGGCAGGGTGCGGAAGGGGAGAAGACCCTCAGCCTGTGTCCAGGGGACTTTGCCAGCACCAGCATCTCCCTGCCCCAGAAGGTGGTTTGAGACTTGGTCACCAAGAGAGAGGGAAGGAACTCAGAGGGGAGAGGCTTCAGTAACCCAGGGAGGCAGGGTGCGGAAGGGGAGAAGACCCTCAGCCTGTGTCCAGGGGACTTTGCCAGCACCAGCATCTCCCTGCCCCAGAAGGTGGTTTGAGACTTGGTCACCCAGAGAGAGGGAAGGAACTCAGAGGGGAGAGGCTTCAGTAACCCAGGGAGGCAGGGTGCGGAAGGGGAGAAGACCCTCAGCCTGTGTCCAGGGGACTTTGCCAGCACCAGCATCTCCCTGCCCCAGAAGGTGGTTTGAGACTTGGTCACCCAGAGAGAGGGAAGGAACTCAGAGGGGAGAGGCTTCAGTAACCCAATCTTTCAATTTATTAATCGCTCAATCCTTGCAGAGCTGCTGGCTCTGAGCGATGTACAGTTACTCTTTGTTGACACGGGACTAACAATGCGGGGGGTAAGGGAGGACAAACATATATCATTTAAATTGCACACACTTCCATAGTCGACAGGGCGTTATTTATGGTCTGCGGAGCTTGCTTTCTCTCTCTCTCTCTCTCTCTCTTCTCTCTCAGCGTCGCTCTTGATGTCATCAGCATTTTTCTCCGTAGCAGCACACCACTGCCACCGTCTGGCCTGAATGGCCGGAATGTCCCATTGCAGGCTGCGTAGGCTTTTTTAAAAAAATATTTTTATTGGATTTTTATGCTTATTAGACAAACACACACATATATAGCATTACATACATATTTTTCTTGATACATCGCGTTGACCATAAAAGAAGTGGCTTAGTTATACAAAATTCCATTTTATACTGTCTCTACTCTTAACCATATCACCTATAACAATACACTATAGATTCATCTGCTGTTTTTTCCATTTATCACTTATAATTTTCCCTTCTAATTTACCGACACAGTCATTCTAATCGTATAATTTCTTCCAAAGGCTCAATTACTAATTCCAAAATACTCAAGTATATTTTTCTGTGGCAGGTCATGCAAGAAAGAATCCTATCCACTCATCTTAAGGAGTTATTGCTATTAATACTTCAATATGTTCCTATAATGGTATAGTCATAATCATAACCATAATAATAAAATTCCTAAATAATCTTATTTTCTCACACCTTTTAAAATATTACTCCTACATTTCTCCCAACCATACATACAATAACTTATCTACTGATATTAACAACATATCAATCATAAGCAATCATTTTCCATTGTAAATTATCAAAACAAACTTTCACCCACACCATTTTATTCATTCATACCTCCACCCCTCACCGAAAATAAAATATATAGCTATAAACAATTCCTTATTCCAGGTAGATATTACCAATATTACCAGAGATAAAATTCATTTCCCTTTATAGCTTCAATAGAAAATCAGGCCATCAATAATTCATTCATTATATAAAACAATACACCTATGAATTCATCCCAACCACATAAATAGAAAATTATATAAACCCTATTTTCCACTCTAAATTGTCAAAAACAAACTTTCACACACTCATTCTTCTCCATTCATACCTCCAACCCTCTTTTACAACCTTAAAGGTACCCTGACAAAATTCCATCACCATAATTAAATTATATAACCATAAATAGTCCCTTTAGTCCTTCTAACTATTACTATTATCACTCTCATTTGTTCCTAAATTTTCCAATAAAATATACAATTAATGGAAGTGGAGCAAGAAACATATAGTTCCTTATTTTACATACACAATCCTCATTATAATCCATCTCTTTCCTGTCTTGGTTTTCCCGGTTCTCCTTCCGATGCCGTCTATCCTTATACTCCTGCAAGTCACCTCCATATTTCCTGGTAATTAGCCGGTTGAAGGTATTAGGTTTCAATCCTCCTTTCTTACGTTTTTTCTTGCTCGTCACCTTTCTCTTTCCTTTCAATGACAAGTCTGGCAGAGTTGTTTTCCCTTTTCCCCATAGTTTAGCTTTTTTTTGTTCCTTCTGTTCGTCCTTAAATGTGTATACCTCCTTTATTTCTTCCTTTGCAAGCAGCGTTTGAGTAGCCTGCATCTCTCTCTCCTGTTCTTCCTCCTGCACTTCAACTTGCTCCTGTGTTCCTTGTTCAATTTCTTCATTTTCTTTCACCTCATACACTTCTCTGATAGCATTTTTCAGAGCATTCTAACATACCTCTTTAAATGATTGTGTGATTTTCTCCACCAAATTTTTCTGGAATTGTTCCCACAAAAACTCGGAAGCAGTTATATCTCCTATTGTGTCCTTTTCCTCCTCACAAGTCTCCATTTCACAAATCCTTTACACTCCAGAGTCAATTATATTTCTTAAGGGGCATAATGAACTTTCAGCAGTAAAATGTCTCTTACCCCATTTTGCTTATCATTCAGAGTTCCCCAAGGATTTTTCACGGCCGCTTCTTTCATCAAAAGGGGAGAATCCATCAGGGGTATCCTTCCAACTTGGAAAAAAAGTTATTCAATGCGATGTATCATCCAAATGGAAAAATAAGAACTTTAAAAACAGACCGGGTGGCAGCGTCTCTTCAGAACATGGCAGCCATGTTCTTTACCATTCTTCGTTCCCGCTTCAGGGCGCCTCTGGTCACCCCCCCGCATTCGCCAAATTACGGGAGAGGCCAGCACAAAGCCCCATGCACCTGCACTCTCTACGGGCTTATGATGTTACGCACGGACCTTTCCGTTGTCGGCTTAACACCTCACCCATGGGGGGTTTAGTGTGCCCACTCTCTCTAAGGAGCGGTACCAATTTTATCTACTCGCCGAAGCTTTCGAACCGCTGGGTGGATGGCGAGCTGGGGACAAGACTTGGTAGCTCACACCAAGTGCGGGGCTCGAACTGACAGCAGTCCTGTTCAGCTCAGATGTTTAACCAGAGGATAAATCCCCTGTGCCCTGTGCCACCGCTTCCCTGTTTCTCATGATATCCTTAGAGGGGACATGATTGCAATCTTCAAATATTTGAAGGGCTGTCATGTAGAAGATGGAGCAGATCTAGACTAGATCTAATGGGTGGAAATTACAAGGGAGCTGTTACCGGCTAAATATCAGGAGAAACTTCTTAGCTGTAAGAGTGGTTGAGCAGTGGAACAGACTGCTTCGGGAGGTGGTGGATGCTCCTTCGCTGGATGTTTTCGGGTATGTTGTAGGGCTATCTTTCGGGTATGTTGTAGGGCTATCTTTCAGCTATGCTCCTGCAGAGTGTAGGGGGTTGGACTAGATGACCTGCAAGGTCCCTTCCAACTCTAACATTCTATGATTCTATTTTATGATTCAGCAACCCAGGGAGGCATTGTGCATAGAGGAAAAGACCCACAGCCAGTGCTAAGGGCAGTCACCAATCCCCCCCCTCAAGAATGGTGGGATGGTTGGTTGCCAACTGGCAAGGGGAGAGCGGGTGTTCTTTGAGGATGAGCAGAAAAATCAAACCCCACCACCAGCAGGCAGAGAAAACAGCTGCTTGCAGAACCCACAGAATGGGTGGGGTGACTCCACTGCTTGACTTGCCAAGTAAACAGGCAACCCCGGAATCAAATGAAAAAAATGTTGTGAAAGCAAAACAATTCAAGCCCAATTTCCCACCCCTCACAAGGCAGAGAGAAAAGGCAGGCAGTGACCAGGCACTGCAGTGGAGAAATGCAGAAAGGGAGAAAACAGAGGGAAGAGGGAAGGGGAGGATTTTTTCGTCTGGCGATTGATATAGTTGCCAGGAGATCCTGCTGGTTTCTCGAGGCGAGGCTACTGTGTGGCAGAGTGGTCGAGTGCCGGAGCCTCTCTGGGTCTCACCAGCCTTTGGAGTCTTTTTAGGAGACTTTCTTGACGTTTCTGGACTTCTCCAGATTTGACAAGTGTCCACCAGATCCTCGGGAGCAGGAACTGGGAGCAGAAGATTTAAATTGAGCCCTCCGTCTGTGGCAACAGCGGATGCAGGTTTCAGTTCGTCTTGAGCAGAAACTCCAAAGGACCAACTGTGGGAGTCCACGGCTGGAAAGCCTCACAACCCCCAAAATAAGAGCCTTCACACCTCGCCAAAATCATCTTTGCGGAGACTCTGTGAGTAATCTCTTAGTCTATTTACAATCGTCAAACTCGTAAAAGGACACTGGATTGCCCCTATAAATCCTTTCCCAGAGACAAAACTTTATGAGCGGCTTGGCAGAGTTTGGGAAATTTATGCATCAGAGGATAGGGGCTAAATAAATCACTGAAATCTTCTATCTGCTACTTGGAAAACATCTATACAAGATTTATGCTTAACAAGTTTTTTGTTGGAGTTAGGGAAAAGAAAACAGACTGGCTATTTTTTAAAAAATGGTGACGATCCATGCTGTCTCTTTTCTGCTTGCATAGTTGAGCATTGACTGTTGTTTACAGACTGCTAGGGAGCAAAATGGCTCTTTTGACTGAGGTTGAAGAGAGAGTCTGTTCGATAGAAAGACAGATATTTCAGCTGTCAGATGACTTCTGGGGTAACTGGAAAAGGCAATTAGCAGAGAACATTACAACTGCGGTCTTAAGGGCACTGGAAGAGATCTTTGCTGGAACTGAGAACCAGGAGATCTAATTACCAGATGCACAAAATCAGCAACCTCAGATGACGTCAGATGTTACACAAAATGGAAAGCGACGCAACTTGTCTCAGCACCCAGCTTCTACAATGAAAGACGTATCCAGCCACTACTACTACTGTTCAGAGATTTACTATGGGACTGCCAGATATAGTTCAGCGTTCCCAGGACTGAAGAGAGAAGGTGGTCTGTGCTCTCATACAATTAAGAATTAGAGACCAAAGACACAAAAAGGTGGATATTATGAAGAGGCATTTCCAAAAGAAGCAAGAGAAACTGAAATATTTCAAATAATCTGAAGCCGCATTCTCTGTTTATATTGATTCAACTGGCTGATGAAATAAAGATATACTTAAACTAGAACCTCTAAACTGTTAAGAACTGCTTGTCTACCTTGTGGTTGTTCTTTTGAATAATATTGACATTTGAAATTCAACTGATTTATGAATATAACATGAAGCAATATATCTTGAATATTAATATGGTTTTAACTGATTAGTGAAAGTTCTATTTTTTAATAACATATATTTTTATTAGTTTTTTCTTTTTAAACTTTTACAACGCATGTAATTCAATTTCTTACAATTTCCTCCCTTTCCCCCCTCCTCCCTTCCCTATCTTCGTGTTGTCTTTAGTCTTTTGACCCCAGCCATGGGCACAAAGTCTGAATCTTCCACTGAATGTCTTTTCTTCCTTCCTTTGATATCCAGTCCAAATAGGTCTTCCATTTATTCCGAACTTCTGCAGGTTTTCCTTCCCATGTTGTCTCCTTGCGTATAGTTGCCACGATGTCTGACTGTATAAACTCAAACAAATAGCTGTGCCAGATTTCAACTGTCCATCTACTTTTATCTTTCCAACCCAAAGCTATAACTGCTTTACCCGCTGATATCATAGCCTTAACTAAGGTTTGATTCTTCTTATCCACTATCGGGCTTCCCATTGTACTTATCAACATTAAGTTGAGGTCTATGTTTAATGTTATTTTACTTACTTTCCTTATACCTTTAGTAATTTCTGCCCAGAATGCCCTTGCTTCTTTGCATTCCCACCACACATGTGCAAACCAGCCTTTAGATTGTCTACAATGCCAGCAGAGGGAGTTTAGTCCTGGGATCATATTAGCTAATTGGGCTGGTGTCTTGTACCATTTTGTGAGAA
>NW_015171505.1:1320924-1392897 GCF_001447785.1 Gekko japonicus | reverse complement strand
TCTCATATCCTTCTCTATTTTTCTCCATGTTTTATCGTAATTATCCTTTATAATTTTGTCCATATTTTTTGTACTACTATACCTAAATATCTACATTTCCTTACTCCTAACCCTATGGTTGTTTCTCTGTTTATTTCCTTTTTCCCTCTCTATTTACATTTAAGTATATAATTTCTGATTTTGTCATATTCACTCTTAGCCCTGAACATTTTTCGAAATCATCTAGAATAATCTTTACTTCTTTTACTCCCTCTTTTGGGTTTGTAATAATAATTATGATGTCATCTGCAAATACATTGATTTTCATTTCCTCTTTACCTATCCTATAGTCTTCTATTCTTCCAGAGTTTCTGATCCGTTCCGCTAACTGTTCTATTGCCATTATGATGGGTGATAATGGGCATCCTTGTCGTACCCCTCTTTGTATAGGAAATGTTTGTGAGTGCTCATTATTTACTCTTACTATTGCCTTTCCTTCTTTATAAATTTCCTGAATTGCCTCTAGGTATTCCTTACCTATTCCTACTTTGCTCATTATTTGCCATAAATATTCATGGGAGAGGGTATCAAAGGCTTTATAAGCATCTAATTTTAATAGACCTACTTTCTTCTGGTGGGCATGATATAAAATATTAAGAATGTTTCTTATGGGATGGGCTATGCTTCTACCTTTTACAAACCCGTATTGATCTTTTATTATTGATGGGATAACCCTATTTAATCTATTTTAGCAAAAATCTTGTAGTCTTGATTTAAGAGACTTATGGATCTATACGATCCTACTTCTTTGGGATCTTTCTGCGGTTTAAGAATCAATATTATTTCCGACTTCCTCCATGAATCCGGAGCACTCTTACCTTTTAAAACTTCATTAAACAATACCTGAAGTTCCAGTACTAAGATGTCCTTAATTTCTTTATAAAATTCACCCGTGAAGCCATCTAAACCTGGCGATTTACCTTTTTTTTAGTTCTTTTATTATTTCCCCTATTTCTTGAGCTGTAATTTCTTCCTTTAATTTTCCTCTCTCTGCTTCCTTCATTGTTAGGCTAATTTCCTCCTGACAGTCTACTGTATTCTTTTTTATATACACATTTTTATAGAAGTTCTCAAAAGCCTCTGTAATTTCGTTAGGGTTTTGTGTTAATTTCTTATTAAATTTTATGCATTTAACACTTTGTTTTGCTCTTTTGATCTTCAGATAGTTCGCCAATCTTTTTGCTGTATTGATACAGTTCATGTGAAATTCATTCTTGACCATAATTTCCTTTTTCCATAATGTCGCTATGTCGAATTCTTCCAACTGTTTCTGAATCTCTTTAATCTTATTCTGTACCTTAGGGTTATATTATTCCATTTGTTTTCTTTGTAGCTTCTCTAATTCCTGAAGTTTGGGTTGTCTTTTTTTATACCATTCTCTTTTTATGTTCTTTTCTTTCTTTATACAGTATCCTCTTATTACAGCCTAGGTGGCATCCCATAATATATTAGTAGGTACCGTCCCTCTATTTTCTTTAAAGTATAAACTTATTTGTTTCTCCATGTATTTTCTATCTTCTGCTTTAATCATTATTAAATTATTATATCTCCATGTTCTTTTTGAGTTAACTTGTTTTATTTCAAGTTCAATACTTATCGGTGTGTGGTCTTGATATCCAAATTGGATGCGTTTTAATGTCTTTTATAACCACATTTTTTTCCTAGGATTATATAGTCTATGCATGATGGCATTTTGGGTCTGCTAGATATGTGTGTAGGCCTCGGTTGTATGCCTATAAACTCATGTGCTTCTTTCAATCCCCATTCCGCTAGTTTAATATTTTTATCTTTTGTAATGTCAATATTTAAATCTCCTGTTATAATTATTTCTCCTTCCGAGAATAGTTGGATCTTCTTAAAAATCTTAGTTTTTTCTTTTGCTTTTTATTTGGTGCGTAGATGTTTACTATTGTATACCATTTTCCTTCCAATTTAAATTTCACTATTAGGTATCTACCTTCCTTATCTATTAACTTCCCAACAACTTCAGCTTGAAACTTCTTGTGGATCAAAACTGCCACCCCTCTAACCTTGGAGTTACTCCTGGCTTCTGCTAGGACCTACCACCTTGGGTCATTTAGTAATGGTTTTTCTGTCATTTTTTTTAATGTGTCTCCTGCAAACACATCAAGTCTATCCTTTGTTCTCTAGCCATTTTGGATATCCTATACCTCTTGAGATTTGACGTTAAACCGTTTACATTCAGTGAAAGTACTCTTATTGTCCTATCCATTTTCCATCTTGTTTTGAGTCTTGGGCCACCCTGGCTGGGGATGTTTAATATTATTCATTAAATAAACCCCTTCCTTCCCTCCCCCTCCCTGTGGTTGAGACAGAATTTGGGATGAAAACTTCATCTCATCTCTCCACCTTCTAGAGTGCACACACCCCTTCCTTCTCCTTGACTTTTACACTTAGTAATTTAGCTCATTCAGCATTTGTATACTTCCCTTTTATGTAGTTTCCTCATGTGAGTCTGTCCTTGGTCTTTTCTTGGGTCTTTCTGAGCCTCCTTCTCCAGGGTCATCTGTTGCTCCTAATCCTTCCTCCATTTCCTCTCAGGTCATCTGTGTTTATTCTTAGTTGCTTGCAGAGTTCCATTGCCTCCATGGGGTTTTGTGCTATGAGCCTCTTTCCTTCCTTAAACATTTGTATCGTGGAGGGATAGCCCCACGAAAATGTCACATTATTAGCGTAAAGTCTTTGGCTAAAGGGTCTCATTTGATTTTTCTTCTTTATAGTCTCCTGACAGAAGTCTTGCCTCACCCAGACCTTTTTCCCTCTTAAAGTCAGGTCTTTTCTCTTTTTTAATGTTTTATAAACTTCTTGTTGCAGTTTTTCCCTGTTGAATTTAACAATAACATCTCTGGGGGTTCCTCCTTCCCCTCTTCTCTGCAGTCTATGAGCTCTTTCTATCTCTTCTGGTTTCACCTTTACTCCATTTTCTTCTATCCACACTCTCAGCATCTCTTCCAAAGTCTTTTTACCTACTTCTTCCAAGATCCCTGCCAGAATTAAATTAGCTCTTCTATTCCGGTCTGAGAGATCAGTAAGTCGGCTGGTTAATTGTTCTATCTTTTGTTTATTTTTTGAGCCTGCTCCTTAGCAGCAGTTGCAGTGTGTTTTCTTTCTCTAATTTCCTCTGTCATTTCTGTAATCTTTTCATTAACTGCTTTAATCTCGTCTCTCAATTTTTCCTGAGACGCGATTACCTTGTTTTCAAAAGCAGACAACTGTTTGGATAACTCTTGAATGTTTTTTGCCATTTTCCCAAAGGCTTTTGGAAGTCTAATGAAGGTTGTTCGCTGGTCCTGGGTGTTTCCTCTTTAAGAAATACTGAATAAATGCTCTCCTACCGCACTTTGAAGCTTGAGCCCTGCTTCTTCTGCTTCGTCTGTTTATCCTCTACTGATCCTGTCCTCCCCCCCCCCAAGATAAGACTATTTACATTCCTTTGAGCTATAAAGATAGTTGTTCCTCAGAGAGGTCTGGGCTTGCAGCTGGCTTACTTAGTGCATGCATACATCTCCCCGATTAGTGGAAGTTCTAAAGAATGGCTACATAAGTGGAAACAATTTATTTACTGTACTTGTAATGTCTTAATTGAAGGATGATAAAAAGATATGGGCAGTTTGAACCTTCTAGAGACGAACTGTAGTGAAAAATATACTTAATGGGCACCTTATCTAGAGGTTCTGTAACAATTTAACTTTTTAAATTTGCTTTTCTTGGCATTGTTAGTGAGGGAGATGAGATTGTGGGGAAAATATAAACTATTATGTTTAGGCTTGAACGCTAATTGTGTCAAAATATGAAAGAAAATGTAAAGGGACTAGAATGCTAACAGGAAAGAATATATACTTTAATTAGAAATGTCAGTTACTCAGATATATCTGTTTCTTTCCATCTTTATTTTTTCTTTTTTATAGAAAATAGATAAATAATAGATAAATAATAGTATATTATAGATAAAATGAAATATAGCAGATAGGATATAGGATATAGTTAAATTAGTTATCGGGAATAGATTTTTGCTTTAAAGGTATATGTAATGAAATATAACCAAAATAAGAGGAAAAATGGTAATTTGCTTGTAAACATGATGATGTGAGTGAGATTTTTGGCTAGATATGTTAAAATTCACTGCTCTTTTTTTCTTTTCTGTAACACTTATAAAACTAATAAAATTTGCCCACATGTGGGCAAATAAGAGAGAGAGAGAGAGAGAGAGAGAGAGAGAGAGAGATCCTGCTGGTTTCTCTACCTACCCAGCAACCCCAATAAATCCCCCCCAGACCCAGCATGAGATTTTTTTTTCTGCACGCAAAAGGAGCACTGCACTGTAAGAGACCGCGACACAAACAAAGGATGGTTGCGCGCCGCCTAGGAATATATACACACACCCCTCCCATTTCGAGGGAGAAGGATGGACGTCTCCAATTGGAAATTGAAGACGCCTGTCAGCCTCAGGTGCCCAGCATTGGTCCCTCGACAGGCAAAAAATCCCACCCACACCTGCTTTTCAGCGTGAAATGGCGGGGGTGGGGTTTCTCTGGTGAAAGTAGCAGAACGCTTCCGAGCTGAGCATGCATGATTCGGGCACTCGAGCTTCCAGACACATGAGCTTCAAGTCGGTCCATCCAAGCCCCCCAAAAGGCAATGTTCAGCCCAGATTTTGGTTCGGTGTTCTCTGATCAAAGCAGAGAGACTCTACCTTTAGCACATGTTCCACTTCTCCCCATTCAGTAGGGGGAGGCTCCTATTGACTGGTACCTGAGAAGTCCCTATACTTATTGTGCCCTTTGCAGAGACTTTTGAAGATAACATTTTGTTAAACTAGAATTGGAGTTCTTCAAGGTTTTGTTCCCTCCTTTTCAGTCTCCAGACATTAAATCTCGCAGGTAAAGTTATTTAGAAATATACTACCTCTGAAATGGTGCTTCTGTTGACCTATCCTGGCTAGAAGTATTTGGTAGACCTTTGCTCCATGAATTTGAAATAAGCTCTGAACCCCTTCTAAGATCACTATCACCTATTGGGACAGTGCATTCCATAAATTAAATTAACAAATTCCATAAATTAATTGTAACATGACAAAATACTTTCTTTTTCTCTTGCCTGAAGTCACCACTAATAAGCTCCATTGGAAGACTAAGGCCCCGTTCATACGAGCCCATTTGGGCCGGGAGCGGGACGGAACTGGGGCGGAGCAAACAGGCGCAATCTCACCTCAACATCTGGCGAGCGTGCCGTCTCCGTCCCTGATCCGTCCCAACGGCCCAAACTGCGCCGCAAAAAACAACCACCTCTCTAGGTGGTTGCATCCATTGGTGCGGCGCAGGCAGGGCTGTGGGATCGGCGGCGCGTCCTTGCGCCGCCGCATCCCGGCCCCCAGCCGTACTGCGCATGCCCAAGCATGCGCAGTTCGGCAGCCTCCCCCCTCCCCTCGGACTTTTCCTCCCCGGCATCTGAGCGTGCCGGGGAGTGCTGCGCCGCGGCTAGGGGATCCGTGGGATCCCGCCGCGGCGTCTCAAGTTTTGAGCGGCTCTTGAGTAGCCGCGTTTCAGCCGGCCCGTGTGCCCGGGGCCTAAGTTAGCTATCCTAAGCAGGCCTACTCAGAAGTAAGCTCCATGTGATTCAAAGGGGCTTACTCGCAGCAAAGTGCCCTTAGAGCTGCAACCTAAAAGTGCAAATGCTAACCACAGTGACATCCTTCTAAATTCATTGAACTCATTGGGATTAGAAGCGTTGTACTTTGTTTAGGATTTGTATGGTTAGGATGCAATTCTACACACAGACTTGTTTGTGTAAAGTGCGTCAAATTGCAGCTGACTTATGGTGACTCCATAGGGTTTTCAAGGCAAATGATTTAGGAGTGGTGGTTTGCCATTGCCTTCCTCTGCAAAGTCTTCCTTGGTGGTCTCCCATCCAAGTACAACTCTGCTTTGCTTCTAAGGTCTGATGAGAGCAGGCTATACTGTACAATTGTACATTCCAGTACACAGAGTTACTGAACTATTGGTCAACGAGCTTTGATTGGATTAACTCTGCATAGGATTGCATTGCCCAAGATAATGGGAGGAGCCAGGCGAAAAAACACAACAGATTCAGGTGGGGAAAAAACACTGTCTCTGTTCATATTAGGAATGCAATGTTGCTGGTCTTGCGAGCCCTGGCTGCCATGGGAGTGGGGGGTGCCTCTGGAATGTTAAGTTTCTGTTCTACTGTGTCTTCTTAGTTTCCTTTATCTCTGTCTGCCTGGTATAGTATTTCTCTTGGGGAAAGTGACCTGTTAGTTTGGCGGGCTCTTACCTAGCCTCTGATTGGCCCTAAGCCATCAGGGGGACTCCTTGAACAAGGTATAACTGTTTGCTTCACGTGCTTTATGTTAGTTCATAGACTGTAGTTATTCAGTCAAATGGAGTTAACTGTTAATTTGTAATGTCTGTAATAGTGTATCTTATAAATAAGATAAACCTGTCTTTGTTTCTGGTAAATGCTGATCTCTTTCAAGATGGAGGTTTGCAGTGCAGAAAACTGAAAAACTGGAACACTGTGGGAAATTATAACATATTGAGACTGCTATTATATAAATGAAAAAGTGCTAGAGGGTCAGGTGGATGTCATTCGGCAATATTTCAATGAAGGGGGCTTCATGAATGATGCTAGTGGAATCCTGTCTCCTCTGGGTCCACTTGATCCTTAATGATAAGAGATCTACTTCTCAAAAAGTGCCAGTGAGTGGAGAACTTTAAGAACTGGCCTCTGCAGTGCATTCCAAATTGCATAGTTTCTCTACAGATGGGCTGTCCATGGTCTGTCACAGGCTTGCCAACTCAGGCTTAAGAAATTCCTGTAGATTTAGGATGGAGCTCATCAGGGAAGTGATGCTGTAGAATCTTCACCTTTTCAGGGGAATTTATTTCTGTCATCTAGAGATCAGTTGTAATCCCAAGGGAACTCCAGGCCTCAGTAGGAGGTTGACAACCATACCCATAGGATGGCCAACTTTGGGAGTCAAAAATTCTGGTTACATAAGTCATCAAAACTTAGCTACCATTTTAAAAGCGTCTTCTACGATCCCACCTCCAGAATGGACACAAATAGAATGTTATACATGGTTACCATGTTGGTTATATGACATGTTAATGGAACTCAAAAAGTATGGTAACTACTAATACAAAAAAACAATAAAGTTTAGAAAACTCACTGAAAATATGGTACCGAAGAATTAGTAAACTCGCCCCGGGATATTAGCCCAGTTATCATTTTTGTACCAAACATGGTCACCTGTAGGACAAGACAAAGATTGTAAAATATGGAGAAAAGCTGGAATATCATGGATAACACATTTATTAGATAATAATAACATAACAGAAAAATCAGTATGAGGGAAAAAATTGAGACTAAAATGAGGTGGTATAGATATTTACAGATAAAATACATGTTAGATTTACCTCAAATAATACAATCTTGAAATAGACAGATGGCAGAATTTGAACAAATTCTAAATAACAAAGGAGAGAACTACCACCAGGTTTGATAACATTGTTATACAAAATTTTGAATAGACTTGATGAAACACCAGTTACGTTGTATCAAAAACAGTGTTTTAAAAAACTTTTGCAATACAATTACAAACACTGAAAATTCTAAGTGGTATATGTCACCTACCACTTTACACCAACTTAATAAAGACACAAGTCCTTACTGTAGGAAAAACTGTGGACAAAAAGCAGTTTATACATTGCTGGTGACAGTGTAAATATATTAGTGAATTTTGAACACAAATAACTGAAGTAGCCTTTTACACTATAGGCAATTGTCTTGAATAAATGGACAGACTCTAGGAGAGGAACACAAAAAATGGAACTCATTACAGCTTAGTTATCTACAGCTAAGACAACAATTGCAAAACAATGGATAGAAAAACAAATTCCGACAATTCGACAATGGTTTTCCAGAATTTGGGAATATTTTATTTTGAATAAATTAGCTTTCCGTACTTCTAACCAGCCTATTGAAACATATAAGGAAAAAAATGGTAGTAGTATAGTACCCTTTGATTAGTTATGTGGCAGAAAATGGTATTATACCAAATAATCCTCTGTACCAAGAGATGATATATTTTTAGTTTGATATAACTGAATGATTTTTGTATTGATGATGTAATCTGTTGAACTGTTTTTTTTGATGTGATGTTAAACATTTTTGTTTTGTTTATTGTTATGGTTGGGAAAACGACCATTGGTACTTACCCGTGAAGGGTCCTTCTCCTCTGAGGCTTGGAGGCCATCTTGTGGGTGATTCCCATCCTTCTTCAGGGAGGCAGGACTAAGTTGAAACTTCTTCCTGTTTCCTTTGGTGGGAGTCACCCTGGCTCAGTTCGGTGCTCCGCAAGCAGTAAGCTAAATAATAACTATGCTTAACAGTAATATAGTCAGTAAGAACAGGAAGAAAACAATATATAACAGTATAACTTTGAACTAGGGTAACTTGAGACGAATCAGTATGACGACTTGGGAGGGCCAAGATGGCCTCCAAGCCTCAGAGGAGAAGGACCCTTCACGGGTAAGTACCAATGGTCGTTCTCCCCTGAGGCGGAGGCCATCTTGTGGGGTCTCCCAGAGCAGTATTTAATTTTTGGGTGGGAGGTCGTCATCTGCCGTAAGAACAGACTGCAAAAAGCGACGACCAAAGGCCGCATCAGCCGAATCATATATATTGATTTTGTAATGTTTTATGAAAGTGGAAAGAGATGACCCCAGCAATTGATATTCAGAGGTACACTGCCTCAAAACACAGAGGCTCTGTTTCAGCATTGTGGCTAATTGCCAGCCACCCAGTTGAATGTGACCCAACAGCCACGTGTGGCAGCACATTGTGTGAGGATCAATAAACCTTCAATTTTTATTGTCTGTCTGGGACTGCAAAAAAGGTTGTCATGTAACAGGATAGCAACACTACAATTGCAGAGCTTAAAGTATGCTGGCTTGGCTTTGTCTTTCTCTGCAGCTCACACTCACAGATACCAAACCTCTGGCATTCTCACAAAACTGCTTACATGTTGTTTGCAACCCCATTGTCAAAGCACTTAATAATCCAAGCAGTCCTTCACTTAGAAAAACCTTCCCTCCTCCCAAATCAGCTTTGTGAAAATTATCCCTGTCATTAACAGTACTGTAAAATCTTTCTCACAGCATTGACTGGAAAGGTAGAGTGAATTCTACTGCCTAGGAAGGCAGAGAAAGCTTTTACTTATAAAACGGAGCAGGGTTTCAGGGTTTTTTTTTTAACCCAAGATATTGAGTATTCAGTAAATTCAGATGATAGTGGCTCTGCTCCTTTTAGGGGGAGAGAAGGAGAAATAGATTTATTTTGGTAGATCCTTCAGGCTAACTTGCAACAAACTGTAATTCATCCTACTTTTTTTCTTGAAACAGACGATTTGACCCTGGTTTGAATCTGTACTTCTCATGAATCAGGGTTAGTTTTAGCAGAGTTGGAGGCTTTTTGAAAGAGTATGCAGTCATCCCACTCTAGGCTAAACTATGGGTAATGCTAGATGTAAGGTCTTCCCTTATGACTGGGAAAGTAGATTTCTTTTTAATTAACTTTTTTGAATTAGGTATTTACCTGAACTGCAAGAGAGGTATGTTAGAGTTTTGTGAATGAAACTTCAGAAGTAGAATTTGGTCCTAAGAAACAGTCATGGGGGGAATATTACTCATGTCCATGGCATGGGGAAGGGGGGGGGGTTTAACGTTGACTCCTTCACAATGCAATTTCGCAGGTCAAGAATGTTGACCCTGAAATGCCCCCTGGGGGAATCATTCTCAGAGGAGCAAACCACATGGGTGGGGAGTTAACACCCCCTATCTCCTTTTCTGAGCAAAATAATATGTTTGGAGTTCAGATCACAGAATGCCAACATGTTGTATGGCTTTGAAAACTGCAGGACTGTTTCCCATGGGAAGCCAAGCCTCCTTTAAAACATGTTTTATTCTCCTATAAATTATTGTTTGTCTCCACCACTCGGCAACTTGAGGTAAGCCACTAGCAGATCACACCATCTCCCTTATAAATAAAAGCCGAATGGTGGTGGCACTTCTCTAGAACATTCCACATGCTCCAAAATCAGTTCGCTCTCTGATCTGTCATTCAGAGGGTCTCCCTATCCACTGGCTGCTTTGCCTGCCTCCAACATTCTAAACATTTTGCTGTTCCTCTCCTCCCCTAGCCAGTCAGAACACAGAGGTTATTTGCATATGCAGCCTCATTGGCCTCTGCCTCGGAACCCAGAGGTTGTTTGCATATGCGACTTGATTGGCTTTTGCCTCTAACATTCTAAACAGTTTTGCTGTTCTGAGGCAAAATGTGTCCAATCTCCAGGTGAGGGCTGGAGATCCCTCAGAATTCCAACTGCTTTCCAGATGGCAGAGACCAGTTCCCCCTGAGAAAATTGTGGGCTCTGTATCCTTATATGCTGCTGAGGTAGCCCCCGTATGACAGCCAATGAGATGTAGCAGTCAGGGCTTCAGAGCACGGGAGAGGTTGCAGGTGTGTGTGGGGTGGAAAGCTGAAGAGTGAGGGGCAAATAACGGTAGGTTGATGATTGGCTGGGAAGGAGATAGGGTTGCCAACTCCAGGTGGGAAATTCCTGGAGATGTGAGGGATGGAGCCTGGAGAGGGTGAGGTTTCAGGAGGCGTGGGACCTCGGACAGGTACAAAGCCATAGATTCCACCCTCCAAACCAATGATTCCCTTCTGGGGAACCATCATTGCCAATCTCCAGGTGAGGGCTGGAGATCACTCAAAATTACAACTGTTCTTTAGGTAGCAGAGATCAGTTCCTCTGGAGAAAATGGTGGACTCAGTGTCATTATACCCTGCTGAGGTCACCACAACAAATTAACACTGAGTGCCCAAGGCCGGGGCACCCGCCCAGAGCCTCTTTCTAGAGGTCGTTGTATTTATTTTCACAACGGGCCTTTTTCCTAGTATGTGTATAATACACAGCTGCAGCAGCTATCCTGTCTGCTCATCTTGTGAAGATGGTTGCATAAAGATGGTTGTTCATCATTCCTGTGACTTAAATAAAAAGGTCCCCCCATGATCTACCAGCTGATGCAGCTTGCTCTTGTGATCACACACTCAGCCAATGGATATGTTAACTGATCCTGTGATTCAGCCTAAGTTACATCACATGCTTGCTATTAAATAGGTTGCAGGGGGAAATTAATTAGATCCTCTCTAATCACCTTTGTAATGAGCCGTAAATTCAGCAAAGTATTCATCAGTCCAGACACCTGAGAAGATGTTTTTTAATTTTTACATAAGTGATTAGGTAGGCCAATCAAATATATTCTTTCCTGTTAGAGCTGTATAACTTAATTGATGTAAGGTCTTCCCTTATGACTGGGAAAGTAGATTTCTTTTTAATTAACTTTTTTGAATGTAGTATTTACCTGAACTGCAAGAGAGGTATGTTAGGCTGACTGGTCCAAGGTCACTCAGCAAGCAGAGTATTCAAGCCTGCATCTTCAAGGTCCTAGTCCAACACCCTGTCTACTAAACCAACCTTGGCCCCCTTGAAGAGGGAAGAAAAGCAGGCTATAAATGTCATTTATTTAAAACATGTGTACTGAGTTTTGCTAGGCACCGATGTTATATTTAAAACAAAATTAAAAGTAACAATAACAGTCAAATGTAAACAACCACAATAATATTACAACATTAAAAACCAAAGTTATAGTCAACCAAAATAAAACGCAATTAAAAAGAAATCATAAACGTGTGCAGGATCAGGCTGTAGATCCCACATCACCGTCGGCTTTCATTCCAAAACTTTTAAGAAGTTTTAAACATTCCGAAAATCCTTCACAACAGGCTACCAGATCTCCATTGTGAAACTAATGGTTACCGGTTTTCCAGCGCCCTCCAGCGTCCTGCAGGAACGGTTTCGATAACTTCGTGCGGGGCAGTGAGGGGGTGGGAGAACCTCTTCGTTGCTGCCGCTCGTTTCTCCGGGGTGGGGTTGGTCGCCATGTGTAGCTTCCCGTACTGAAATCAGCTACCTTCGTCTCCTATGAACCTGATCCGCCTCTTCCTCACTTCCTTTAAACCGACCCGTAACAACAGCAGCACCGGCCCCTTTAAACAATTTCTCCCAGGCAGGGAAGGGGTGGGAAGCGCCGTCAAGTCACAGCTGACTTACGGTGACCCCCGTAGAGTTTTCAAGGCAAGAAAGGTTCACAGGTGGTTTGTTACTGCCTCTGCGTAGAGACCCTGGACTTCCCATCCAAACACAAGTCAGGGCCGACCCCGCTTAGCTTCCGAGATCTGACGAGGTGGTGCTGGCAGGGGCTGGGGAGGGGGAAAGCGTCTACCACCTCTCCCTGTTCCCACCCACCTTCCTGGCTCCACCAATCAGCACTCACTCGAGACGTTCTCTTGGGCAGGGCTGGGAGAGGAGGAAAAAAAGTTTAGTCAGGACTGAGGAGAGAAAAGAAGCGGCCGGAGGACCCCTGCGGCGCCGCCAGGTGAGCGCGCGGGACTGTGCTGTGCCCTCCCCCCCCCCCCGCTCCCGCTGGAGGGAGGCCTGTGAGGAAGAGGAGAGAGAGAGGAAGTGGGGTGATTCCTTCTTTATTTTCCCTAGGGACGGGTGACTGTGTATGCTTAAAAATTCTGAGGGAGGGGGCCATAATTACCCCTATACTCCTTAAGATCTGACTGGGGTGGGGCGAAGGGCCACAGAGTGAGTATCCCATTGCTGATGGGGGGGCGGGGCGTTGACACTTGAGAAAAAAGGGTATGGGAAATGTCCCAACCTCACACCCACCAGGGAAAAATCCCCTTACATATAGTAGGAAAAGGGGTTATGTGGAGGGTCTTCAGGAGAAAGCTTGGGGGAGATTTAACCCAACCACTTTTCAGGACCTGATCTGTGGGGGTTTGGAGGGAGAAGAGACATGGGGAGTGAGTGCCCCCCCCCCAGCCCAGGGAGCCTGCACATGGAAAAGGGGAGTCTACTGGAAGGCTCTAGAGTGGTAACATCTGTGTCCTAGTGACTAGGGCCTGAATCCAGGGTGGGTGTTGGGAAAAAGGAATATGAGAAGTGCCCCCCACACATAAAGGGGTCTTCAATGGAAGGCTTTTGGGTTGGCATTTAACCTCCCCACCCCACTCCTTAAGAGCTGATGGGCGGGTCATGGAAGGTGCTTCCCTTGTATCTACACCAGGCAAGAGGCTTATAATGGGAAGTCCAAGGTGGAAGACTCTTCATTGGAAAAGCTGGATTGGTTCACTGGTTCACTTCATTGGAAAAGCTGGATTGGTTCACTGTTCAAAGCTGGATTGGTTAACAGAAAAAAAAGGATATGTGGAGTGTCCCCTTCAAACCCTTAAGGAGTTTACCCGCTTTTGCATGGAAGAGGATGATGTGGAAAATCTTCACTGAGAGGTGTAGTGGGGTTTTCTCACTTCTTAAAGACCTCACCTTTGTTGGGGGTTGTGGGAAAAGGAACTTGAGGAGAGCTCCCTGCATAGACATCCCACAAAGGAGTACTTCCATTTTTAAAAAACATGAGAAAGGGTTCCCTGAAAGGCTTGGGAGGGGCATAACTCCTCCAAAGAGGATCTTGAGGAAGATCAGAAAGTCAGGGGCAATGCTCCCTCTAAGCTGTGGAGTCTTATAAGCAAAAGTTCTACTTTGAGAGCTACTGGCATTAAAGTTGTGAGCAAGTGTTTTGGCTGTTGCGTAAATTAGTTCGCTCTGGAACCATCCTTCCTGAGCTAAGACAAAAATGTGTGAGCTGGAGGCTAAAAAAACTCTGAGCTAGCTCACACTAACTCAGCTTAGAGGGAACACTGGTCAGGGGCGGGGTGGGGTAAGGAACATGAGCTCCTACTATCTCCCCCCTCTCCTTTAGGGACTTCTCTGGAGCCCCCTTACTCCAGAGAGGGAGGAATGGCGGATGTGAATCTTCAAGCTCCCCCATCAGATGCTGTTTCTTCCGGGGGAGGAATGAGGAAAGGTAAAAGACTGTGTAAAAGCATTCAGGTGACATTTTTGCTCTGTTCCTTATCTAAGGAATCCCACATACACTAGTGAAAGAGGGACACATAGTATGTGTGGGCTTTTGCTCCCCTCAGCAATAGCTTAAGGAAAGGTAAGAGAAAGTGAAGGGGCTTTGGAAAATAAACATAACTGATCCCTCATGTAGGTAGCACCCCCCACACAAACACAAATCAGCTAAGGAAAGGTTGGGGGGGATTAGGTGGAAAGTCTGTCCAAATGCGGGAGTAGACAGGAGGAAATCAAAAATCTGCAGGTGGATTGGTTCAGTTCTGCTCATAGTTGGTATTCCTGTATACAATTCTGGACTAAGTGGACCCTGGTAAAATGCTGCCTGTGCTCTTAAAAATAAGAGTGTGAGCTTGCTTTTTAGTTATAACTCAGCTGTGAAAAGATCTGTGTGTGTGCTTTTATCATGTTAACCTTAAAACACAGTGATGTGAGGTGAGCTTTGACTCCTGAAAGCTTATGCCCTGGAAAAATTTGTTGGTCTTTAAGGTGGACTCATATTTTGAAGGGAATCTGGCAAGAGAGCCAGTGTGGTAATATAGAATCAGGATTTGCCATGGAAGATTGCTGGGTCACATATTCTAACGAAACCTGCCACTTAGGTTGTTGTAAGGACAAAATATAGAAGAGGAGAATGCAGTATGCTGTTTTGGGTCTCCATTGGGGAGAAAGGTGGGATATAATTGAAATAAATAAGCAGAACAAAAATAAACCATGCAAGAATAAAATCCTCCTGACTCTGTTCTATGGTGCATCAGTTCCCAGAGAGGCTGTGAAATAGGATGACTGTATGGAGTCCACCCTTTACTTAGCGTCTTGTGGTCAAGAGATGGATAGAGACATTTACTCCAACACTTTGGAGTGGGGTATCAATAGAAAAGAGGTGAGGATGTAGCATGTTGGCATCTCCAGAAAAGAGGGGGCCACATTTTTTTTTTCATGTTAGGCCTACCAGCAATTTAAATGGCTTCACCTTGGTGTGTTCCTGTGAAGATATAACCGATTGGGGCAATTTGAGAAAATGGGGATTTTTTAGCCTATCATAGAGGGACCCACTAGTGAGATGGAGGGTGGTAGCTGAGTGATCCTGGGGAATGTGAAGAATTTACTGGGATTATAGGAGAAGCAGGAAAAGTCAGTTCCTGCTGCAAAGATGTTTTTTTGGGGGGTAATTCCCAAATCTCCTGCCAACCTAGCAGTTCGAAAGCAAGAAATTGCAAGTAGATAAATAGGTACCACTTCGGTGGGAAGGTAACAGCGTTCCGTGTGCCTCGGTGTTTAGTCATGCCGGCCACATGACCACAGAAATGTCTTCGGACAGCGCTGGCTCTTCGGTTTTGAAACGGAGATGAGCATCGCAACCCTAGAGTTGGATTCGACTGGCTTTCGAGCAAGGGAACCTTTACCTAATTCCCAAATGCAGAAAAAAATGTAGAAAGGGGTGTGGCCTAGTTGAGAAGCAGGTGGTGATCAAAGCTGATTTGCATTCTTGCCCCCAACAAATAAACAACCATTGAAGCCGGAAGTGAGCTTAACCTCAAACAGCTGCTGTTGTTCCCAGCTACACTACCCTGGGGGAGGGGGGGATGAGTCAGGCAGGTGACTAAATATCCAGGAAAACAAATAGTATGCCAGGTAGCAGTGAATGTGGTAGAGCTCTGATGCAACTTGACAAACTGAAGTGACTGCCTAAGAGTCCTGTTTTGGTCACAGATTATTGTATTTATGGCTGGTTTCTTTCTCTCTGTGATCAGGGATGTATGTGTGGATAATATTTGGGAACATTACATCTTAATCTTAAATATATGGCACACATTTTTGTTCTACAGTATATTATATTCTGATTTAATTTTAATGGTGATCATGCTAGAATTGGGGATTTTGTGGCTTCATATTCCGTTTATTGTCCAGCAATGTGCTATTTGACACCTGACAATGGTAGAAAATTAATTATATTAATATTAATCAGTTAACAGAAATTATCAGAATATAAGGTCCTGTACAGAATAAGGTAAAAGATGTTTTATTTTGCTTAGGGAATGGGTCACTTTTAAAAATCCATGTCCATGAATCCTTGCATCCTTCTCTCCAAAGCCCAAACATCACTAGGAGATAAACCCAGAGCACTGAGAAAAATGTGTCACCTAAGAGTCAATTTAGGTAACACATTTTTCTCAGTGCTCTAACAACAATAATAAGAGTCAATTTGCACCTGCTCTTTTTGAAAAAGCAGCAGCTTATTCTGGCAGTAAAATACTTCAATTCTGTACTGTTAGTACTGCCCCTTCAAGTAGGAAGTACACTTCTGTTTTCCACTTTTTCTCCATGCTGAAAAAAAAATGACTGTCCCATAGACTCTTTAAATAAGTGAGGGTGGGGGACTCCTCACCTTAAAAGGACACTGCTTAACTGTTTCTGCTCAGAAGGGAAAAGCTTAATTACCTTATACTCCTGATCTGTTCATACCCTTTCAAGGGAAAACAGCAGGAAACTGACACTGAGTCTTCTTCCTCTGGCATTTATCAGTGAGCTACCTCTTGTCAGGTACAAATCCCATGGAGATAAGAACATATCTCATGCTAAACTGCAAGGACAATTGTACCCTGACATTCTGCTAGGGAGTTTATTTTCACCCCAAATGCTATCTCTTATCAGTGACAGGCCTGTTGATATATGGAGTGTCCTCTTTCATATGGCTGGATTGTGTAATGAAGAATTCAAAGACTAGGGTCATTTGAAGGGGGTGGTGTCATTTGTATGCCTACTAACTAGTCAGATATTACTTACTTGGTCATTTGAAATTTCCACAGGAGTTAAGTTATAGTATTTCCTCTTCACTCTTAAGTCCTTCATGAAGTAGGGATGTTGAGTAATGCGCGAGATAACACGCACGAGATAACATGGGGGGGGGGAAGCGAAGCTATTTCCCCTGGAGGAATTTGACCCACAGTTGCACGATCACACAGTCCTTTGAAGCTGCGAGGGCAGCCCGCCACTGTGTGATCACACGCAACAGCAGGTGAGTTGGGTTTTTTTTTGCCATTTCTTCCCAATGCGCTTAAATAGGGAATCAGTGAATTGCATCTCAGCACAAGAGCTCCCTATGGAGTGTGCGATGTGCATACTGAGAAGGGGGAAAAAAACAACGGCCCGGAGTCGGGATGGCCTGATCAGACCATCCCGACGCCATGAGCGTGTGCTGCAGCAATCAGGCAGAGGAAAGTCCGTCCATGGCCCATAGCAACCCGTTTGCTATCGGACTTTCCTTGGTGTCTTTTTACTCCACTTCTGCGGCAGAGCAAAATGGGTTGCCGACAGGTGCAGGGCGCTGATCACATCTGATCACATCCTTTAAATCTGCCCGGTATTCGTGACTATGGCACGGCTAATTGTGCGTGTGATCGCACCCAACGTTTAAATTAATTCTGGGTATAAGCTCTGGTGTGCACGCACACGAAAGCTTATACCCAGATTAAACTTGGTTGGTTTTAAAGGTGCCACTGGGCTCAAACTTTGTTCTGAATATCACTGTTATTCAAAAATATGTGACTATTTTTTGGGGGGCCCACAGTTAGTAACTTTGGAAGCGCAGGTGTAAACAAATGGGTGTCAGTTGTGGTTTAGAATTGGGCCTACCTCTGGACTGCAAGGGCTGCTCCTTGGGGCAAGGGCCAGTCTTTGCTTAGGTTATTCTTTCAAGCATCATACACTGATCTAGCTCTTGCTGAGGTGGTAAATCTGTGTCTGCCAGTACTAGTACAGAATGTAGATGAGGATTTAAACTGCAGATCAAAAATTCACTCATAGAAAATGAAATGAGATGTTTGAAAGCAGGAAGAGTGAGTTGTAGACTAATTTTCTGTGTGTTGGGGTTTGGACTGTGGGTAGAGGAGCATTCTGTGCAAGACCATGTCTGTAGAAATTGTCAAGCCTCACCTCACCCAGAGGGGCGCTCCTGCCTCCTAACACTGTCCCTGTTCCAGGCCTGCCACCTCTCTGGGGGGCTGGAGGTCTCAGAATGGACTGGGCGCTGAGTTAATGTCACCGAGTGGACCCAAGCCGTTTTGCTGTTCTCTCTTTCTTGCACACTTCTCCTAGGCTGCCAGCCACATTCCTCCCCGACCTCCAACTCCGTCCCCCTTTTATACCCCTCCCCGCACCCTGTCCTTCCCCCATTCGGGCTTGAGGTGTCCATCAGGCCAGGCCCCGCTTCTGTATATGAGCCCCGATGCTCAGCTGGCCTCTGGGGCATGGCCGCCTGTTCTGCAGCGCTGAGAGGCCAGAGGAGAGGCACTTCACAGACAGATGGGCTCTGTGGCAGACGTGTCGGCCTTCTCTAGGCAGCTTGGCCTTTCCGTGTTTGCACCAGGTGCCTTCCCACCGCCCTGCTAATGTGCTCTGATCTGGGGCCTCACTCTCCGTGGGCCACCCTCCGCTTTGTTCCCGGGGTTGGGGTGCTGCCAGGTTTCTCCCCTTGTGGCCCTGCTGTCGTCAGCTGTCTCCTCCTTTGGCCCTGGGGCCTTTCTTTTCACCGGGTTGGCACAGCTTTTTGTGCTGACTTGGGTAAGTGGGGGTTGGCCTGGGGAGTGGGGTCCTGGGGAGTTGCCGCCAAGGCCCAGTGGGCCCCAGCCGGGACAGAAATTTACCATCCTCGTAAGAACTGAACCACAGGCGGTTTGAATTTCTTTATGCTTATTTTTTATTTATATCCTGCTTTTCTCCCTGACTGGGCATCCAGAGTGGCTTTTCACATCATTCTCCCCTTCTCCACTTAGTCCTCACAACAACAACCACCTGATAGTAGGATAGGGTGAGAGGTTGTGATGGGCCCCAAGGTCACCTGCCAGGCTCCTATAATTGAGCAAGGGATTCAAACCGAGTCATCCCAGACCCTGGTCCAACTCTAACTGCTGTGCCACATCAGTCCTCCTCATTAGTGCTTTGTGGTTCTTTTTCTTGTTTCAAGATGTAGCCCTGGTTTTGAGTCTTTTAATTGGATTCAGAATACTTGCTCTTAATGATCTCTCACTGATGTTTGACAGTAGTATGTAATATATTGTTCTCGGTACCTTTTTTATATTTAAACCTGATAGTTGGCAACTCCCTCAAGTTTCCAAGTGTGCCTTGCAGACCTTTTCCTTACATCTGTGCCTGGGTTTGTTTCTGGCTGTAGCCTTGCCCATGAGATAGGAAAGCAGAGAAAACAGCTCAGTGCTGTATTTGTTTTGTGCAAAGGATCCAATTGGTACTGTGTTGTGGCTGACTTCTGTTTAACACTAGTAGGATACTGCTGTGGCTTAAGGACAGTATTTATTTATTTTATTTATTTGTCTCATTTATACCCTGCCCTCCCCACAAAGCAGGCTCAGGGCGGCTTCCACTCAAGCATAAATACAATCAAAACATACAATCATATAAAAACACAACAGTTAAAAACAGATACAAATTCACAAAGTGCTGGTAGCAATTAATTAATTATCCAAGATGGCTCACTTTCAGAATAGATTTCAACTTCCCAGGTGGTCTGCTCATGATTTCCTGCGGTGCTGGCTCAGTGTCAAGACTAAGAGCCAGGGCTCTTTAACAGCGGTGGCTCCCTAACTAAACGCCTGGCGGAAGAGCTCCGTTTTGCAGGCCCTGTGGAACTGCATCAGATCCCGTAGGGCCCTGATCTCCTCCAGGAGCTCATTTCACCAGGATGGGGCCGCCACTTAGAAGGCCCTGGCCCTGGTAATAGCCAGCCTGGCCTCCTTGGGGCCAGGTGTCAGCTATGCTGCCATGGAGGTTGGGGAGTTCATTCTGTGTCTTGTTAATTGCTATTGCATTCCTATCCCTGCTGTTCTGCCTTTGCTGAAACGCTTATCTCTACAGATGTGCAGGAGGAGGTTGTATTGTCTCCTATGTATCGTGAGAGACTTCTGCTTCCCAGCTTTAGCCACCTAATGGTTTCCTAACTTATCCCGCGTGCGGGAGGGTACTTAATTGGGCCATGCCATGGGGGGGGGTGCATACAAATACCCTATATCCTAATAGGCTCTATCGGTTGCCGCCATTCTTATAGTGCCTGTGTTACTGCATCTATAGCTTTGCAATAAAAGTATAACCGTTCATGAATGCATGTACTTCGTTGTTAGCTGTGGGTTCTGACACCAGGAAGGGTCAGTTGATTTTGAGACCCCGATCATAGTGTGCTCTGAGGTATATACGGGGAAAGGCGATCCCATAGGTATTTCAGACCCTGACCATATAGGGCTTTAAAGGTAAGAACTAGCACCTTGAAGCAGATCCATCGATACTAAATGTTGTTTCCTTGGAGAAATGTTGTAATATTTCTGTATTGCTTCCTCTTCTTCCATATTTGAAATGGAACATCTTTCAGCACTTTTATGTCTTCCTCTAGGATTTTTAATATTGTCCCGGTTGTTGCTTTAAGTATTAGATCTCTTGTTGATCTTCTTGCAAATTTAACAAATATTTCCCCTGGAAGATTACAAACTCTGAATATGTTCTGTAAATCATATCTAAATCCGCTTGTAATATTTCAAGTTTGCCATTGATCGGGGGGGCAGTGCTTCACTTAGGATCTCTCTTAGATTCTCGTCTTGTTTTTCTGAGACCGATCTCCCTCCCTGGTGCCCTGATCCAAACGCACCCATCGGAGCTCGATGGGGTGCATCCGTCTGCGAGTCGTCAAAACCAAAACTCAGGCAAACTAGACTTTTGCCTAGGGTGGCTGGGCTGTGGCCCATGGATGTGGGCGCCGAAATGGCCTGCCGTCCTGCTGTCCTCCCCCCCCCACTTGGTTGTGCCCCCTCCTCGGATGCCGGCGGGGATTTGCTTTCGCTTATTTATTTATTTATTATTATATTTGTACCCCGCCCATCCCGCAAGCGGGCTCCCTGCAGGCAGGTTCGTGCAACTGCACCCCACCACCCCCTGGCTTCTGGGGGCACTAGAGATGCCCTCCCTCACCCGACATGGCACCCTCCCCACCGGATGTCCACCCCCTCCTGGTTTTTGTAAGCTTTGGGTGACTCAAGAGCATGCCGGCCTCGGGCAGCAGAGCCTCCCTGCTGCTGCAAGCTGATTATTCCCCTCCGGAGGGGGGACTCGCTCCCAGAGATGCATGCCACCCCAGCCGAGCAGGTAAACTGAGCTGCTCTTCTTAGCTCACTTTGCAACCGGCTCCCTGCCAATGGGAGGGGAAGGAGGGAGCAAGGGAGGGCGGTGGGCAGACAGGGTCTCTCTCTTTCTCTCTCTCTTGAACTCTGGCCCCTCTCCAGCTAAGGTGGAGGAACCCTGATCAGATTTCCCCTCCTGTGAGGAAAGAGGGGAAAAGGAAGCTAGAGCACGCTCACCTCCCAGCAACGCGCACAACCTGGGGCTCGTCTTCTTGCCTCCTCCTCCTCCTCCTCCTCCTCCCGAGTACCGAAGCAGTGGTGGCAGGTGCAGAGGATGTGTGGCAGCTGCCGAAGGTGGCCTGGGGGGAGGTGGCAGCCCCAAGGTGAAAAGCCTCCGCGTAGCTACAGGGTCGCTGGCTGCAGGAGCCCGGGAGAAGTCGGCAGAGCGCCTTCCTTGAGCTGTTAACACAAGACAGGCGGGGTGGTGGTGGTGCCAGAAGGTAGCTTGGAGAAATATAGATCTGCATTGAGAGGGGGTGCCACAAGGTAGCCTCGCCTAGTGTGCAAAAAAAGCTCTGGACGGCCCTGTTAGTGGATGAAAGCTACTTTCTTTGTCCTGTGCGTGTTCCCATCTCAACTCTACCATTTTCCAGTATATGCTTAGCCAGTTGACAGTGGTAAAAATGACTTTTTGTGTAGTACTTCATGAATTGTGTAGTACACAAAAGCTTATACCCGGAATTAAACTTTGTTGGTCTTAAAAGATGCCACTGGACTCAAACTGTCTTCTTACACAAGAAGAAATATTTCCTAAAAATGTGCTGGCATGCAAAGGAAAATCATTGTGGAACTTCTAGTAATATGTAGAATGTTCTGTACTTGAAAATGAGTTACTGTTTGTTTCTGCTAAGGCCATGCCCAACATAACATTTTGTGACAACAGAATGTCTTTTTTGGAGTGATTACAGTGAGCTCTGCATATAAATGTCTGTGATGGACTGCACTTTTTAAAAGACTTAAAAGTGCTGTAAATAAATCTACAGGACTATGAAGGGTTAATACTTTACAGAGCTGAGAGCCTTGAGTGACAGGCTGCTCCAGGCAATCTGATAGGTTGGCATCAGCTGAGAAAAAACAGTCTTTTGAGACTTGTTGAGATTGTCTTAGACCAGGGGTGGCCAAACTTGCTTAACATAAGAGCCACATAGAATAAACGTCAGATGTTTGAGAGCCACATGACAAGAACAAGTATTACAGACATGTTTTTATTGAATAATATGCAAATTTGCTTTTTATTAACACTAAATGAGACTGCCAAAAATAAAAACAAAAGGGATAAAAATAGATATTGATAATGACATTTATTTTCCAATGATGAAGTGGGGGGGGCGGGGGGGGGGGGGTTGAGAACGCATTTCAAGCTAAAGTTGTTTTCTTTCTCTGCTCCCCCCTTCCTCGAGCCTACCCAGGAAGGGGAACACTGGCTGGGGAAGGGAAGACTGATCGGGGAGGCAGGCCCTCTCCTTCACTTCTCCTGCTGCTTTGCTGGGAGCCACACAATATGTGTCTATCCCTGACAGACAAGGGTTTAGTGTTGACAAAGTAAGAATTCACCTGTGACTTAATATAGTCTTAATCCAGCATTAGCCAACGGCAGTTTTGAACACAAACAGTGAACTGGGGAAAAGTTTGGCAAGGAGGTTTGGGTAGCGTAAGAAGTCTCCCATTCAGGCCAAAGGAAGAGGGGGTAAATCTCCACTGCTTATGAAGAATTAAGTCAGTAACAACTCAAGAATATTTCTGGTGTTCCAAGAGAAGGGGTTTGGGTACTGGAAAGAAGGTACCAGCCTTCTGGGCACCAAAAGAGTCTGCTGTTATACCAATGAAGTGAACTGGAGTGGTTTGGGAAAATCCAGGAACAAAAGCCTCTCAAAATAAAGAACTATAGTAACTGTGAATAATTCAATAAACTCTCACTAGCCTGATATATAAGAATAAGAGTCTGTGCTAATACTATTTTACCTCAGTATTTTCAACCCTTGACTTCATCTAACCTTTCCCCTTGATGTTAAATTAAAAATTCTGTAATTTTTGAATTCTAAAAGCGCCTCAAGTGTCATTTTATATCATTTAAGCTAAAGGGAGAACCTAACCCTTCCCTCAGGTCCTGGGCTGAGAAAATAGGCATAACATATTACTGGCACAGGATGGGACTGCTAAAGCTACTTTAAAGAGAAGAATACACGTTACCAAGGGCTGCTCAGTCAGTGAAGGGACACAAAAGAAAAACGGAGGGAAAATCTTGCCTCAAAGGGAGGGAAGTGGACAGAGTCTGTCATACTGTCATTGCACTTTGTTAAGTTCAAGTTTATTTGGGTTTAATAGCCCATACACCGTAAAAAAAAAGCGTTTAAAAACACAGTAAAACAAAAGTTTGCCACATCTACAATGCAGTTTTGGCAGAGGCTGCTCAAATGTATTCTTAATCTTGAAGTATAAGAAATAGTTGAATACTTCAGCAGCCATTTTCTGAGGATTTTCTCTCTCGCTCTTGTGTATTTTGGGCAACAGAAGATGTGAGATGGTAGTCAAGTTCTGTCAAGGGGCAATCACAATAGTGCTGGTGTGGAGCAATGTTCCCTCTAAGCTCCACAGTGTTGTGAGCAGAAATTCTACCTTGTGAGTGAAAAAAACTGGTAGCATTAAACTTGGTAGTGAGTCTTCATTTGATAATTGCGTAAATTAGTTTTTTAGGAGATTACTTCCATAACCTTGTAAAAATCTCACAATAAATTCTTTTAAATCATATTTAAACTATATTTTAAAAAAGAATTTAAATATCATAAGCGAAAACAAAATCAATATTGGTAGACCTGTCCTCTAGAGAACACGTCTACCCACCCCTGTTCACTATGTTAGTATTCCTGGTCTCTGGAGAACTGGTCTACCTGTCCCAGTCCCCTATCTCTGTAAACCTGGACTCGGACTGTCACCATGTGCTGAGCCTTAGAAAGCATACCAGCACTTAGGGCGGGAATCTCTTGCAGTCTACTTTGTGTTTTTTTTAGTGAAATATGACAACCAGCATTACAGGTCAAGTATAACAGAGGAGGAACAATCACTGTCAGAACCTTGCCTAACCTAACAAACAGGAAGTTGCTTAAACATTATCAACCTGCCCGAACTACTACTTTATTCAAATATTTATATCCCACTTGTCCCTGTTACTCAAGGCAGCTTACAAATCATACTGAAAAGCATAATAGGGGTGTTCCCCCCCCCGGCTCCGCTGTAGCCTATGGGGACCATTATAGTCAATGGCCCCATAGATGGAGAATCGATCCAGGAGTATCTGGCTCTTTGGGGGGATGATATTTCTTTTAGGTAGAGGCACCAGATTTGTAGCATAGCTGCTGGTGCCTCTCCTCAACCCCCCCCCCGTTTCAAAAAGATTGGACAAGGGGTCCCATAATGTGGGCCCCAGAAGGAGGTGCCCCCATCCTCCATTGTTTACAATGGAGGGGAAAAATGCTTTGGGCTGAAAGCAGTAATCCCTGCACTGCCTGTTACAATTTTGTGTGTCAGCGCCCCCTAGCACAGTTTAGAGGGATCTAGGGTCTGGGGGTATTCTGAGAAGATAGCCCTTCATCTGAGCTGAGCTGAGCTGACTGCCTCAGTTTTGAAACTGACAGTATGTTTAGGTGCAGAGGTGGGTCAAATTTGGTAGAATATTTTATTCCCAGATAAAGTGGGAACATTTTCGTCTGGCATCTTTTTGGAGTGTCCCAGTCATGCTTGATCAGTTTCTCTATAAGTGATGCTCACATTCTTTCAGATTCTTTGGCTTCCATAAGCCCAACTGGCTTATTTTCATGTCCACAACTTCTTTCCATTTTGACCAACAGCGTGCATGTGCTGCCAATATGGTGACAGTTGGGAGATCTTCACAGTTTAACAGTCAGTATTTGAAGCTGACTCTAGCTTTCCAAATCAGCATTAACATTTTTGAAAGACTTCGTTTCAGTCATACAACTGCAGAGGCGATGCATGGTGGTAGAGTTAATATTTTACAAAAAATGGTTTGCTGAAGTTTGTCAAGTTCTGTTGGGCTCAAGAACCAGATATTGGAACTGTACAGTATGTGTGGAATCATTTAGGTTTTATATGTTTTCATGAGTGCTGGCACATATTGAGCTCCTTGAACATAAAATAACTTTAAGGCTAGTAGGGCTAAGTGGATCTTCTGTCTGAGATATTGAATGCGCTTGGACCATGATAAATTTGGGTGGAATACAATTCCCAGATATCTAAATTCGTTGACTTGTTGCAATTTGTACACACCAATTTTCCATTGTTTGCCTTTTTGATTTTGTGAACACCATAATTTTAGATTTGTCCTCATTTATTTCCAATAGCTTGGCATCATTACAATAAGCAATAAATGCATTACTAGCATGCTTTAGGCAGACCTGAATTCAAGTCAGCGTACAGCAGGGCAGGCACCAGTCGATTTCCCAGACATGATGCATTAGGGGATATGTTTTGTAGACCTGACACAAAGTCATTTAAATACAGGTTGAATAGATCGGATGCAAGGACGCAGCCTTGACAAATACCTCTATGGATAGGTACAGGGTTAGATGCAGATCCCTCATTTTTTAGTTTAATATATAGCATATTTTTGGAGTAGAGGTTCATTATTAGTTTTAACAGTCTTTTTGGTAGATGTTGCACTTTATTAACGTTATAAGTTGCTTTGAGGACTGCAGTCAGAAAGTGGAGGAGGAGATTGGATTTATACCTCTCCCTTCACTACCCGAAGGAGTCTCAGAGCGGCTTACAAACTCCTTCCCTTCCCCTCCACACAACAGACACCCTGTGAGGTAGGTGGGACTGAGAGAGCTCTGACAGAAACTGGTCTTTCAAGGACAGCTCTGACAAAACTAAGTGCGTCACAATTTAGCAATTAATAACAAATACTTGTGAAATACTGTTGAAATTTACAAGGATTGTTTTGCTGGGCCTAAAGTGCACACCAGATCTTGCTGGCAGGACAGAATTGGAACAAGCTGGATTATGTGTTCCACTCAGTCTCTCTTTTTACATGTGTGCATTCCTGAGCAACTGAAAAAAGCTATCCAGTTGGAAATGTTTGTTAAGCAAGGTCCATCTGTTTTAAAACACTTGCCACAATCCCATAGAAACCGGTTTCAAAGGGCTAGGACCGGTTATCAATAGAATAGTAATGTCAGTTCTATCAAAGAACAGAGCATTGCTTCATGCAAATGATTACTTTTTAAACAAATTAGAAAGCTGATCAATTATCACCTACACTTACATATTGCCGAACATCAGTGACATTTTCTTTTTGAAGTTTCTGAAGTATGAAATGGAATGTGTAAATTATCTGCTATTTTGGGATAAGGCAAGAAGGAAAAGCCATTTCCAAGTTTCCGGTTTGTCAAGTATGTGGCCAAGAGTTTTTGCTCGTCAGCCTCACAAACTATGTTTAAAGCTAGCAGCCTTAGTTGTACTGAACATATTATTGCAACAGTGTTTGGAAGAAGTGCCTTTGTTTCTGTAACAAGTCTGTTCTCCTTTGTAATGCTAACCTTTATTTTAAAAGGTAGGACTTGAATCTCTTTAGCAGGTGTCTGAATGTTAAATTTTAAGTCTAGATTTCTGTGCTACTTTAAAATAGGATGACGTATTTGTTTTGGCATGGAAAAGAAGGATTTCTGAAACCTGCTCCTTTTCAGTTAAGTGACTAGAATGAGACCTTTTCATGAAGTTCCGACTGATTTATAGGTGTACCTACACAGCAGGGTATTTTCTCATCTGCTAAGGATCACAAGGGTCAAGAGAAGTTTTGAAATGGTTTGAATTCTTTGATGATTGCATTTGCAAAGCACTGATCCATTAGCCTCTTCTATAACTCTTTGAATTTGGTGCAGACTTTGTAGATAAGCAAATGCTGGCTGAGGGTGTGTGTCTATCCACAGAGGCTCAGGCACCTTGGCTAATGAAATTAACTCAAATTAATCTGATTTATACTGGCTCATACCCTTGGTCTATCAAGGTCAGTATTGTCTACTCAGATAGGCAGCAGCTCTCCAGAGTCTTTTTGTTGTTCAGTCGCACAGTCGAGTCCGACTCTTCGCGACCCCATGGACCAGATTACACCAGGCCTTCCTGTCTTCCGCTGTCCTCTGAAGTTTGCTCAGTTTCATGTCCGTTGCATCTGTGACACTGTCTAACCATCTCATCCTTTGCCGTCCCCGTCTTCTTTGACCTTCAGTCTTTCCCAGCATCGGGGTCTTCTTCAGTGAGTGCTCATTTGGTGGCCAAAGTATTTGAACTTCAGTTTCATTATCTGGCCTTCCAGGGAACAGTCAGGGTTGATTTCTTTTAGGATTGACTCATTTGATCTTCTTGCAGTCCAAGGGACTCTCAAGAGTCTTCTCCAGCACCATAGTTCAAAAGAATCTATTCTTCGGCACTTGGCCTTCCCTATAGTCCAACTCTCGCAGACATACATGACTACTGGGAATACTATTGCTTTGACCATGCGGACTTTTGTTGGCAGGGTGATGTCTCTACTTTTTATCATGCTGTTTAGGTTCACCATCACTTTCCTCCCAAGGAGCAGGCGTCTTATAATTTCAGGGCTGCTGTCACAGTCTGCGATGATCTGGGATCCCAGGAACGTGAAGTCTGTCACTACTTCCACGACTTCCCCTTCTATTTGCCAAGGAGTGATGGGGCCGGATGCCATGATCTTAGTTTTTTTGATGTTGAGCTTCAAGCCCACTTTTGCGCTCTCCTCTTTTACTCTGAGCAAGAGGCTCTTTAGATCCTTTTCACTTTCAGCCATTAGAGTGGTATCATCTGCATATCTGAGGTTGTTGATCTTTTCCCCAGCAATCTTAATTCCCGCTTGTGATTCATCCAGGCCAGCATTTCGCATGATGTACTCTGCATATATATTAAATAAGCAAGGTGACAGTATACATCCTTGTCGTACTCCTTTTCCTATGCTGAACCAATCAGTTGTTCCATATCCGGTTCTAACTGTTGCTTCTTGACCCTTATACAGGTTTCTCAAGAGACATGTGAGGTGGTCTGGTACTCCCATCTCTTTAAGGACCTGCCATAGTTTGTTGTGATCCACACAGTCAAAGGCTTTAGCATAGTCAATGAAGCAGAAGTAGATGTTTTTCTGGTACTCTCTTGCTTTCTCCATAATCCAGCGAATGTTGGCAATTTGATCTCTAGTTCCTCTACCTCTTCGAAACCCCGCTTGTACTTCTGGTAGTTCTCTATCCACGTACTGTTGAAGCCTAGCTTGTAGGATCTTGAGCATGACCTTGCTAGCGTGTGATATGAGTGCAATTGTGCGATAGTTTGAGCATTCCTTGGCATTGCCCTTCTTTGGGATTGGAATGTATACTGATCTTTTCCAATCCTGTGGCCACTGTTGCGTTTTCCAAATTTGCTGGCAAATTGCGTGCAGCACTTTAACAGCATCATCTTTTAAGACTTTGAATAGCTCAGCTGGGATACCATCACCTCCACTAGCTTTGTTGTTAGTAATGCTTTCTAAGGCCCATTTAACTTCACATTCCAGGATGTCTGGCTCGAGGTCAGTGATTATACCGTCGTGGTTGTCAAGGACATCGAGGTCTTTCTTGTATAGTTCTTCTGTGTATTCTTGCCATCTTTTCCTAATCTCTTCTGCTTCTGTTAGGTCCCTACCGTTTTTGTCCTTTATCATGACCAGCTTTGCATGGAACGCTCCCTTGATTTCTCCAATTTTCTTGAAGAGATCTCTAGTCTTTCCCATTCTATTGTTTTCCTCTATTTATTTATGTATTTTATTTATTTATATTTCGATTTATATACCGCCCTTGACCCCGAAGGGTCTCAGAGCAGTTTACAGAGAATATACTAATTGTTCCTAATCTAGGGCCACAGTTCATATGGAAAGGGGCTGCCTACCGGCACCCAGCGGTGCATTCTGTTGTGTTTTCGGGCAGGCTTCTGATGTTGCTTCCGGCGCCTCGGATGGGCCGACGGGATCCTCGGCAGGCTTCAGATGGAGTTCCTCTGGCACACAGCTGCTCCGACTGCGGCTCCAGCTAACGTCCCTTAGGCTCCGCCACGCTGCGTCTTCGCGCCGTCACAACTCCGCCTCCATCCGTCGTCGCTGTATCCTTGGATCGCCACTGCTCCGCTGCCATTACTGCCGCCGCTACACTCCTGGCACACACCATCAGGAGGAGGGTGCCCCCTGCCACCTAGGGCAGGTACCCATTTGTCTACTCGTGAGTACACTTTCAAGCCGCTGGGTGGGCTGGGTGGACTTGGGAGCTCACCCCGGCCGCGGTGGGTCTCGAACAGCCATAGTGGCTGTTCGCTAGTGTTGTTATTGCAGGCATCGAACTGCCTGCGCCACCGCTCCTGCCCACCCACCACTGCGCCACCGCTCCCGCCCTCTATTACTTTGCATTGTTCATTCTGGAAGGCCTCCTTATCTCTCCTTGCTGTTCTCTGGAAATCTGCATTCAGTTGAGTATATCTTTCCTTTTCGCCTTTGCCTTTTGCTTTCCTTCTTTCCTCTGCTATTTGTAAAGCCTCATCAGACAGCCTTTTTGCTTTCTTGCATATCTTTTTCTTTGGGATGGTGGTGATTGCTGCCTCCTGTACAATGTCACAAACCTCCGTCCATAGTTCTTCAGGCACTCTATCAAATCTAGACCCTTGAATCTATTCTTCACCTCTACTGTATATTCATCAGGGATGCGATCTAGGTCAAACCTGAATGGCCTCGTGGTTTTCCCAATTTTCTTCAGTTTAAGTCTGAATTTTGCAATGAGTAGCTAATGATCTGAACCACAGTCAGCTCCAGGTCTTGTTTTTACTGACTGGATAGAGCTTCTCCATCTTTGACTGCAAATTATATAGTCGATCTGATTTCGGTGTTGCCCATCTGGTGATGTCCATGTGTAGAGTTGCATCTTAGGTTGTTGGAAAAGGGTGTTCACTCATTTTGCTTTCCAAGGCCAAACTTGTCTGTTATTCTGGTTACCTTTTGACTTCCTACTTTAGCATTCCAGTCCCCTATGATGATGAGGAGGACATCATTTTTTGGTGTTAGTTCTATGAGTTGTTGTAGGTCTTCATAGAACCAGTCTACTTCAGCCTCTTCTACACCAGTGGTTGGGGCATAGACTTAGATTACTGTGATGTTGAATGGTTTGCCTTGGAATCGGACCGAAATCATTCTGTCGTTTTTGAGATTGTATCCCAGTACTGACTTTTGCACTCTCTTGTTGACTATAAAGGCCACACCATTTTTTCTATGAGATTCTTGGCCACAGTAGTAGATATAATGGTCTTCTGAGTTAAATTCGCCCATTCCTGTCCACTTAAGTTCACTGATTCCTAAGATATCGATGTTCAGTCTTGCCATCTCATTTCTGACCACATCAAGCTTACCTTGATTCATAGATCTTACATTCCAGGTTCCTATGCAGTATTGTTCTTTGTAGCATCGTACTTTCCTTTCACCATCAGACACATCCACAACTGAGCGTCCTTTTGACTTTGGCCCAGCCGTTTCACTCTTTCTGGGGTTACTTGTACTTGCCCTCTGCTCTTCCCCAGTAGCATATTGGACACCTTCCGACCTGAGGGGCTCATCTTCCGGTGTCATATCTTTTAGCCTTTTGATACTGTCCATGGGGTTTTCTTGGCAAAAATACTGGAGTGGGTTGCCATTTCCTTCTTCAGTGGATCACGCTTGATCTGAGTTCTCTGCCGTGGCCTGTCCGTCTTGGGTGGCCCTCCATGGCATAGCTCACAGCCTCATTGAACCACGCAAGCCCCCTCGCCACGACAAGGCAGTGTCCATGAGGGGGCTCCAAAGTCTTAGGCAGAGGTATTTCACATCACGTACTTTTAAGTGGAGATGCTGGAGATTGAACCTGGGATATTCTACATGCAAAGCAGAAGCTCTTCTACTGAGCCATGACCCCTCCTTGAAATGTAGAGGTGTAGTATTTAAGTCTGTCTACCAGGGCTTTTCTTCTGGAAAAAGAGGTGCTGGAACTCTCAAGAAGGAAATGAAGTTTTCAATCTGTATACTGAAAACTCATGAACTTTTACACATTTTAAAAATAATTTTGTTGAAATGGTGCTGGAACGTGGTTCTGGCGTATTCCCCCAGAAAGAAAACCCTGCTGCCCACCATCCAGAAGAACTGACAGGATAACTTGAATGTTGTTAATTCCAAAACATATTTATGTAACTTGGGACTACTATTTATTTATTTACATCATTTATAGTCTGCCTTTCTCACTTGGACTTAAGGCAGATTACACAGGGTGAGTGAATACAATTGACAGGAGGGGTTATTCAATAAACAATACAATAGGATTAGGGTTGTAGAACCAATCAGAAGTCTAAAAAGAAAACTGAAACAAAGCATAAGCCTTAACATGACACATAAGATGACACAAAATTACATAGTAGGATATTTTTTTCAAAAAGCTAAACACAGTAGTATAGACCACAGTCCCTAATATTTAGGTAACTTTTGGCTATAATATAGCGGCCTGGTTTGACTTGAACTTTTTTAGTGTTTTGAGTCCTCATAAAGGAAGAGGAGGGAGGGGGTTTATATTTGGTTCAGGTGAATTATGTCTAGTGGAACAGGGAAACCCTCTTTAACCTCCCCAGGTCTAAGTAAAAAAGTCGCTTCCAGTTTGGCCAAAATGTCTGCACAAGACCTGCAGACCCTGATAAAAGAAGCTGTTTCCTCAGCTGTCAACAAAGCAATTGAGACTGCAGTCCCTACTGCTGTGAGCAATGCAGTACCCCTTGCTATCAGCAATGCTGTTGAGCTCCTGCAAGCAAAACTGGAAGCCTTGATACTTGAGAATAAACAAGAAATATCTACCCTGGTGAAGACAACAACCAGACTGGAAAACAAATCTGAGAAGGTGAATCAACAAATACAAGACATAAAAGCTAAACAAGAACTTATAGAAGACACGGTTACAAGATTGGAGATGGAAAAAGCAGCATACATTCTGAGATTCCAGAACATACCTGAAAAAAAAGGTGAAGATATTAAAGCTGATATGGTACAAATCTTGGCAGAATATCTTGAAGAAGAAAATATACAAGAAATTTCTGATGAGATAGATGTGGCATTTAGAATGAACTCAGCATATGCAAGAAGAAATAAGGTGCCTAGGGAAATTCATGTAAGATTTCACAAGAGAATTATGAGAGACACTATTCTAAAGAACTCAAGTGTGAAACCACTTCAAGCACAGGGAATTGAAATTGAAATTTTAAAAGAAATTCCATAGAGAGTAAGAGAAAAAAGCAGAGGCTATACATAACTTACAAGCCTTTTAAGAGAAAATGAAATACCCTATAAATAGCTGCTTCCTGAAGGTGTTCTCTTTACCTATGAAGGCAAAAGATATAGAATAAACTCAACATTCAAAGTAGAGGACTTCTTGAAGAAACATGGAAAAGATCTTGGAGCCCAAGAAAAAGAAGAAGAGTCAAAAGAATCAGATGAAGAACTGCAGGAAGAAGGTGCATCAGGATCAAGAACAGGGGCTGGTAAGAAAACCCCCAAGGCAATACCACTCCAAGTTGTTAAGACACTGCAAGATAAGAAAAAAATGGAACCAAAAGAGATGTGAAAGATGGATAGAAAGAAATTAAAAATAATCTCCATAAATGTAAATGGTCTGAATGCCCCACAAAAAAGAAGACAAACTTTTCAGCAAATTAAGAAGATGCAGGTAGATGTAATCTGTTTGCAGGTAACCCATATTAAACATTTGTGTAGTGAAGGGCGGGATATAAATCCAGTCTCTTCTCTTCTTCTTCATTCAGACCAGAAATTTTTAGAATAAAGAAATTTGGGGAAACTTTTGTGTCAGCGGATAAACAAAAGAAAAAGAGAGGAGTAGTAACCTATGTTAAAGACTATCTACATCCAGAAATGATATACGATTCAGAAGATGGAAGAGTCCTGACAGTGAAAATACAGAGCCAAGCCAAAGCAACCTTGATAGTCAACATATATGCACCAAATCAGGAACAGGAGAAATTTTACAAATCATTACAGGAGACCCTTTCAAATCAAACGTATGAAGAAATTTGTATAATTAGAGACTACAATGCTGTATTTGACAGAGCCTTAGACAGGAAAAAACAAACAGGAAAACAGAAGTGCGGAAATTAATTACCAAAATCTTTCCTACAACTGGTTGAAAAATTCAGCTTAGTGGACTTATGGAGAATCAGAAATATAAATAAATCAGACTTTACCTTTTTTCCCAGCAAGACATAAGTTTTGGTCAAGATTGGATATGGCCTGGATTTCAACAACCATGACAAATGATATACTAGATGTGGAGATCCTTCCTTCAATATTTGCAGACCACAGTCCTTTACTTTTGATTTTACAAGATACCCCAAAAAGAACCAGATGGTCTATGAATTCATGGCTTTTAAAAAACTCAAGATTCATAGTGGATTCTAAAAAAGAATTTCAAGAATTTTCCAAATTAAATATGCAGCCTGATACTTCCATGAATATAGTGTGGGACGTTTTTAAGACCAGATGCTTATATGATTATACATGTTATAACCACGGCTAGGGTTTTATATGCAAAGTACTGGAAAAAAGAAGTTCCATCTAAAGAAGAAATAATTTACAAACTATTGGAAATAGCGGAAATGGACAAATTAACTTTACAATTACAAGATAAAAAAAGAAGGAATCTTTGAGAAGAACTGGTTAAGATTTTATAAATGGATTGAGGAATATCTCAGAAGATATACAACATAATAATTAAGATATATGGTCTATATTTCAAATGGTTAAACTGGTTTAGGTGTATAAAAGAATGATTTTATGTAAAATTTAAGCAGTCCTAATAAGTACATGCTCCATGCTTGTTGTTTGTTTGTTAGTCTTTTATTTGTAGTTATTGTCTTTCTCTTTTCTATGTAGAAAATTAATAAAATCTTTTTTTAAAAGAAAAAAGAAAAATTATGTGGCAAATGATTGCTCAGTCTCCAACCTGCCCTTCCTGGGCAATCTGATTGAGAGAACAGTGGAAGACCAATGGTTAACAAATGGTTAATAGAGTTCTTGGGATCTTCCAGTATAAAGACCAGGTCATCCGCGAATGCTAATAATTTAAATTCTTCCCCTCTTATTGTCAAACCTCTTATCAGTTCAGATTCTCGTATTGAATTATTCAGGGATTCCAATGCAAAGATAAACAATAGGGGAGATAGTGGACAACCCTGTCTCGACCCTTTCCGAATGTCTATATTTTGAGTCGCGTCTCCATTTATTATAATTTTAGCACATTGATTTTTATAGATTGCTTTAATCATGGTCAGAAACTGCACTCCACAGTTGGCTATAGATAATTTTTGTAATAAGAACTACCAGGAAAAATTATCAAAAGCCTACAGAAGCTCATACCTTGAATTAAACTTTGTTGGTCTTAAAGGTGCCACTGAATAGATATACAAAATGTAATATGGCAATGAAAGACAGAGCGGCCTGTACCTAGGTATACGAATCAATTTATTGAGGCAGTGTTGAGTATCTGGGATATATATCGAAAACAACTAGTACCAGAAATCTCTCATTTTCCCTTCCTATTAGACCAGACGTGGTTTCCTTTAGGGCAACAAAAAATAGATGGTAAATTTTGGAAGGCGCTTAAGATTACTAAGATAATTGGTTTAACAATGGGAAATAAAGTATTAGATAATGAAAAAAGATAGACAAGCTAATGCCATGCTATAGATTTTACCAACTTTGCCATCTAAGTACTACTATTCAGCTCTCAAACTTACTAAAGTCCCCACTAACAGATTTAGAGAGAGTGCTTAGTTCTTGTGAACATAATAAAAAAGGATTAATCTCTAAAATATATAAGATTTTAAGTGAAATAGAATTACCTGGAAAGCTGTCATATCAGGACAAATGGCAAAAAGATTGTAAAATTAGTCTGAATGAAGACATTTGGGGAAAATATCTTTATTTCTATCGTGATTGAAGTTATGTTTTAAATTGATTTGTCTGTGTTTTAAATGATTTATTGTATTTTATCATTTGTAAATTGTATATTGTTCATCAGTTTTGTGGAAGCTGCCCTGAGCCCGCCTTGGCGGGGAGGGCAGGGTAAAAGTTAAAGTAATAAATAAATAAATAAAATGTGGGCATCTATGGATTATAATTCTTCTGTCCTTTTAATAAAATTTCAAACTTTTAAAATCCTTGCTCATTGGTACTACACACCCAAAAGGCTTTCAAATTTAAATAGAAATTTAAGTTGATATTGTTGTGGGCACATTGAAACATATATGCACTGTTGGTTGTATTGCCCCAAAATAAAACAATTCTGTGAAATGATTATACAAAAATATTCTTTGATTACAGGACACACACTTGAACTAACTCCTGAATCTCTATTTTTGAATTCTAAGACAGAATTCAACCCTATTCACGTAGGATAATAATTGTTAATTTATTAACTATAGCTAAAACAACTATTGCTCATTATTGGAAAAACCCAGCAGTTCCCCCAATATTTTTATGGCATAAAAAACTCTGGGAACACTATACGATGGCAAAGATAATGGATTCTTTAAACTACAGATATTTAGGTATACACAACTCAGAGTTTGAAAGTATTTGGTATCCTATTTTAGACTATTTAGAACAGCAAGGTGAAATCTATCTGAATACTTCAAAACTTTTTCTATATTTGTGAATTAGCTATCTAGTACTTATAATTATCTAGGAAAGATGTATGCAAAACTCTAGGAATATTAAATGAATAGGATACCTTATGTTTTTACTATCCAAGAACTATAGATACTGATATAAGAGCTTGAGTAAATGCTAAAGTATGCAGAGGAAAAATGCTGGTTTGTAGTTTTTAAATTTTTAATGTAACACTTTTTAATGTTATATTTATATTGTGTATGTACATGTATACATTTGATATTTTTGGAATTTATATTTTTAAAAAGGTGCCACTGGACTCTAAATTTGTTACAATAGGATACTAAGGGTTCATTGAAGTGGTCTTTACATGATTTTAGCTGCCAGGATGGGCAGGGATCCTGTAGTGGCCTTTACCGATCCCAGGGTCTTGTCAACATCTATCTAGGGTTGCCAAGTCCTCACCTCATGAAGAGTGGGGGGAGTCCAGTGCTGGTCCGGGTGTCCATGTGCGTGCACGCCTCAATTACGTCACCCGGAAGTGACGCAATCACGTCGGGCATGTTGGGGGCGGGGCCACAATCATCCAAGGGAAAACCATAGAATTTTCCCTTGGATGATTGTGGCCCCTCCCCCAACGTGCCCGATGCAATTATGTCACCTCTAGGTGACGTGCTCACGCCGGGCACATCGCGCACTTTGGGGGTGGGGTTCCCCACGAGGCCCAATCCGCCGCTGGCGAGTGACGGGTCTCTCGGGCGGGGGTTTCCACACACCCCCGGGGGGACTTGGCCAGCCTAGAGACCTTAACCCTACTAATGACTGAAATGTGTGTGTGTGTGGGGACGACGACAGGAAAACAGCTAAAAGTGGAAGTCCAGGGAGCAAAGATCTCCTGGGACAATCTATGGGGCATAGGTTGGAGCAGTAACAATGATGTGGACCAGCTGTCCCAAAGCAGATGCCGTGGGTGTCAGAGTTCTCTCAGCCCCACCCACCTCACAGGGTGTCTGTTGTGGGGAGGGGAAGGGAGAAGAGTTTGTAAGCCGCTGTGAGACTCCAAGTGAAGGGCGGGGTATAAATCCAATCTCCTCCTCCTCCTCCTCCTCCTCCTCCTCCTCCTTCTGTGCATGTATTACAACTGACATCCAGGTCAGAATGTAAATATCCAGGTCAGAGTCTGTTCTTGACATTTCATCCACAAAAAACTTGGCAAAAGTATCACAGCTAATTGTGTCTTCCCGAGACAATGAGGGCTCAGAATTTGGCATCAAGCAGTTGCTGAGTTACCTTGAACAATCAGAATGGTTGTGAACTGGCTGATACTATAGTAGCAGAATAAAAATGTTTCTTTGCTGCCATCACTGTTGCTGCATGGGTTTTCCATTGGGCTCTATAGCATAATCTATCAGATTTGGTACTAGTTTGCTGCCAGCATTGTTCTAGAGGTCTCATGGCCCTCTTTAGGTCACCTACCTCCATGGTAAACTGGCCTCTGATATACTGGGAAACAAAAACATCTTGCCTGGTATTTCATTTGCTAGATCTACATCCTGTTGTACAGAGATTGAGGCGTAACACATTTTTTTGAATGTTAGAATACTTAACCATGCAGAGCCTTGGTAGCTCTGCTCCTGTGAATATGGGGCCTTATCCTGTTAAGGTATGAACCTCATCAGCAGAAAAGAGTCCTGGAATCATGGCTGAATATATGTAGGGAATTGCAGCTAGACTGCAGAGTAATGCAGTTCTTTCAGTTAGCTTAACATTGGAATGGTAATTGTGTATTCCCCCCCCCCCCCGCTTTGGAAGCTAGCCAACCCTAGCTTCCATGCCGTGTTTAAGGCAGCAAAACAATCAGGTAATTTTTCTGAGCTCAGGTATAGTATTGTGTGCTGACATTTCTGGCTATTTTCATATAGTTCTACTAAGTGCACATCTGGGATTCTCAAACATGAAGTAAAACTTGTGAGGTAGGCACTGATGGTTGCTAAGAGAGAACCATAACTGTTTGCTCCACTGCCCCAAGCCTAGTTTCTTTTGTTTCATTTGGGTCAGGGTGTAGGGTGCCAAACAACTTCTTGTTGATTTCAGTGCTTGGAAGTAATGGAGCAACTTTTGCGTTTGGGCAGTGGAGTGTTATTTTTATTTATTTTTTTTATTTATCATTGGATTTATATGCCACCCTCCCTGCAAGCGGGCTCAGGGTGGGTCGCCTCAACCAAAGCCCTGGTGAAACAGCTCCATCTTGCAGGCCCTGCAGAATTCCGCTATATCCGGCAGGGCCCTGATCTCGAGTGAGAGCATGTTCTACCAGGCTGGTGCCAGGACAGAGAACACCCTAGCCATGGTTGAAGCTAAGCAGTATGCTGATGACACCCAGCTATATCTGTTGTTGGGCAGCCGGTCTGACTCTGGACTGGAAGATCTGGACCTTGTGTTATAAGCTGTGGCTGGATGGCTTAGACTGAGCCAACTGAAATTCAATCCAATGAAGATGGAGGTTCTGTGCCTAAATTGCAGTGGTCCGGGGTTGGGGATCTCACTCTCTATTTTCAACGGGGCGCCTTTGGTGCCATCGTTGGAGGTTTGGAGCTTGGGAGTGCTCTTGGATGCCTCAACAATGGAGGCCCAGGTAGCTGCCACTGTCAAGTCGGCCTTTTAGCATTTTTGGCTGATCAGGCAGTTGGTTCCCTTCCTTGAACACGGTGACTTGGCAACAGTAATCCATGCAGTGGTCATCTCGAGATTAGACTACTGCAATGGTCTTTACATGGGGCTGCCCTTGTCCCAAATTTGGAAGCTGCAGCTGGTACAGAACACGGTGGCCAGGCTGTTGTTGGGTGTCCCACTGCAAGAACACATCCAGCCTGTGCTGAAAGCACTGCACTGGCTGCCTATAGCATAACAATTCACTTCAAGATGCTGGTTCTTACCTATAAAGCCCTTTATGGTCAGGGGCCTGCATACTTGAGGGACTGCTTTTTCTCACATGTTCCCCAGAGAGTACTGCCTTCAGGGACACAAATCTCCTGGCTCTCCCTGGCCCTAAAGAGGCCAGGCTGGCCGTGACCAGGGCTAGGGTGTTTTCTGTGGCGGCTCTGAGCTGGTGGAATGAGCTCCCCGAGGATATCGGGGCTCTGCAGAATTTATTACAGTTCCACAGGGCCTGGAAGATGGAGTTCTTCCAGCAGGTATTCGCTTGAGGAGCCGCACTTAACATCTTAACATAAAATCAGAGCCTTAACATAAAATTAATGGCTATTATACTGTTTTGATATTCAGTATACCATAAGGCTGTACAGTAGTCGTATAAGTTAGTGCTAACTGGATACCTGTTATGGATAATACTTAAAAACTATGTTTTGTTGCCATATATGTAATATTAGAATTGTTTTATAGTTTTAATCTGTTTTTAAATTTTAATGTAAGCTGCCCATAGCCTGCCTTGGTGGGGAGGGCGGAGTATAAATCTAATAAAATAAATAAGTATAAATAATCTTTCAGGCTGGGGACTACCAGCAGATGTTGCTCAGTATTGTGCAGAGCTCTTCGGGGCACGTAAAGGGAGAGGCAGTCCTGCAGGTACGTTGGTCCCAGGCCACATAGAGGTTTGACGGTTAATACCATAACTTTGAACCAGATCTGGTACTCAATAGGCAGCCAGTGCAATTAGTGTAGCACCAGCCGAATGCGCACCCGCATAGTCGTTGCAGTCAGCAGGCACGCTGCTGCATTTTGCACTAGCTGCAGTTTCTGGGTTAGGCTCAAGGGCTGTCCCGCATAGAGCATGTTACAGTAATCCAGCCTGGAAGTGACCAAGTCCCGAGCAGAGGGATAAAGGAACCAGCTGCCTGACCAGCCGAAGATGGTAAAAGACCCATCTGGCAGCCATGGTGATCTGGGCCTCCATGGTGATCTGGGCCTCCATGGAAAGCGAGGCATCCAGGACCACCTGCAGGCTCTTCACCCTCAGTGCCTATGATAGTGGCACCATGCCAAGAGTTGGGAGCCTGTTTCTGGATCCCACCTCCCTCCCGTGGCTCAGATAAAGGACCTCTGTCTTCATTGGGTTTAACCTCAGCCAACTGAGCCAGCTCCCAAAGCCCTGTCCAAAATTTCTGGGTTGGTGTCTGCCCATCCGACCATCAACAGATAGAGCTGAGTGTCATCAAACAGTTCTAAACTGTATACCTAGAGGCCTAAAATGTATGTTTGGCAGGGGTCATTTCGTAGAAAAAGAGCTAGGGGAACTCATTAGCATAACTCATTAGCATATGCCACACCCCCTGACATCAGGGGCCCGGCGGTGGACCTGCAAGGCCAGCGGGAGTGCGAGGAAGCCCTGCCAAGGCCCTCCCTGGCCCCAGGCAGGCAGGGGTGGGGAGAGGCGGGGAGGAAGCAACTTACCTTCCCTTTTCTCCTGCCTCCTCCTGGCTGAATGAGGGCTGGAAGCCGGGCGGCCGGAAGCAGGGGGCAGGGCTTTGTCATGTGCCCGGCACTCCTGCACCTCACCCGGGGGAACTGCGTTCCCCCGCGTTCCCCCCCGAAATGACCTCTGATGCTTGGCAATTCTTTTCATTCTTGCCTCAGGTGCCCTCAAGAAGGTTGGTGATGTTTTTGGCTTCCATAAAACTATAAAATGAAAGACTAATTTTCTCTCTTCTGTGACTAGCCATGTTGGCAGGCAATACTAAATAATTGTTTGGGGTTTCTTTCGTCTCCCCAAAGTACTTTGGCCAAGCCTCGGTGCTGCAGACAGTAGCTGCTCATTTCACTTCATTTGATCATTTTTAGTTTCACTTGGTGAATGTGCAAGAATTTTGAAAGCCAGCTGAGTCAGCTTTTGACCCCGTGTTTAATGCCTGGCAATTTCGCTTAAAATGAAGGGTGACTCAGGACCTCAGAGTCACTGTGAATAGAGGTGAAGGATGTGAAATTTTGTCTGTTGTTCAGTCTCAGAGAGTTCATAAAAAGAGAGTATAGTTCTTTTAAAAAATTTGATGTCAAGCATTGAGTCATTCTCAAGCATATAGTTTGTCCTGATCCTTACATTTCTCTAATTTAGGGTCCTTGCTCTGTGTAGATCAGTTAGAATTTGCAACAGTGCTAAAATTAGAGTGCTTGAAATCTCCCTTCAGTTCCAGTGAGAAAGCTGGATTATAAATGAAGATAATAAATAATAATGTTGTAATTTGTTTGAGGAAGGCAGCTACACTCTTGTAGCAGTGCTTGCAATAAACAGAGCATGATTTGACAGGGGAACAAACAGTAGCTTAAGGCATTGTTGTTGTTGAAACTTGTCCTTGTTGGGCCCTTAAGGGTAGGGATAGTGGGTTGGGGCTCAGTCTGGCTCCATCGATTTGAAGAGGCTTGTTTCTCCCTTCACCCCTGGCCCTGACACAGCTTTCTTCCCTATCAATGATGTTTGAACAATAGAGGCGGTATTGCCTTGTGTGTGAAAGACAGCAGCTGAAATGTAGGGAATCTGGCATACTGGGAGGAGAGGCTCGCACTGATATGAAAGCCAGCAGATGAGGTAGATAAGGTAGAACACTGTCCTCCAGATCAGGAGCTAGCTTGGTAAACAGAGTGGCTAGACATAGATGGTTGGGGGGTGAATATTAATCTAAGTAACATAGTTTGCTGTGAAGCGAAGGGGCATTGACTATATTTAATGTTAAATTGACAATTATCTAATCTTAAAGTATCCCATAATACAGTTTAAAGAGAAAGAGAAATTGCATCTCAGGTAATCTTCCAATGCACTATGCAAAAATTGCATTATCTTATGAAACTGGAACAGCAATTCTGAAAATTTAATTCTTATCACAAAATAAGCTTGTGCGCATCAAAATGCTTGTTCACGGTCATATAAAAGATCCTGGCCTTCACAGAGTGTAAAGTGTGAAATATGGGCAGAGTGGGTGTTTACTCAAAGAACTTGACCATGAGAAAGTGAGCTATTTAAAATAGTACTCTGAGGACCTAGGGACTGGTTATTCAGCTGTTCACTGTGTACAGGTTGGAATAGTCAGTAGCAACTAAAAGCCCTGTTCTTTTGTGTTTTCTAAAGGTTTCTAAATATAATTGACTATTTTTAAAAAAATAAACAAGAACAAGAGCCAATGTACACTTATAGCTGCTCCTGTGAAGTGTCAAATAGCATCTAGCTCTCTCATAATAGACTGACCTCATTTTTCACACGTATGTTTTGTAAGGTCGCTTCACCTTTCTTGGTTAAGTGTTGTCATGTGCTTCTTGATGAATATATAATTACTACATTCAAGGTCCCAAACAATGCCCTCGTTTCCCTTTGTCTAGCTCTCCTATAAAAGGTTTCTGATCTCTGCCTCTGTGTGCTGGTCTGACACCAATTTCCTTGAACTACTCTCCTCTTAGCTGCTACTAAAATCGGTGTACTCTTTCTTTAAGAAACCAGCTTGCTCAGGATGCCTTAACCTGCTTAACCTAACCTGCTAGCAAGGAAAAAGTTCTTTAAATAATGGATATTAGCTTTTACCAATTAGGATTATAAGCTTCACAAACAGGGTGGAGTTTTCCTGGCTGAGCCAGTCGCTGTTAAGGAGGAGGGGCATAGTGTTCAGGGTAGGTTGCACTGGAGTACAGCTTCAAGTGAAGTTAATCTGGGGTGAAGCAAACAGAAAATTGCAGAGATTTTGTTGGTAGGATTTTTGCTTCTTCTAATTTTCGTATGTTTTCCACTTTGACTCTAAGGCAGCTATGTCTGTGTCTCTTGTCATTGGTTGGGCATTGTTTTTGTGGTGTTTGGAAGGATGTTAAAATTTATGAAGGGAAGCAGAACAAAAGGGATCTTTGGACAGGAAATAATGTGTTGAGAGACAAACTTAACTGAGTTTATTTTTTCATGAACCTCTAGTTAGTTTTCTTCTTTATTCTAAAAAGTGGATTTTGTGGATTTTTTTTACAATGTTGTAGGCTCATAGGTCTTTTTTGTATGACACTGCGTCTCTTAAATCTCCTTGATCTCCTTTTAACCTCTTAACTTCGCTGCTTCTGATGAGAGGGGAAAAACATACCCAATAGCAGCATTTGCTAGGTTGAATAGTGATGGCATCTGCTTTGATCTCATTTTCATTGGTGTGATTTAAATTGTGTTTTGAAGATCGTATTAATATGGACATCATACCAAAAAAAGTATTTCTAAGTCACTGGGGAATTCTGTGCAAATCTTTTGCATTTGTAGTGGGGTATAGGAAAATATAGAAGTTTACATGCAGGGTATGTGCTTTTTCTTAAATTCTGATTTCCTTGAATGAGATTTGTACCAGAAAAAAAGATGCAATTATAGTTTCAATAACTCTCTGCAGGAGTTGCCTCCAAACAATTCTCGAAAACAGTTTGTAGGGTGCATATATTTTCTGTGACTCAAGTATGTTTTTGTTTCATCAGTTGATCCTGACTAGGAGGTGAAGGCTTATACCTCTGTCGGTGTCTCTCAGAGAATACTGACTCTCTGAACATGGTGAAATGCTGCATGTTTGGTATTCTAGAGACAGCTGGTATGTGTGCCTACATAGGATGGACATGATGCTCTCTTTGTCAAGCAAAAATTAGCCAAATGTGAGACTCTTGATTAATGAAAAAGTACATATGAAATTGTTAATTAGTAAAAGCTTATATCAAAAGTGATCCCCTCCTGTCTTGGGAGAGCCAAAGGAGCCATTCTCCTTGACTGTTTGGAGCAAATCTGCTACATGGGGCAGCAGCATCTGGAGACACCCCCCCCCCCACCCACACACACTTGACTCTTTTCTGGCAGTCCTGAGGAAGGAAAGCTGTATGGGAGTAGTAATTATTGCAGACTGCTTTGAGGGGTAGAATGGGGTTCTGGCCTAGTGTTTTCTCCTCTCAGAGTGGCCCTTGTGTAACACTGTTGACTCAAGGAATTTGTTAGGCTTAATACACTTCCAGTTTTAAAACAAAACAAAACAAAAAACTCACAAAAATCAGATGGGGTTTTCCTCTGCAACTGCTCACAGCTGCTGGGATATTACTGTGCAAGGATACTGTTTCAGGGCAACCCATCTGAAAAAGGAACTCAGCCCTGAAAAATAAACAAACTGTTTTCCCGGCATGGTTTTCCTGGCATGGGCTGAAGAGCATCTCTTTGAGAGATGATAAGCATTCTTGTCTTAATTCAAAACTGTAAAAAAGCTGGCATAAGTCTGCCATTCCATCACACCAATTTGACAGCCCCAGAGGTTGGTGCTGGAAAACCCTTGGCTGCTCAAATCTCAGGAGAACACTTCTGTTTTGATCTTCATGTTTGCTGCTTTTGAGGGGTGGATTTTACTCTGTCTTATGTGAAGCAGGAAGTCTTGAGTCTTTACAGGGTGTGTGTGGGGTTTGCACAATGCTTTTCACTGTAGTTATATAAAAGGTAAAGGTTCCCTTGCTCGAAAGCCAGTCGAGTCCAACTCTCGGGTTGCGGTGCTCATCTCCGTTTCAAAGCCGAAGAGCCAGCACTGTCCAAAGACGTTTCCGTGGTCATGTGGCCAGCATGACTAAACACCAAGGCGCACGGAAAGCAATTTCTTGCTTTCGAACTGCTAGGTTGGCAGGAGCTGGAACAAATTTAGAGTCCAATGGCACCTTTAAGACCATCAAAGGTTTATTCAAGGTATGAGCTTCCATGTGCACGCACACTTTAGGTAATAGGATTAGAAGCAAAGCTCTCAGTAGCTTCTCGCACGTTCTTGATTGTACCTGCATGGTACTCATGAGTACCATAAGAGAAGTTGAGACGGGTATTTGATCAAGTGTGCATGCATACGAAAGCTCATACCTTGAATAAACCTTTATTGGTCTTAAAGGTGCTATTGGACACGGCTGACCAACTGGATCGGTCTGAAAATGGTACAGTCAAGATACGAATTCACTGTTTCACTGGCTTTTTTGAGGATAAGGCCTAGTTCTGCGCCTCAAAGAGCTTTGGGCTTGGTGTTTGGTGAAAAGTCTCTCTCTCTCTCTCTCTCTCTCTCTCTCTCTCTCTCTCTCTCTCTCTCTCTCTCTCTCTCTAAGTGGTATTGCATGGAAAACCAGTTAAAAAGGTGAGCGGCTCTTAAATGCCATTTGAGATTTGGAATGGCCATCCACTCTTCAAAGGAATAAGGAAAGCTTGGGCATGTCTAAAGCAGCTCTTGGCATATGTAGCTACTCAAAGAAGGTAATACCCATCCAAAGTCAGAAAAAAAACTTCAAGCTGCAGGTTGCCTAGGAATTTGAGATTTTGCCATCCTTCTCTTCAGATAAACATTTCAGTCTCTCTCTCGTCTCTCCCCCACCTCTCAGCTCATTTTTAGTCTATCTTTAGGATCTTACTCCATTATAAGTCTCTAGATTTCTCTCAGAAGTTATAGCTTTCCAATCCTTCCTTCCTTCTTCTTCTTTTACTGGTTTCTCTTTTTAAGTTTTAAAGTCTTAATTCTGTGTCTTTTTTCTTTATAGTTATAGAAGTTGTTTTCTGGGAGTAGCCATCTGTAGTCAATTTTTGAAGTGGTTTGAAATTCCATAAATTGCTTTTTCTCTCTCTCTCTCTGGGTCGGTGTATAAATCAGTGTTTTGAGGGCTTCATCAGTATTGGTATCTTTATAGAGTCTCAGGTGAACTTCTACGAAAGTTTTATTATTATTTTTTGAGGTGCTGGTTCCATTTTTGTAGACTATATCAGTTAGATTATAGGTTTCTTCTATATCTTCTATATAGAAGTATCCTTGCTTCTCCTCCTTCCATTGTGGCTGGCCTTCCTCTATCTTGCTTGATGTTTGTTGTTGCAATGGATCCATTTTGTCTTGCTTAGAGGCCAAAAGTTCTTTCACTGCTGTGTTTACAGCAGCAATAATCGAGTTTTGGATTCAAATTTTGAGGTCTTGAGACAAAGATACAACCTCTGACATCATAAGTTGTGATCTATCTGTGTCATCCATTTTTAAAACCATATGTTAAAACCAAAGAATCTCAAGGTTCTTTTTCTGCACAATTTTACAAATTACACCCACTGATATTTACAAAACATAGCTGTTTTAGTCATATTAGAGACAGAGTTCAAGAATCTTATCAATTGGTTACATTACAGAAGAAGACAATCAAAACAAAACGTACTTTACAGTTGAACAAACATAAACATAAGATGTTGTGAGAATATAATGTATAAAGAGTTCAGGGTAAGATCCAGTTCTCCTTCCTTTAAAAAATACTCCAATTATTAAAGTATAATTGCTTATATTCCTTATTAAAATGGAGGTAAAGCTTTATAAAGTCTTGCTGTTATTCCAGATTCTTTGCTTATATCTCCAGACAAAAGGAAGAGAAAAAGGGACTATACATTTCTAGATCACTAAAGTCCAAAAACAGCTGAAGCCAATTCTTCTCCAATTTTTTATTCCACGGGAGAAATTATTACAGTCTCAGACAAAAGCCTTCTCTTTACTTTTTTGCCCAGGAAGCCATTTAAAAATCACTTGAATTTCTTTTCGTGGCTGCTGCTGGAGGAAGGGGGCTGGGACTGGAAAGAGTTCTTCACCCCTCCCTTTCTCTTTTTAAACTTTAAAGGGGCTTTATCATTAAGTAGGTAGATTTTCTGTTGTTGTTGCTTTTAAGCGTACTCACGGTGTTGTTCTTCATCGATGTTATGGATGAGGTTCCAGTGTCTTCCCCTCCGGGGTAGTCACAACTTGACGCCCATGTCTGACATGGGCGCACTTGGTCGACTCCTGCATTGGGGCGCTCTCAGATTTTCACCCGCTTGTTGCCGCACATGAGGGATGCAAGTCAAGCCCCTTGCAATGAGCTTCTTTTTGAGAGTTGGAGTTCGGGATCCCCCAAACCCCTCTAAAAGAACCGCCGAACTGGCTGTCACACGGGAGCTCTCCCCGGTGCGACCGTTCTCGTTGCGCCAAAGCCCCACCCTCCCAATTCCTTCTTGAAGCCATCCATGCTTGTAGCCGCCGCCACCTCCTGTGGCAGTGAATTCCATGTGTTAATCACTGTTTAGGTGAAGAAGTACTTCCTTTTATCTGTTCTAACCCGACTGCTCAGCAATTTCACTGAGCGCCTACAAGTTCTTTTATTGTGAGAAAGGGAGAAAAGTACTTGATGCAGTATCATTTTAATTTCTGAGAAATAATGTGTGGAATTTTATACTTTACCAAAACAATAAACAAGACTTCTGAGTCAACCAAACGGTTAATTACATCAAAGATTTGGATGACTCAGTCATGAACAGAAAGATCAGTTTTGAGTTCAGTCTAAGTTCCTAGTTAGATCAGGGAGATGCAGGTTCAACTTCCTTCTCAATGCTTGTTAGATGATCTTGGATCAAGTAACTGTAGCTTCCTGTCCTTCAACTACAAGTTGTTAATGATGTTCAATGGTGGCAGTGGTTCCAAAAGCCTGGTGGAAGAGCTCTGTTTTACAGGCCCTGCGGAACTGTAAGAGGTTCCGCAGGGCCCTGAACTGTTCTGGCAGCTCATTCCACCGAGAATGCCCTGGCCCTGGTTGTAGAAAACCTGGCCTCCTTAAGACTCAGGAGGGCCAATTGGTTCTGGGCCCCTGAACGTAGTACTCTCTGGGGAATATGTGGGGAAAGGCGTCCCTCAGATATGTAAGCCCCTGACCATAAAGGGCTTTAAAGGTAAGAACCAGCACCTTGAAACGAATTTGGTATGCTATGGGCAGCCAGTGCAGTGCTTTTAGCACAGGCTGGATGTGCTCCCGAATTGGGAATCTCATCAACAGCCTGGCCACAGCATTTTGCACCAGGTGCAGCTTCTGGATTTGAGACAAGGGCAGCCCCATGTAGAGAGCATTACAGTACTCCAATCTTGAGGTGACCATTGCATGGATCACTGTTGCCAAGGAAGGAAACCAACTGCCTGATCAGCCGGAGATGATAAAAGGCCGATTGGCGGTGGGTGCGGCCTGGGCCTCCATTTGTCAAGGAAGCATCCTAACCTCTGGCACTGGCTCCAAAGGTGCCCCATCAAAGATCGGAAGCGGGATCCCTACCCTCAGACCGCCCCGGCTCAGGCAAAGGACTTCCATCTTAGTTGGATTCAGTTTCAGCCAGCTTCAGCCTAAGCCAATCAGCCATGGTTTGTAAAGCCTGGTCCAGATCTTCCAGCTTTAAGGCAGACCAATCGCCCAACAACAGATTGAGCTGGGTGTCATCTGCATACTGGTGACATCTCAGCCCATGCCTCCGGACAATCTGGGCAAGGGGTTAAGTGTTAAGTGTGTGGACTCTAATCTGGGAGAACCGGGTTTGATTCCCCACTCCTCCACTTGCACCTGCTGATGCGACCTTGGGTCAGTCACAAGCTCTGGCACGGCAGTTCCTGAAAGAGCAGTTTGTATCAGCGTTCTCTCAGCCCCACCCACCTCACAGGGTGTCTGTTGTGGGGAGGGGAAGGGAAAGGAGTTTGTAAGCCACTCTGAGACTCCAAGTGAAGGGTGGGGTATAAATCCAATTTCTTCTTCTTCTTAAAGAACATCGGGGACACACACAGCCCCTTGAGGCACTCTGCACTCTAGTGGGTCCCTCTGGGATAGTTGACCCCCTAGTGCCACCCTTTGTCCCTTACCTTGGAGAAAGGAGACAAGCCACTGCAAGGCCAGCCCCTGAATCCCAGTGTCGGCAACTAATTTAAATCCTTCCAAAATACAATTTTGCACTGCTCCAGCCGGCTGCCACAGTGAAGGAGGATGCCAGGCCCAGCAGTAGCAGCTGCCGGCAGCTACTGTGGGCCTGACACCAGAGGACACTGGCAGCTACTATAGGCCCAGCCTCAGCAGAGGGCACAGGCAGCTGCTGCGGGCCCAGGTGCTGCAGTGGTGGATACCAGCAGCCACTGTAAGCTTGGCTTTGGGACAAGAGGGTGCCAGCAGCTGCTTTGGCAGCCACTCCAGGTCCAAGTACTGCAGCAGCAGATGCTCATAGCTGCTGTTGGCCCAGGGGTGACAGTGGCAGTCATCGGTTGCTGGGCTCAGTGTTGGGTGGTGGGGCCTGGAGCCTCACCAGCTCAGCAATGGGGGGGGGGATAAGGGATTCCCCCCCATGAGTCTCGCAGGCCCTCTACTTGTCTGCATATCTGATAGAGAAGTCTACTGCCCACCTGCGGATATCTAAATCTGCAGATTGGGGCAGACCAACGCTAAAGAGATTGTCCTGCAAACTTGGGAGACCCACTAGGTTTGCAAAAAAATCTGAAAATCTAACAAAAATATATTGGGGATTTAAATTGGCCCCCATTTTTAAAAAAACATTGTTTGTGCATACGCAGACAATGCTCTTACTGGTATAACTGGCTGTGTCTGCTGCAAGGGGCCCCTTCAGGCCTGGCTGCTGCGGTAGAGGACCTATAGAGAAGCTCTGGGCCCTGCTGCCATGGCAGAGGTCACGCTCTGGGTCTCACCATGGCAGTGGCAGGTGTTAGAAGCTGCTCCGGTCCTAGCCACCATGGCAGAGGATGTTGGGAGCTGCTCTGAGCCCTGCTGCCATGACAGAAGACAGACTCTGGGTCTGTCTGCTGTGGCAGCAGATGCTGGGAGCTGCTCCAGTCCTAGCTGCTGTGGTGGAGGACACTGGGAGCTGCTCTGGGCCCAGCTGCCGCAGAGGATGATGCCAGAAGAGGCACCATCCCAGGCACCATCTCTGCTGCTGATCTCAAAAGTGGGTGGTGAAGTTCAAAGCCGCTGTCTGGCTAGGCAATGTAGGGGGGAGATGGGATTAACCCCCCCACACACACACACAAATCTCGCCAACAGTTTAGGCCATGTGGGGGAGAGAGAGATGGTGGGCCCGGCAGCAAAACCCCAACGCTGCACTGGGCTTGCTGGAGGTAGACATAGCTGCTCTGAAAGTGATGGGGGGGGGGATGGAGATGCAGTGGGCCTGGCAAAGGAAATAGGGAGCCATGCTGGGCTCTGGCAGTGGGGGCAGGGAGTAGCTGAATCTGTGCCAGGCTCACCTTCAGTGGAGGTGATGTAGGGTGGGAGCCATGGCAGGCTGAGAACAGCAGCGATGAAGGGAAGGGACAACAGCTGAGAGAGAGAAGGAATCCCCCCCCTGAGTATCGTGGGTTACCCCCCCCCCTGAGTATCGTGGGTTACCCCCCCCTGAGTATCGTGGGTTCCCATTTGTTCTATCTAAAGCCTGGTTGGTTAATAATGTTAGGAGCTGGTAGAATTTCTGTCTACTTGGCCAGCTTCAGTTTTGCATTCCCAAAGAGACTGCCTCTCAGAAATCCTCTTCTTCCGGTCCACCCATACATAAAATTACCGGTACTGCTGCAGAGGTGCTGTTTTTTGCATTCAGCTCTAGTAGAAAAATATTGATATATTTACCAAATTTGTAACTCTGCCTTTCTCCCCCATGAGTACTATTAAGATGGCTTGCAGTTAAAAACAAGTGTTATCAAAACATCATCATAAAAACAATTAACACCCAAACTAAAATATGTATTTTTAAAATACAGGAAAACTGCAATTAAAACATCGGGCTGGGAAGGAGGGAACACCACATTAAACAAAGATCTTCATCTGCTGGTGGAAGGCAGTGACAGAAGGGGGACAGGCAATATCCCTGAGGAGAGAATTCCATTGTTTTGGTATCATGACTGATGAGGCCCTGTCTTGAGTTGCCATCCACTTTATCTCAGAGGGCAGGGACACACAGGGCCTCGAAAAATGACTGTAGCAGTTGGGTATGTATGGCAGTAGCCAGTCCTTTAGGTATACTGGTCCCAAGCTATGCAGGGCTTTTAACGTTAACACCAGCACCTTGAATACTCAGCTCACAGTCCCTGAAGAAAGAAATAAGTGTGTCATGTACAGGCAATGTCAAATTTAGTATTGGGGCAAAGTTCTGTGCAGAGAGGTGCCTGTTTCTCTCCCTGGAGCAGGCATGTGCTTAAAGTCATGGTTGTTTGTATATTGCAATAAACTTGTATATTGCAATAAACTATTTTGTCCGTTTCTATGAGTTACGTGAACATGCTAAACCATGCAACTTTTGCCCAAGGACACCCTAGCTATATATGTTAAATATATAAAACTAGGAATAAGGCCCGTTGTGGGGAAAAAATGCAATGAGCTCTAGAAAGAGGGTGGGGTCAATGATTTTGTATCTTGCAGGCAGAGTAAACACAGTAGTAATGTGGGAGTGAAGAACAGCATTCCTTATGGTAGTAGAGAGAATCTAAGCTGTGAAGTCTTGTGAGCAAAAATTCTACTTTGGCATTAAAGTTGTGAGCGAGTGACTTCTGCATAAATTAGTTTGCTCTGGAGCCATCGTTCCTGAGCTAAGACAAAAATGTGTGAGCCGGAGGCTAAAAAGCTGTGAGCTAGCTCACACTAACTCAGCTTAGAGGGAACACTGGTAGAGAGTAATTGTTGTCTGTGGTCCTGGACACATTTGACAATTCCAGACTGTGGTGTCTGTGCAAGTGTACCTGTCTGAGGTCCTGGGGAGCAAAGCAGCTTACTTCATTCACTTCGGCTTTGCGATCTGTACAGCAACGCTGAAGGGTAGGTTAGTCAGAAAGTATGTGGCTGGTCCGAAATCACCCAGGCAGCTTCCATAGGGATGCTTCTGCTGAACAGGAGCAAGCAGCTAGGGCTAGTGAAGTAATGCCAGTCAGGAGCACCCTGAGAGTGCTGGCAGGCCTAGGGTTGCCAACAAAGACAGATTGATGCAAAGGAGGATGGAAAAGTCTCCATATCTCTATTTTGCCTTAAATTGGTTTTGATGCCAGCAGAGTGAGAAAATGCCAGAGGCTCTGGGTGGATGCCCCATGGTAAATGCACCAAACAATTCCCAAAGATTTTCCAAAACACTACTCTGTCCACATTCATTTTCTACACTCACCGCATCCCCTGCCAGAACGCAACACTTCCCCAGCACTTTGAATTAGCACCAGAGCTTTAAGAGCTCTCCTGCTTTCACCTGGAGATTGGCAGCAATGTTTTTTCCAGGAAGAAACTGCTTGTTTGGAGGGGGGGGCTATGGCATTGTATCTGTCTGAGGTCCCTATCTTCCTCCTCCTCAGACCCCACCCTCAGCACAATATCCTGGAAGTTTCCAACCTGGAGTTGGAAACCCTATGTCCTTTCCAGGCAACCATCAGCCTATCTTTATTTGCCTGCCTGTCTTCAGGTTTACATCTCCTCCCCCTCCCTGCAGCCTCTACCTAGGGAAATGGCAGTCTTTCCCCGCAATGGGAACCAAAGCAGCTGACATCATTCTCCTTTCCCCTGTATGATCCGCACAACAACCCTGTGAGGTATGCTAGTTTGAAAGTCTGTGAATGGTCCAAAATCCCCCAGGCAGCTTTTATAACATGAACCTGGGACCTGCACACCATCCTCTGAAGCGCTATCAGATACATATTAGTGGAAGCAATAGGGTGACTGCTGGCACCTTTTCCTATCATTTTTTGCCTTGTGGTATTTATTTATTTATTTGAATGTTACCCTGCCCTCCCAGCAAGGCCGGATCTGCTTGTGGTGTGATCTCTTTTTTGTGGTGTGGCATGGTTGTGTTATTGGGTTTGTTTCTTTTGAAGGGGAAGTGATGTGTTGTGGGTGAGGACATATTTTACCTCAGGATAGACTGTCGGGGGGGGGGGTTGGGGTGCGGGATAAAGTGAGGTCCAATCAGCTTCCATATGCAAATAACCTTGAAATGCTGGCCCAATCAGAGAAGAGTGGCCTAGGCTGCAGTGGGTGGGAGAGAGGAGCAGACCCAGCACCCATGCAATGCCAACTGATTACTCTTGAGTGGCAGTTCATCTGCCAACAGGTGATGTGGTACTCTTCAAGGGCCAATGGGAGAGCCTGGAATCGTGAATAAATTAGTAAGCCTTTTATATATAGAAGACTAAGGCCCGTTGTGGAAATAAATACAACGAGCTGTAGAAAGAGGCTTTGGGAGAGTACCCCAGCCTTGGGCACTCAGTGTCAATTTGCTGTGGTGACCTCAGCAGGTTATAATGACACAGAGTCCACCATTTTCTTCAGGGGAACTGATCTCTGGCACTGAAGAGCAGTTATAATTCTGCATGATTTCCCTCCCTCCCCTGGAGATAGGCAGCAATGGTTCCCCATGAGGGAATGGCTGGTGTGGAGGGTGGAGTCTATGGCATTGTACCTCTCTGAGGTCCCACCCCTCCTCAAACCTCACCCTCTCCAGGCTCCACCATTCAAATCTCCAGGAATTTCCCAACTTGGAATTGGCAACCCTATCTCCCTCCCAGCCTACCATCAAACTGTTATCTGCCCCCTGGCTTCAGCTTTCCATCTCCCCCCCCCCAGAGAGCAGTTATAATTCTGAGTGATCTCCATGTCGCGGAGTGCGCTACCTGGCGTCCCCAGGTCACCGTTGAATTCAATAATCCAATTGCACCCTGCTGAAGTGCCACTGTAGTTTTTTTTAATATAAAAAAATTAATATATAAATTATATATTAATTGGAGTTGGCAACCCTATCAGGACTGGTCCCAGTGTGTTTTCTCCCAAAGGCCAAAATAGGTGTGGAAAGGGCCTTTCACTGACAGAGCCTGGTTGCCTGGCAACAGGCACTGAGGAGAAATACCTGAACAGGCACTGATTAGGGAAATACCTGGAGATTTGGGAGGTGGATCCTGTGGAGGGCAGCATTGGGGGGTGGAAGCAGGGGATAATGCCATACGGTCTACCCCTCAAAGCATCCATTTTCTCCAGGGGAAATGATCTCTGTCATCTGCAGATCAATTGTAACAGCAGGAGATCTCCAGGTCCCACCTGGAGACTGGCAACCCTAGGGGAAAGTCAGCCACAGCAGGGGGTTGAAGAGAATGATTTGATGGTCGCTGGTCCACCTCATCAGCCAGCCAGCCATGGTGGAGCCAAAAAGGAGAGAGAGCCATTTTAAGTTTATTCTGACAGGAAAGTGGTGAAGCTGGCCGCGGGCGGGGGAGGGGGTTATGCTGAAAGTCCTTTGTTTTTTTACTGACAGAAGTTGGTACCAACAGCCACTGAGGGGACAGTTAGTCACAGTTAGTCCCACACAGGAGCCAAGAGAAGTGTCTTCCTCAGGAGAGAGTCCAGCTTTCCAGGAGCCGCAGCTCGTTTCCTCTAGGCCAGACCTTCCCTGGCACTGCTGCTGCTGCTGAAGGAAGGTGGGGGAGCCTTTGAAAGGTGCTGGGCAGGCTTCTCTGCGGTACATCCTGCTGAGCTATCGCTCTGACAAAGCACCGGCCTTGTGGGAGAGGGGCTGCGAAGGGCCGCGAAGGTGAGTGCTTCCCCTGCTTGCTGCCGCTCACTAGGTCTGCCTCCTCCCCTGTGGAGGGGTTGCTGCGCCCTCGGGGGAGCGTCCATCCCCTTCAGACTGAGAACGAGACGCTGGCTGCCGACTCTGTGGGCGGGGCCAAGCTAACACAGTGAGGCAATGCAGCCAGGGGATTGGGAGTCTGTGAGAGAGGCAGCCGAGCGGGCCAAAGGCTGTGGGAGCGTGCCCAGGAGTCACACCAAAACAGCTTTATTATATAAGGAGAGATTAAGGAAACTTGCATGTGTATTGCAGAATTCTGAAATGGTGGATAGGACTCTAGATCCCAGTGGTTTTGTTAGTTATCTGGGCTGCCAAAGATCAGTGTTCCTGCTTCAGTTCTTGGCTGTGAAAACTAAGATAATCATGATCAACATTTTTATGCCAATAAAGGTCAACTGAACTGAAGTGATCAACATTACAGAATATCAGAATACATGAGAGAAGAACAGTGGAGTACTCTGTATATTCAAGCTACATTCAGACACCATACTAAATCTCTTCACTTGAGACAGCTACAAATGTAACTTGTAGTGATGCACTTCTGCCTCCCGTCTTCCTTCCCATAGGCACTGAGCACAGTTTAAGGCTTCCTGGTTTGGGAAGTCTCAAATCCAGCTCCCATTTGCTGTGGGATCTGAATGCTGGGTGTTTTGACTGCTGCAAAACTAGATAGCAGGTCAGAAATCCTTGTTGGGGTAAGGAAACAAACTCCAGTTTGCCCAGTTGGCATGATTTTGGAGTTGGATTTGAGACTTCCCAAACCAAGAAATCTTTAGTTGAGTTGTGTCTGGAAGGCAGGCCAATAAGTAAAATGAGTGTCATGACTTTTGTAGAAGTTGCAGATAACTTGGAATAGTGTTCAGAAAATTGGGAGAATGTTTGCAAGGGACATGGTGTAGTGGCATGCGGTGACATCTCATCCATTTATCTTTTGTATACTATGCCAAGATGAGTTTGGCTTTTATGCTTCTGCCATGGGCTGTTCTCCTATCTCACCCTTTGATTTCTGCATTTGGATAGCAAACTGTTTATTGGGGGTTGGTAGCAACTAAGACAGCAATGGTTTTGCTCTGTTGTCCTGGATCTTTAACAGGAAAAATGAGTTGTTCCATACAGGGTTCAATGTATGTGTATTCCAGACCTGTTGTAAAGCATGTATCTAAGACTGGTATTGCCCAAAGGTCTCTTTCTGTATAAGAGATGGAAACTAGGTTTCACTTGCTGCTTGTTCTGCAGTTATCTGCAGGTTTCCAGACCTTGCTTACCTAATTATTTCTGAATTTCTAATGTTTAAAAATGCAGACACAAAGCTCTTTGATTCTCTGCCATTCCTAAATAATAAAGTCTTACTTTCCCCTCTGCCACTCCCTTTAGTTCTCCTTCAGGGCACGTCTGTCATCCTCAGTGTCTGCAAACAATTGAAGTCTTGAACTTTGTGCTCTGATCAAAGTGTAGGGATCAGAACCTTCAGTGTTGCTCGGAGAGGGGATAGCAGCCTCTTGGAGTATGTCCTGATTCCCTAGAGTAGGCAAACAAAACAAAAGAGTTCCCTTGCTCCTACAAGGCTGTGTTTGGACAGTTTAAAACAGTGATTACCAAGCTTTACATTGGGGCTGTGATGGGTTGAAAGTTGCCTGAAAAACTGAGGTGCCATATTGGCTATATCCTCTGAACCTGTTGGAGTAGGGAAGCCCCATGAAGAGATGATTCAGGTGTTAGTGGGCAGTGACTTCATCCCAAGAGGGAGGTAGTGTACACCAGAATTCTCTGATGGAAACTGTGCTGCTGCAGCTGGTGTATAGAGAGCCCTAGAAAATACCCAGTGTCCAGAAAATAAAGTTTTGGAGCTATGCAAAGAAGTCGGTGGGGTGCTGAGATGAAATTTTAAATGGGCTATTCTGTAGTAGGAAAATGGATGTCTGGCCTCTGTTCTGATGTGTATTTCCCATGTTGATTTTTTAAAAAGCAGCAACATGTTGATATTTGGAGTATAAACCTCCCCTCAGGATCTACTGCTTTTAAAATGTTCTGGATCTTTTCTGATACTTAGCTTAGAACTGAGTATTTCCACATGCCTGCATATGCTATAGTCCTTCCTAGACTGAGTTAGGCTGTAGATGGGGCTTAAGGGATTGTATGTGACCCCCATTATTTTTTAAAATTCTTATTTTGGTAAGGTGTTAGAAAATAATTTTCGTGTAGCTCAGGAAAAATTGTATCACGTTCCAGTTTTGGCGACTTGCAGAGCGGGTGTGCTCCATCACAGCTCTGATGTGAACGCCCCACAAACGTGCTGATGTGGGGGGGGGTCTGAGTTGATCTTGGACCCCCCCAGACCCCCTGGAGGGGGGCCGTAGCCTGGGGCGTGAGAGATGCCTCTCCCAAGGCAGAAGCCAAAGGATTCAGGCTTCTCTTTGCCCTGATAGGCCCCTGCAGCACGGAGCCAGCATGGCACCAAGAGATGCACAAGGATCCTAAGGAATGATCCTCTCTACATAAGCAACGAACGCAAGTACAAGCGTGAGTGAAGCTATGATCCAGCAAACAATCGGTAAAACGCTAGCAGTAAAGCCCCAAACAAGCGGAAGGGGGAGGGGAATGCCCGATACAAAAAAACTAAATTTAAAGTGGGAGGCTGAAAGGGCGGCTTGAAGGAAGCGGAGTGTGCGGTGGACCAGCAAGAAAGCGATAAATCACCAGACTTACGGAGAACTTCTGAACTTTCCTCTTGTGTAAACAATGATGCAACGAGCAGAAAAAATGGCACTGAAAACGAAACTTAAAACAGGAACGGCCAGCACATCACCGCCGGCTACCAGACCGGAAGCAAACACAGACTTTCCCAAACTGACTGCTGCACCTTTACGCCCTCTACTGGACCAGATGACCAACTTCAGTGACAAGCTGGATATGTTGCAAAAGGAACTCAAATGTCAGCAAGAAAGACAAAGCGGATGTTCCTGAAGCAACAACAGAAAGCGGGAGAGGGACCTGAGAAAGTCGATATGAATAAAGATGCAGAAGAAGAAGAAGATGAAGAGAAGGATGGGAAAGACTCTGATATCATCTCAATTAGTCTGGCAAAACCCTTTGATTTGAAGCAGAACTAGGGGTTGCTACTCCTAAAGCATTTAAAAACTAATTTGGACTTTGACAGGAGGAGAGGAAAATGTAAAACAGCTTAATTTCAATAGCCTGATGTTTATTCTTAACGCATAACTCTAAACCAAGGATATTTACACTATAGCATTTATTGTCAACGTATAATTTTAAAACTAAGATACACAACTACAGCCAAATATGTTTCTGATTGTTTGCCTTTTAATTTGATATTTTTATAATCATATCTCTCACGCTTTATTATTTTGATAAAAGAGATGTATCAACAATTTTAAACTTCTGTAATAATGATCCTTGTTACTCTAGTTTTAGATTGTTCCCATCCTCTGACCCTGTAGTATTGTAGTTTAGAAAAGCAAAAAAAAAAAAAAGAAGAAGGAAGAATTGTATCACATATTACGTTTTTCCCATTCAATGTGAATCAGGGGTATTTTGAGGCCTGATTAGATAGGGTCAGGTAACCAACATAGGAGCAACTATACTATGACAGTTCTTTTGTTACAAAAGGTGAATTATTAATTACTTAGAAGAGGGCCAATTGCGGAGACAAATGCAATGAGCTCTAGCTGGGCTGCCGCCTGCCAGCCCCTCCCTCGGGAGAAGCAGGGGTGACAGCGGCTTCGTTCCCCGGGCCCAGCGGTGGGTAGAGCACAGCCGCTCTGGACAGGAGGGAGGGTCTTGGCGCGGTGGTGGGCCCATATCAGGGAGGCCTCAGCGTGTTTGGCGGTGCTGCTGGTGGTGGTGGCGGGTCGCAGCGTGGAGCAGCGTCAGAGCCGCCTTGGCTGCCCCGGATGACAACAACAGGGCTGCCAGCGGAGGGGCAGCCTCTTTCCACAGCAGCAGTCGCCACCTCGACTGTGGCATTTCTGAACATGTCTGGGCTCTCGCACCTCTTCTCCACCTTTCTCAGTGGGCCTGCTCATCCTCTGGTCACTGGAGTGCCCATCCCCTCGGCTGGCTCAGAACACAGAGCCAGAGACACTGGTGGCTGGCTCGCCACCTGTGTGGGTGGGACGGAGGCAAGGGAGCCAGCCAATGCAGCCAGGGGATCCTTTAGAGTGGCAGGTGCGAGAGCCAAAGGCTGTGGGAGCGTGTGCAGGAGGGACACCAAAACTCTTTTATATATAAGGAGAGATTAGTGGTCAGCCTATAGTGGATGGAAATGGAAGCATAAGACGTTGCAAGGTAAGCACAAGGATTGTGACATCTGAACAGTCACTTTGTCATTTAGAGCCTAGGGTTCACGGACATTGGATTATTCTGTACTAATAACGTCTGATGCATCTGCAGTGTATGATTCAGGGCTGGGAAAATCCAAGGTTCTAAATTCTAGAAACTTGCTGCAGGTGCTTTGGCATTTTGAAACTTTTATTCAGATCCAGCAAGGCCTGAAAAATTGTCCTGAGTATCTCGTAAGTGGATAATCAGCTTGTCTGTGTAGAAAGTACAGGGGGAGAAAGGGTGTGTGTTTTAGAACTGACTTTTTGAGCAAAGGAAACTTGTTGCTATTATCTGTTTCTAACATTACAAATACTGGCTTGGATCTTGTGACCAGTTTTCACTAAGGAAAGAGGAGTGGTTTTTGCTAATTTCTCTGCTGCTGCTGCAAGCCATCAGTTCCCTGGAATGCTATCCATGAGGCTATTCAGCAGCTTTTCTTTTGTATTTTGCCAAGTCACAGCTGACTTACAGCAACCCCATAGGATTTTCAAGGCAAGAGGTGTCCAAAGATGGTTTGCTATTGTCTGGCTCTGCGTCATGACCCTGGTATTCCCTGGAGGAATCCCATCCAAATACTAGCCAGGGTTGACCCTGCTTAGCTTCCAAGATCTAACGAGATCAGGGTAGCCTGGGCTATCGAGGTCAGAACATTCAGCAGCTTACAAGGATAGAAAGGAAAACATATTTAGACATGTTATTAATGAAAACTTTTGTGTGAATTAGTGTTGGCTACTGGGAGAATGAAATGTCATAGCATTGTTTTTTTGTCTAGCTGTCAAATGATGTAAGCACCTTTATAAGCTACTTCTTGTAGAAAAGGTAGTTTGTTTTGTTTACTTCAGTGGCTGTTTTAGGCTTGGTCTTGGACAAGTACATTTGTAGGGCTCGGTTGGTAACTGGATATCCTGTAATGCTCATTGCTAGAGCTCTGTGTTTGAAGAAGTGAGTTGAGGTTCTCACAACCTACATCCAAAATTTAACCAAGGGTGAAACTATTTGCTTGGATCCTGGGGTAAGTTTTCACTAAGGAAAGGGGAATGGTTTTTGCCAGTTTCTCTGCTCCTGCTGCAAGCCTCCAACTCCCTGGAATGCTATTTCTGGGGGTTCTCTGTCCCCAGGAGCAGTTTTTTGGGGACCATTTCAGGCTTTTGCAGCTGGGGGGAGGCAAGAAATCCCATTCCACTGAGGCAAATGCCTTCAGTTAGCAAAGATTTACTACAGGATCCAAGTCATTACAGTGGGCACAGCCTTCCTACATAGTGTGTGTCAAGATTATGACACAGATGTTGTTTGTTTATTTATCAAATTTATGTCCTGCTCCTTCTCCCCCAAATGGGACTCGAGGCAGCTAAAAGCATATAAAATACACTTGATTAAAACAATACAAAAGATACGATGAACAAACTTCACAAATCTAAAACGATTAAAAATAGATCCCGATTAAAATCTATCCACTATCGAGCAGAGTAGGATGCGTGGATATTGAAGACACAGCTGAAATGTACCAGCTTCCTGATGGATCACAATCACCCAAAAGCCACCTGAAAAAAAGAAGAAGAGAAGAGATTGGATTTATACCCCGCCCTTCACTACCCAAAGGAGTCTCAGAGCGGCTTACAAACTCATTTCCCTTCCCCTCCCGACAACAGACACCCTGTGAGGTAGGTGGGGCTGAGAGAGCTCTGACAGAAACTGCTCTTTTTCAAGAACAGCTGTGCCAGAACCAGAGGTCATTTCGGGGGGGAACGCGGGGGAACGCAGTTCCCCCAGGTGAGGTGCAGGGGGGCGTGGCACATGACGAAGCCCCGCCCCCTGCTTCCGGCCACCCCGCTTCCAGCCCTCATTCAGCCAGGAGGAGGCAGGAGAAGAGGGAGGGTAAGTTGCTTCCTCCCCGCCTCTCCCCACCCCTGCCTGCCTGGGGCCAGGGAGGGCCTTCGCGGGGCTTCCTCGCACTCCCACTGGCCTTGCAGGTCCACCGCCGGGCCCCTGATGTCAGGGGGTGTGGCATATGCTAATGAGTTATGCTAATGAGTTCCCCTAGCTCTTTTTTCTACGAAATGTCCCCTGGCCAGAACTATGACTTGCCCAAGGTCATCCAGCAGGTGCAAGTGGAGGAGTGGGGAATCAAACCCGGTTCTCCCAGATTAGAGATTGCATTACCTGCAGAACCTAGGGAGGCCCCCAAGGTACACACCTCTTCAGGTAGCTGGTTCCACAGGATGGGGGCCACTACTGAGAAGGTCCTTTCCCTTGTTGACATAAAGCGGACAATATCTGCCATAAGTTAGACTTTGGTCTCTAAGCTAAAGTTAATAGACAGATCCAAGGCCAGCTGGCTACCCTTTAAAATATTTCCAGTTAAAAGTTTACAACAGGAAATGGAAGGTGATGCAAGTGTTAAGTTTGTGTAGACGGACTTCTGTGGTCTTCAAAATATTTTTAAGGAACAATTAGGCTTAAAATTTGGGGCTTAAAATTTGGGGCTGTGTGAAACTGACATCTCAAAAATATTGCTGTGCTTTATCCTTCATTTGGGTAGGATTTTGCACAGAAGACAGTGGCAGATTCTCAAGTTTACTTGAGCAGAGTCATTCTGAAGTACTAATTGCTCCCACTTGAAACTCTTGCCACCTTCTGGAAATCTCTTTTCTCCCAACTGGAAACCCAAGTTGATGATTTCAGCTCTGGACTGACATGAGACACAAATGCTTCCCCCACAAGAAACTGAGGTGCTTTGTGGATTGCACAAGGACTTCATGGCCTCTGAGATCAACAAATGCACATCACTCCTCTTGGTCTGAAGGAGCCCTGTTTGCCTGACATATGAACTATCTGTTAAACAGCAGCTCAAGTTTGCAAGTTTAATGTGGTTCAGAATCTTAAGTGTATTGAAAAGCTAAATTTTGTATGCTGTTCTACATAGGAGTAAATCCTCTCTGCATCTTAGCTGAGTTCCCCCCTTCAGATCATGACTAATTTGATGTGGCACAGAATTATGTGTAACTTGTGACCTCTCTATGCCTTGTCATAGGTTGTGTGTCAACGAGTTCTTAGCCTAGTTCTGCTGATTACCTACTTTAATCTTTTTTCCTTGTGCACCACCCCTCCCCATAATTGAGGGGTACTTCTGTCTGTCTTTCCGCTTTGTAGAATTGCCAGTCATTCATCCTGCAATTAAGTATTGGCTGAATCCTGTCAATCAGATAGTTTTGTTCGGAGTAAAACTCTACTGTGTTGATGATGTTAGTTAATGTTCGAAGCACTTCACATATGCTTACAACAGCCTTTTCAGGTAGGTCACTACTATAGTTGCCACGTCCCTTTTGCCCAGCGGCAGGGGGGTGGGGGATGTTCTGGGAGTGGGAAGTTACGTTGTCCCCCATTCCCCCTGTCATGACACCAACGGGTCTCCACTTTCCGCCGCCGCCGCCACCACCCTGGAATTCGGGTCCCTTGAGAAGGCCCAGGGTACCCTCCCAAGCCCATCCAAAATGCCCCTTTGTAGCTGAGAAACGTAAGCGTAATGACCAGGCAGAGAACAATTAAACAGAAAGGGTTTATTATCACAGTACTGGGGCAAGACAAGGTGGTTTAAAAGATATAACAGTGTTTAAAAGGCAAAATAAACAGACTCTAACGCAGCTACCTATTACTCTTAACTGGTTACTACTTCCAGGCCCACAGCCTGCCACGCTACGCTACCTATACTCACTCTCTCCAGTGAGGGATCTTTCTCTCACCAAACCAGCCTGTCCCCTCTGTGAGACGAAAGAACACAGTCCCCTTTAGTTTAGCTCTGAGTGAGGAAAGAACACCATTTTCCACAGTTAACAGCTTAAGACAGACATCTCCTCACAGATTCTTTGAACTCCCATTGGCTACAACCGTTGCTAAGCCTATGGGGATTGTAGGCTGTCTGCTTCCCACTCCCAGGTCTCACTAGGCCCAGTCCTGCACAGATCGCCAGAGGCCTACACAGATCATGACACCCCCCCGAAACAGTGATGTTGCATGCAACGTCCCTGTGTCATCTGGAAGTGATGTCGGCACGACTGTGACGTTGGGATCGACGTTCTGGATTTTGGGCAAAACTCTATGGTAAAATCAGCATCAAACCATAGAGTTTTGCCCAAAATCCAGAGCGTCACTCCCCGACATTGCTGATGTGCTGACATCACTTCTAGGTGGCGCAGGCACGTCATGTGCAACATCAGCATTTTGGGGGATTTTCTGTTATTTGGCAGTTGGCTGGCAGGCAGGAGCCCACCAAATTGAGGAATCCCCTGCGCCCACTATTGTCCCTCCTGTTGTAAATTGGGGGGGGGGGCGGTTTGAGATTTCAACTGTGATCTTGTGACTCATACTCTTAATTGTTGTGGGGTCTGCGGTGGTTCAAGTGGTTAAGATGCGGAAGGTCGGTAGTTCAGCAGTTCGAGACCCAAGTGCTGCATGACGGAGTGAGCTCCTGTCTCTGGTCCCAACTCCTGCCAACCTAGCAGTTCAAAAGCAAGAAATTGCAAGTAGATAAATAGGTACCACTTTGGTGGGAAGATAACAGTGTTCCGTGCGCCGGCCACATGACTACGGAAAAGTCTTCGGACCATGTTGGCACTTAGGCTTGGAAACGGAGATGAGCCACTGCATCTCTAGAGTCAGATTCAACTGGCTTTCGAGCATGGGAAACCTTTACAGCAGCTCTCAAAAATAATAAAAATGAAATAGTTCTTAAAGTTTTAACTACATAAATCTTTCTGTTGTGCTTCCCAGTAGAAATTTGTACCTAAACCCAATGTAAAATAGAACATGAAATATCGGCAGTTTCTGGCACTAGGGTGAAGTATTACAAATATGTATTATGCCTCAGCCTTGCTGCCCAGGGCATAGTAGCTGTTGGGCCAACAGATCCATTTAATGGATGTTTACAGCTCAGGCTGAAGCATTTCTCAGTCAATAAAGATGGCTGTCAGGCATGTTAAGACAGGGTTGAGTTTGGATACTCAGCTTAATCTCAGGGTGATAGCCTTATGTCAAACTCAGTCTCTAGTTTGCCATGTTTTTTTGGGGGGGATGTGCGGCCTACAGAGGGAGGGAAATTCCTGAGGGAGGGATGTCAGTGGGCAAGTGTGTGAACACCTCTGTTGTACTGGCAATGTAACTCTTCCTAAGATATCTCCCTGTGTCAGGGATGACCTTGGAGCCTAACTGTGCCTGTTTCGCTTTTATAGATAAAGAAACCATATATTCACAGGTGGGGGTGTAGAGCACACGAATGGTAGGCGGGATGATTGTGGAGTATGATTGGATGATTGGATGTAACTGAAGGGGCCCCCTCATTTTGACTGTCTATATCTTTGGATTCTTTGGATTCATGTATGGCTGTGAGAGCTGGACTATAAGGAAGGCCGAGCGCCGAAGAATAGATTCTTTTGAACTATGGTGCTGGAGGAGACTCTTGAGAGTCCCTTGGACTGCAAGAAGATCAAATCAGTCAATCCTCAAAGAAATCAACCCTGACTGTTCCCTGGAAGGTCAGATAATGAAACTGAAGCTCAAATACTTTGGCCACCAAATGAGAAGGGAGCACTCACTGGAAAAGACCCTGATGCTGGGAAAGATTGAAGGTCAAAGAAGACGGGGACGGCAAAGGATGAGATGGTTAGACAGTGTCATCGATGCAACGAACATGAAGTTGAGCCAACTTCAGAGGGAGGCGGAAGACCGGAGGGCCTGGCGAGAGCTCGTCCATGGGGTCGCGAAGAGTCGGACTCGACTGTGCGACTGAACAACAAACCAGAACCCCAGTTCTGACACAGTACTGATCTGGCCTGGAATATCTTTTATTTCTCAATAAACAAATCACTACCAAAGAGAGTGTTGTTGAGAGTAACTTTGTCCAGGAGTCTGACACCTTATTTAGTGGCTTGAGTCATGACACCCATCTGTCAGCTATGCTGTCATCGCTTGGGGGAGAAGAGGATGAGGCAGTTACTGACTGTCTTAATTTGCTGGGATGTTAGCTTTCACTCTGACTATATGGTTCACATATATGTTTTTAGTAGCAATGACTTTTCCCTAGCTCAGGCTTGTGAATAACTCACTTGTTTAATCACCTGTGGCAAGAATTTTCTCCAAATGTGGTAGACAGAAGAGCTTTCATGAACTGAAAGAGTGCTGGCTGGTCGGATCTCAATTTTTTCTTTCAGCAATATTATGTGCAACATATGACTAATGTACGTATGTGTCAAAAAGTTGTGGGCTAGGCATTCTGTTTCAGTGGGGGAAGTCATCCAAACTGATTAGGTCATACCTCCTTTCACTCCAGGCAGGGCTATGCAAATTTTTGTATGCCTTCCAGGACAGAGTGAAGGGCCCTTCCAGTTTGAATAGCCCTGCTGCTCCAGCAGGACCCCAGAGCTTAGCTCTACTTACCTGCAAAAAAAAAAAAAATGTCTTATACTTCAAGACAGTTAGATCCCATCTGAATGGAGGAAGATTCTTCAAAATAGGTCCGAGGCTCTGGACCTATAAAGAAAAAAGACTGCCAAAAAAAAAGAAGCCCTTTCTGTCCAAGGCTTCAGACAAGGAGGAGGGTCTTTCTGGATTTAAGGATCCTTCCCCCAGGCCTGCTGAGAGATCAGGAAGGGCTAAGGCTCCATATCCCTCCCTGCCCCCCCCCCCACAACAGCAGCACAAACCTTGCTCTTACCCAACTGGGAAGTGTCAGGATGGCTGGAGGTGGCTGCGGAAGAGTGGCAGTGCTCTGAGAAGGAGGCTGCAGGCGTGATAGGAGGATCAATGGGGAATGCTGGACATTATAATGGAAGTGGTGAGCCTACCCCCATTCCAGGCCCCCACAGGCGTATGAGAGGTCCCTTTCCAGACCAGGACCCCAGGATGAGGGTTTTTTTTTAATAACGGGCGGTTTCCCTTTCCTTCAGGCGCCCCCAATCCAGCAGGTTTAACTGCAGCTGTGGGAGCATCCAATATGGTGGGTGTGCCATATTTTCCTGCCCTGTTTGGGCAGCCATCAGCAGACTGGATCTCACAGGCCTGGAGGCATGCATAGATACCCCCCACACACACACATACAGTCTGCATATCCCCAGGTGCCCAGTGCAGCAGCCAGAGGTTGGAGGGGGGCTATGAAGCCTGCCGGAAACTGTTCTGGTGATGGGTGATCTGTGGGTTCCAAAGCATGGGGAAGGCTTAGGCAATGGTGCAGACAGAGCTGTTCTCCCTCCCTCACACTTGGGTCGTCTTCCTCTGTCCTCTCAAATTTCACATGAGTAATCATAATTTTACAAGACTCAGAACTGGACCCTTTGTCACTCAAGCCAGTTTGGTGTAGTGGTTAAGTGCGTGGACTCTAATTTGGGAGAACCAGGTTTGATTCCCCACTCCTCCACTTGCACCTGCTGGATGACCTTGGGCAAGCCATAGTTCTGGCACAGTTGTTCTTGAAAAAGAGCAGTTTCTGTCAGAGCTCTCTCAGCCCCACCTACCTCACAGGGTGTCTGTTGTCGGGAAGGGAAGGGAAAGGAGTTTGTAAGCCGCTCTGAGACTTCTTTGGGTAGTGAAGGGCAGGGTATAAATCCAATTTCTTCCTCCTTCCTCTTCAAGAGGTTCCTGCTAAAAATGAAGTGAGTGGCCCAGTTCGTGTCAGATGCCTCCCAAGGCACCATCCAATTCTGTGCCAGGTTTATCCAGGTAGCTAAAGTGTTGTAAGGAGAAATTTGTGGCTCAAACACTGGAAGGTGGACCCACTATCTAAGATCAACCTATTGGCAGAAAAATTCTTCGGACTGTTTCTGTTTGGAGAAAGAGATTAGATAAGGTACTCATGGAGACAAAGGAAAAGAAGAAAGCAATGCCTTCCACCTCATAAGGAAAAGAAGTATAAAGGGAAGTCGTTGTGTTAGCGACAAAAATATTTGTCTAAATAATCACACGAGACAAATTCAGCAGTGAACGTTAAAGGCTTTACTGTCCAGTAAAGGGAACCTCCAAGAAGCTCAGTTAAGCATTGATTACATGGCATTATATAAGGCATTCATATAATTATATGCAGAAGCAAAACCTTATCTGAGGCCACCAAGTACTTTATCTGTTACCTAATTGGTGTAAAGACATCCAGATTTACAGCTAGTTACTTCAGCGAACGAGTTTATTTAGCATACGTGCTCTTAGCTAAGAAAAATGCTTTTTATGATATCTCTCCCTTATATATAAAGGCATAGTGGGGCCCAGCATTCCAAAATGCACACCAACAGTGTTTGGAAGCTTGAACTGTCAGTCAGAAGATGCTGGCTGGGTTGACTGGCTGCTTTGTGTAGTCCCGCCCACGTCAGCCCTGGCCGGCATCATCGGCTCAGTCTGCTCTGGGCCTCTGACAGGTGAGGACCATCTGCAGACTGAGTGCAGGGACAGGGCTTCTACGGCTGGACCACTTCAGCCCACTCTTTTCTGATTGGGCCAGCATTTCAAGGTCATTTGCATATGGAAGCTGATTGGACTTCACTCCATTCCACACCTCAAACTCCCCCCCCCCAAAAAAAAAGACAGTTGGAATTATCAGTTGAATATGGGACCTGGTGTATTTTGAGGTAAAATATGTCCTAATTCACAACACATCACTTCCCCTTCAAAAGAAACAAACCCAATAACACAATCATGCCACACCACAAAATAGACAGATCACACCACAAGCAGAATACCACAAGGCAAAAAATGATAGGAAAAGGTGCCAGCAGTCACCCCATTACTGCCACAGAGAGCGCTTCAGAGGAAGGTGTGCAGGTCCCACGTTCATATTTTAAAAGCTGCCTGGGGGATTATGGACCATTCACACACTTTCAACCTTAACATACCTCATAGGGTAGTTGTGTGGATCATATGGGGGAGAGGAGAATGATGTCAGCTGCTTTGGTTCCCACTGCAGGGAAAGACTGCCCTTTCCCTAGGCAGAGTCTGGGGGGGGGATGTAAACCTGAAGACAGGCAGGCAGATAAAGGTAGGCTGATGGTTGCCTGGAAAGGACATAGGGTTGCCAACTCCAGGTTGGAAACTTCCAGGATATTTTAGGGATGAAGCCTGCTGAGGGTGGGGTCTGAGGAGGAGGAAGAGGGGGACCTCAGACAGACACGCCATAGACCCCACCCTCCAAACAAGCTGTTGCCAATCTCCAGGTGACAGCTGGAGAGCTCTTAAAGCTCTGGTGCTAATTCAAAAGTGCTGGGGAAGTGTTCAAGGCTCCCTCTAAGCTGTGGAGTCCTGTGAGCAAAAATTCTACTTGGTGAGCTCCTGGCATTAAAGTTGTGAGCGAGCGATTTGGCTGCTGCATGAATTAGTTTGCTCTGAAGCCCTCCTTCCTGAGCTAAGACAAAAATCGGTGAGCAGGAGGCTAAAAAACTGTGAGCTAGCTCACACTAACTCAGCTTAGAAGGAACACTGGATTTTAGGTATGGAAATTCCTGGAGATTTGAGGAGTGGAGGCCGGAGAGGGGGACCTCAGACAGGTACAGTGCCATAGACTCCACCCTCCAACCCAGCTATTTGCTCCTGGGGAACTATTGTTGCCAATCTTGGCCCAGCAGCCATCAAACCATTCTCTTCAACCCCCTGCTGTGCAGCTGACTTTCCCCTAGGGTTGCCAATAACCAGGTGGGACCTGGAGATCTCCCGCTGTTACAATCCTCCGTTGCCTGGCTGGAGTGGCCGCGGGGGGGTCTGGAGTCGGGCGGCCGCTGGCGGGGGACGCAGTCGCCCGGGCCGAGATTGGGGGGGCAAGGCGGGCGACAGAAGGCCGATGCCTCCGTCGCCCTGCCCTCTACAGAATCCACCCCCCAAACCTCCAGGTATTTCCCTCCTTAGAGCTGGCAACCCTACTTTCCCCTCAGTGCCTGTTGGTAGGCAACTAAGCTTGGTCCTGTCACCTACTTTGGCCTTTGGGAGAAAACACATTGGGGCCAGTCCTGATAGGGTTGCCAACTCCAGATAGGAAATTCCTGGAGATTTGAGGGATGGAGCCTGAAGAGGGTGAGGTTTGAGGAGGGGTGGGACCTCAGACAGGTACAATGCCATAGACGCCACCCTCCAAAACAGCCAGTCCCTCATGGGGAACAATTGTTGCCAATCTCCAGGTGAGGGCTGGAGACCATTCAGAATTACAACTGCTCTGCAGAAGGGAGGGCAGAAGTCAGCTGAAGTCAAAGGGGCAGATAATGGTAGGTTGATGGTTAGCTGGAAAGGAGATGGGGTTGCCAACTCCAGGCTGGCAAATTCCTGAGGATTTGAGGAAATGAGCCTGGAGAGGGTGGGGTTTGCAGAGGGGTGGGACCTCAGACAGGTAGAATGCCATAGACTCCACCCTCCAAACTAGCCGTTTCGTCCTGAGTAACAATTGTTGCCAATCTCCAGGTGAGGGCTAGAGATCACTCAAAATTACAACTGCTCTTCAGGTAGCAGAGATCAGTTCCTCTGGAGAAAACAATGGACTCTGTCATTATACCCTGCTGAGGTCACCACAGCAAATTGACACTGTTTGCCCAAAGCCAGAGCACTCCCCCAGAGCCTCTTTCTAGATCTCGTTGTATTTATTTCCACAACGGGCCTTATTCCTAGTTAAGATATATTTCAATAATGGAAGGTTGTATCAATCAAAATTATTATTCCCCCCCCCTCCCCCAGTTGAAGTCCTTTTGCTCCTACAGAACCTTCAGTAGGGGCAGAGACATCAGAGATTTCAAGAGCGGTCGGTCCTTCAGTTACTGATCTAAATTTCAGCATAGACTCTTTACAGCCAGGAAGCAACAAGACGAGTCAACTCAGGAAAGAAATCCTCAGCATGAATCCAAGATTGGGAAATGCACAGGTATGGAAGGAGACTACTACAGACTGTTGGGTCCTGTCAGTTGTGGAATCAGGTTGCAAAATATTTATCACACTCCCTTCACATCACATCATTCCATCCCCGCTAGCACGCATGGATTTGAAAGAGTGACTCTTGCAGGAAGCGATCCAACACCTCCTCACAATTGAAGCAATAGAACCTGTGTCTCCTCATCAGCATTTCTGAGGAGTGTACTCATCATCATCAGCTACCTTTATTGTCATCACAAAACATAGATCATCAAGGGATAAAGGGTACAACCTTCATTGCTGGAGTTGAAACATTCCTCTCCTCTTAGTGGCACAACATAGAAATTTAGCCACCAAATCAGTGATCTCAGAGTTATGGGAAGATAGTAAAAAAACCCCATCTTGCAAACATCAGATTGACCCTTGCAAATTTATAGCAGAAGTTCTAGATATATGGCACAAATATCACAGTAAAATATACAGTGCAGGAGAACATGTTCAGTACTTTCTATCTCCCCCAGACCGCAAGAACAAAGCCTAGAGGAGTATGGCATTTTTTTTAAACCTCCCGTACAGTACCGCAGAGGGAAGAACATTAAAACGAGCTAACATAAATGCCCTCCGATGCGCAGAAATAGTCAGGCTGGAGAAGTACTCAGCCAAAACACCATTAATGGACATCCCCCACCACAAAGGGGAACATCTACCAGAGGCAAGACTTCTAAGTTCTTGCATCTCAATATCAATAAGTCTTTGCTTGACTAAAGCAAAAACACACCTCTTGGAAAGGTACGCAAGGTCGTCCAAACTGTTACAGAATTTCCCCCCCCCCCAATGTAGGACATCCACTCAGAAGATTGTGATTCAGTTAGCATGTGAGCTATTAGGCTATTGGAATTACATCTGAAATGTAAATGGAGCCAAAATTTAATTGCTGTGATCCAAGCTTTGGTCTCTAGACACCTTTGATTTGTCTCCAAACAAATAGCTGCATAGGGCACACATGCTGGCAGCCCTAAGATTTTCCTTAAGAACTTAGATTGTACATGTTCAACTGCTTTATTTAAAGCTGAGATCCAGATTGGAATGCCGTAGAGGAATTTGGTGCTAATTTTGTAATTAAACACTCGAAGAACTGCAGGGATATATTGATTCCCCTTAGTATAAAAAAGCGGGAAATCGCGAGAATGTTAGTGTTCACAGATTTTAACATTTGTTTAATATGTGTATCCCATCCAGCTGTGTAGTGGAAATAGACTCCTAGACATCTAAAACTTTTGACCTGTTCAATCACTTGTCCTCTAATATTCCACTTAACAGGTTTCCAGTTTTTTCCAAAAGCAATGATTTTGGACTTATCAAAGTTTAGGGTCAGTTTATTCCGTTCACAATAGTTTAGAGAGCAAGATTTTTCATCCCTATATCCGAGAGGGAAAGGAGCACCGCATCATCTGCGTACAGGAGTAACGGGACATTTTGGATTATGTCCATCAGTTCCTTCTAAGAAGGGAGCCAGGTCACTTAAAAATAGGTTAAAAAGAAGGGGCGCCAAAATGCACCCTTGTTTAACTCCAATAGTATTTGGGATCTTAGGAGTTAAATCACCCATCTCTGAGCATCTAACCTGGCAGGTAGTCTCAGAATGGAGCTTTTTAATCAAAAAGAGCAATCTCTCGTCAATCCCCAGGTCCCTTAGTTTCCTCCACAGGATATCTCTAGGAACAGAGTCGAAGGCACCCTTGAGATCTAAAAAAGCTGCATATAAAGTAAGCCCCTTCACTTTCCTATATTTATTTGTCAGATGGTTCAACACAATACAGTGGTCTAAAGTTGACTTCCCCTGGCAAAATCCAACTTGTTCCATGCCTAAAATTTGCTGGTTTGAAATCCATAGCTTAAGTTTATTGGCCAGGTATCTCACATACAGCTTCCCAATGGTGGATAAGAGGCTGATTGGCCTGTAGTTACTAGGGAGCTGGGGATCTCCTTTTTTAAATATAGGGACCACTATAGCATTAGTCCATGCTTCAGGTATCAGGCCCGAGTTATTTATAGCAGTGAATAGGGCAGCTAAAAAGGGAGCCCACCACTCTGGAAATGCCTTAATTACTTCAGGAGGAATTGCATCAGGCCCAGGAGCTTTCCCTGGCTTAATTGACTCAATCAACAATTCAACCTCTTCTATTTGAACCGGGGGCCACTCTGGGCAATCATCCAAGCTAACTATAAGTTCATCTACAGAATCAGCACTATTCTCCTGGGAAATTTCCATAAAATATTCATACCATGAATTAACTGTTATAGAGCAATTTACAGAACTACTCCTACCCACAGTGTCTGAAATCAAAGCCCAAAATTTCCTCGTATCATTGCGAATTGTGGCTTGGAGGAGGGG
>NW_015171505.1:1316367-1320853 GCF_001447785.1 Gekko japonicus | reverse complement strand
TATATTCTTGGCATCCTGTTTAACACCCTCCCATAATTGCCTTTCAAGTGATCCCACCCACAAAAGGAGGAAGGGAAATTTAATTCTAAAACCAACGGAAAATGGTCACTTTCCACATGCCCCAATATAGAAAACACTTTAACATCATCCCCCATGGATGGGGAAGTCAGCATATAGTCCACAACACTACAACCCTGGGACGAAGCAAAGGTCAATTCTCCTGGCACGTCGTGGTGAGGTAGGCCATTCAAAATATCTAGATTGAACCTCAAGCAGAGTTAGGCTAAGCAAATCCCTGTTTCATTAATTTGCCGATCCTTTGAATGTCTCAGATTAGAAAAACAGTTGAGCAGGGCATCATCTATGGCAAGACCTAATCTCCCAGCAAGCTCAAAACCAAACTGACCCATTCTTGCATTGAAATCACCAGCCATTACAATGTTAAAAACAGGATATTTCAGTTCAAGCATCTGTAGGTATTGCGTAAGCTCTTCCCAGTTCAAAGTCAGGGTTTCTTTTGTAGCACATGGTGGCATATAAACATTAATTATTATTAGAGACTTCCTTGCACATTTCAGTAAACAGGCCTGAGCCAAATGTCCACAATCCTGCAACGGGAGCACCTCCAGATTGGAGTTACATGGCCATAATAGTGATAGACCTGCTTGATATCGGCCAAAGCATTTGGATTTGAAAGCTAACAGGGAAAATGACTTATAATCCTCCAGGAAGATCTCTGAGTGAGCCCAGGTTTATAACCCTCCAGGAAGATTTCTGAGTGAGCCCAGGTTTCCTGTAGTAGAATAATACCAAACTTCCTGAGGAAGCTACTGAAATTTGGATCACAAGATTTATTTTTCCAGCCAGCAATGTTCCATGAAAGAATCTTAAGGTTGGAAGTTGCTGGTTCTTCTCTCAGTCAGCTTCCATTATCAGGTCAAGTGCTTTTTTTTATCAAGAAAGACACTGCCATTCCTTGTCCTCTTGGGCAAGGGTTCAGCTGCAACCTCTAGATCCTTGTTAGGACTCCCAGGTTCTATTGTCACTGGCTCCTCATCAAATAAAGGAGCAAGTTGCATTTCTGGCTTCCCCACATCTTGATCCATTGGGGTCTGCATTGGGAGGGTTATGATAGAGGAGTCACAGTTCACTTCCATCTCATTTATCAGGCCAGAAGTTGAAAATGCTGTCAGCCGCTTTTCAGTTCTAAGCTCAACCAGCCTGCCCTTTAGGTTCAACGAGTGTACTCCATCCTGTTTATAGTACCCCAAAAACGGGCAAATGGAGAGTGATTTTGAACCTCGAAGAACTCGACCTGTGGGTTCAGAAACAGAAGTTCCATATAGAATCGCTAGAAAACATCCTCCATATTCTTCAGCATTCAGCAGGACAATTTTCCGGCTTTCCTGGACCTCAAAGAGGCCTACTTTCATGTGCCAATATATCCTTCATCCAGACAGTACCTGCAGTTTGCATTCAAGGACCACGACTACCAATACAAAGCGCTGCCATTTGGCCTGTCCTCGTCGCCATGAGTCTTCACAAATATCATGGTGACTTTGATAGTGGCTCTGAGCTAAAAAGGGACATACATACCCTTCTTTAGACAACATTTTAATCAGGGCATGGGATCTGAAGACAGCCAAGGACAGCACTACTATGACCATTCAAGTCCTGCAAATGTATGATTTTCTGATAAACTTTCAAAAAATCCAGCTGGTACCCACATGGGACCTCATTCATTTAGGGGCCAGAGTAGACACTTGCTAGTCTAAAGTTTTTCTGCCGACAGAGAAACAAACAAAGATCAGAAGGTCAGTTCAGACTATCTGCAACCAGAAGCACGCAGACCTGATCTCAGCTGCTGGGCCTTCTCATAGCAATAATAGACCTTGTGCCATGGATGCGCTTCCACATGAGAACTTTGTAGTGGACTCTGTTTCCATACACAGGCAAACATTGGGAGACATAAAGAGAAGGCAACACAGAAATATTCTACTGACGTAGTTCCGGTTTCAGCGTTTCGCCGTTCGGTCGCGTCCCATCTTGCTCTGATGGAGACACGCTGAGACTCGGCTGATGGGAAGGGTCTGAGACTGTCACAGACCCTCCTGGGGTCTTTGTAAGAGACCCCCAGCCTGGGGAGCTGAGGAGAGCCTCTTCCAAGGCGACGGCCAAGGAATTGAGGCTCACCTTTTCCCTGTAAGGTCCCGTTACAGGGTTAGGGTTAGGCAATCAGACACGAGTGCTGGAGCAAGCAGACACGGTAGAAAGTTTAAAAAATGCTTCTAAAAGACCCCCAAGGCTCCAAACCGTGAGTTAAGCAACGTTCAAGTGTTACAAAGCGAGTATGAGCCTGGGTAGAAATTAGAAACGCCTACGAACAAAGCGTGGGTCGAGGGGGAACTCAAGACTCCCCCCTCAGTAAAACCTGAAAAGCAGTTTTAAATCGATAACAAAAGACTTTAAGCTAATCTAAATGGAAGTAAATTTTAACGAAGTCAGAAACTGTATGCTAGTATAAAGCCAATTAAAATCGTTGAACTTTTATCTTGTTTTGGAAAACTTACTTCTTGTTGATATTATGGCAGGGAGAGGGCGGAAAACAATGCCGGAGAAAAAACCACTCCCTGGAAATAACCAACCAACGACTCCCTCCTGGAACCAGGAAGTAACCGCTGACTTCTCTACATTGCTAGCAAATGCACTGCACCCTCTAATGGAGCAGATGACTAATCTCAGCACTAAATTGGACACTGTCCAATTGACTCAAATGGATAAAAGAACCTCAGCTACCGAGAAAACAATAAAAATGTTGGGAAAAATAGACTGAGAGTATTAACAAAAGAATAGATGAAGTGGATAAAGAAAGATCCTCTGATAAAACAGAGCTAATACAGCTCCAGCTGGAAAGATCTATGTACATCCTACGTTTCCATGGAATTCCAGAAGAAAAAAAACGAAAATTTAAAGGAACTTTTAGCCGATGCCCTTGTACCACTAATGGATTATAAACGAGAAGAATTATTGAACGAGATGGACTTGGCCTACAGGATTTACCTGGATTTTATAAAGAAAAACAAACTCCCAAGAGAAATTTATTTGAAAGTCACGAAACGATCTACCAGGAATCTGGTACAAAAGTCCACGATGGGGAAGTCTTCAAAAATTAAAAATGAAGATGTTAAAACTCTGAAAGATATCCTCTTTGAAGTGAGGAAGAAGAGGAGCCTATATAAGGAACTTACTCTCTTTCTACAGAAAAAGGGAATTCCCTATAGATGGACATTCCCTGAAGGACTGAGCTTCAATTACAAGGACAAAAAATTCCAGATTGACTATGTTCCTAAAGCAAATAAGTTTATGGTACAATTTTCAAAGCCAAATCAAAGTAGAAAAGAAAATAATCAGAAACCTACTGCAAACGAGGAAGATGTCGAAGAATCCTACTCACAGGATTCAACAAGCACTAGTTCTAAATCTTCAGAGACTTCAGAATCAGAGAAAGGAGAAGCTGCTCCCAAACCTCAGACAAAGAAGAAACGCAAGAAGAAAAGACTCTGAAACCAAGATAGATGTTTAATTACAGTTTTTGTTAAAACAATATCCAAAGCAAATTTTTATTCTTAAACTTTGATTTGTAATGTTATCTTCATATTAGTAGGTGATATAGTTTTATATACATGTAAACCAGATCGAGTCAACCTGTTAGCTCCACTTCCCCACTTCCCAATAGTACTGTAGTATATTAGTGTATTAGTACTCCACTCCCCTATCCCAATAGCTTTAGTGTTGTAGTATTGGAAAAATAATAAAATCTTTATTAAAAAAAAGAAAGAAATATTCTACTGACATGGACCTTAAAGGAGTTGCTGAGATGGTGGACTTCAACAAACAACTTAGATGGGGGAGTTTCCTTCCTCCAACCTCCCCCTCACATTCTAGTGACTATGAATGCCAGCACAAGAGGATGGGGGGGGGGCATTGCTTGTACCAGGTGGCCCAAGGAAAATGGTCATCAAAGGAAAAGGAAAACAGCATAAATTGGCTCGAGCTAAGGGCAATAAAGCTGGCTCTGCTTGCCTTTCGAGACTTGTTGAATTCAAGACCTAATGAAAATGGACAATTTCACAGCAAAGGCTCACATAAATTGCCAAAGGGGCACCAAGACAGCTCTTCTTCACCAGGAAGCAGTGCAGCTTTTCCAGTGGGCAGGAAAACACCTGATGGGACTGAAGGCTCAACACATGCAGGGCATATTGAACATGCAAGCGGGCTGGCTGAGTCAGAAGGACCTAGACCAGGCAGAATGGGCACTGAACAATCAAGTTTTTCAAGACATTGCAAAATGCTTCGGAACACAGGTCATGGACCTCTTTGCGATGTCAAGTAACTGGAAGTTTCCAAGTTTCCTGTCAAGATCCAAGGACACTGCAGTGGAAGGGGTAGACCCCTCTGTACCATAGCTAGCCGCCAGGTCTGTTAT
>NW_015171505.1:1213076-1316341 GCF_001447785.1 Gekko japonicus | reverse complement strand
CAGGATAGTATGCAGGATATGGAAGGAGAAGGTAGAAGTAATCCTTTTGTCAGCCATCTCCCAGACGATAAACTTCAGGCAGCCAGACTCTTACAAAAGGAAGGCATGGTGTTGGCAAAACAACAGCTCAACACTACCAAACATGTCCTCGAGGCATCTTCAAGAACCATGGCTTCTGCAATAGCTCTCAGGAGACATTCCTGGCTTTGCAACACAACTCTCCCATTAGACATCAGATCTTATGTGGAAGACCTCCCCTTCAATGGCCTGGGGCTTTTCAATGCAACGACTGACTCTACAAGAGTTGGATAAGAGCATTAAAGCATCTCGAGCGCTAGGTGTCTCATCTTCTGCGAGGCAACAATATCGTCCCCGCACCTGGTCCAGGTCCTGGCAGAGATGTACCCCAACTCATTTCTGGTCCTTATTCCATATTTTGTGTATGTAGAATTGTATGTATTTTTGCACATCAGCCAATATGTTCTGTATGTATTAGACCTCTGAGGAAGGCCTGTAAAGGCCGAAACGCGTTAGGTCTATCTTATTAGGTCTATCTTATTAGCCCTTGTATGTTTTTATAGTTTTGTATGAGGTATGAATGGGCCCTTGTTTGTTATTTTAATTTATGTTGAATAAACACACATATATATTTTTGTATATTTCATGATTAGATTTTTAGAGTTGGCCCTTTTCTATTCTAGGTTTAGGTTCAGTTCCCCCCCTTCCCCCCCTTCCCCCTCTTTTTTCTTCTTTGTCCTTTTTAATTCCAGAAGGCGTCACCTTCAAAATTAAGGATAAAAAAGAAAAGATTGACTCTGTTTTGAAAGCGAGAGAATTTTTAAGAGTCCAGCTGGGAGGGCCAGAGGAGGAAGAAAAAGAAGGGGACAGCAAGTCCAGCGGCGAGCTGGACTCGGGTTCTTCCGGAGAGGACTCTCTGTGAGAAAGGGGCAGCAGCTCCTAAAAGTCCTTATAAGTTGCGGAAGAGACTGGACAAGAAGAAGTGAAGGCTGAAGGACTCTGAATTGTGCCTTTGAAAAATGTTGAATTAAGATGATTTGGGGTATTTCCTGATATCAGTTAAATTTCAGATGTGGGAAAAGTTAACAGAATATGTGACTCAGTTTGTAATGAGATTAATATGATTAAGACTAGATGTGTATTTAAGCTGATTAGAAGATCTCCTCTCTTGGGTTTTTAGTCAATAGTCCCCTCCCTTATTTATGTTATAGTTTGTAGTTTTAATAAAACTGCAATTAAAAAATCCCCATTGGGGAGCAAAAAAAAAAAAGAGTCAGCAGTGTGATGCAGTGGCTGAAAAGGCAAATGTGATTTTGGGCTGTATCATCAGAACTATAGCGTTCAGATGCGAAGTGATGGTATCGCTTTACTCTGCTCTGGTTAGACCTCACTTAGAGTATTGTGTTCAGTTTTGGACACCACAATTTAAGAAGGATGCAGACAAGCAGGAACTTGTCCAGAGGAGGGCAATGAAGATGGTGAGGGGTTTGGAGACCAAGTTGAGGAAAGGTTGAAGGAGCTGGGTATGTTTAGCCTGGAGAGGAAGAAGAAGAGATTGGATTTATACTCCACCCTTCACTACCCAGAGTCCCAGAGCATCTTACAATCTTTTTTCCCTTCCTCTCACCACAACAGACACCCTGTGAGGTAGGTGGGGCTGAGAGAGCTCTTTCGAAACTTGTTCGTAAGAGAACAGCTGTGAAAGAACTTATAACTGACCCAAGGTCACACCAGCAGCTACATGTGGAGGAGTGGGGAATCAAACCTGATTCTCCCAGACTATTTATTTATTATTTCGATTTATATCCTGCTCTTCCCACAAGTGGGCTCAGGGCGACTAACAACAACAAACGCAATACAATCTTTAAAATAAATCAAGAGTTAATAAATAACAATATAAATCAGTCTAATAAAACAATGTAAAGCATTTAAAACATTAAAGCATTTAATTAATGGCTGTGCTAAAGTCTGACTGCTCAATTGATCTAAACATCTGATTTGCTCCTTGAGTAATCATAGTCATAGTTTATTATAACAGTCATAGACCAGATAAAAAAGTTTTACACATAGCTAAGGATAAAATACAAATCTGCCATAAATATACTACTAAAATGTACATCCAGGTTATAATCCAGCAATAAAATATATTAATAAAAATTATTATACATACATTAGTATGTTAGCTCCTCAAATCTACATCAGAGAGCGAAGCTCCTATCCTTATACCATTTCCCAGAGGGGTTTTTGTGTGTGCGGATACTTATTTCTAGGGTTGCCAGGTCCCCCCCGGGCACTGGCAGGGGATGGGGGGTGTTAGGGTTGCCAGCTCCAGATCGGGAAACTCCTGGAAATTTGTGGGTGGAGCCTGGGGAGGACAGGGACCTCAGTGGGTATAATGCCCTAGAGTCCACCCTTCTCCAGGGGAAGTTATCGCAGTAGTCTGGAGCTGAGCAGTAATTCCAGGGGATCCCCAGATCCCACCTGGAGGCTGGCATCCCTAGGCAGCACCCTCTGGGTGACATGATACCACCTGATTTGCATGACTGAACTTGGCCTGGCTGCTTGCTGCTGTTCAGCAGCCACCCTATGAAAGCCAGTGCGATGCATCAGTTAGAGCTTCAGAGTAGGGTCTGCAAGACCCAGGTTCAGATCCCCATCTTGTGGTGGAAGCTGACTGGGTGATTTTGGACCACTCACATAATTTCAGCCTAACCAACCTCACAGGGTTGCTGTGCAGATAAAAAGGAGGCAAGAATAATGGGCTTTGGTCCCCACTGTGGAGAAAGACTATATTTTGTATAATGTTTTAAATGGTTTTTAAAATGTTTTTATGTGCGGGCGTATACCTGTCTGTGACCCGCCCTAAGCCCGCTTTTGTGGGGAGGACGGGCTATAAATCGAAATATAAATAAAAATAAAATATAAATATATTTTCCATGGTAGAGGCTGTGGGGGAGGGGGGGTGGAAGACAAAAAGCTGAAGGCAGATAAAGGCAGATAAAGGTAGGTTGACTGTTGGGTGGGAAGGAAATAGGGTTGCGAATTCCAGACTGGGAAATTCCTGGACATTTGAAGGTGGGGTTTGAGGAGGGAAGGAACTTCAGACTGGTATAATTCCATAGACTCCACCCTCCATGAGAACTACCATTGCCAGCCTCTGGGTGAGGGCTGGAGATCACCCAGAATTACAACTGTTGTTCAGGTGACAGAGATCAGTTCCCCTGGATATAATGGCTGCTTTGGAGGGTTGAGTCTATGGCATTATACCCTACTGAGGCTGCTTGCTTCCCCAAGCCTCACTGTCCCTAGGCTCCACTCCAAGAAGGGAGAAAGAGTGTGAGACAGGTAGGGGTAGAGGGGAGGAAGCAAAGGTATGAGGAATGGGATGACCATCCCGCAAGTTTCTTGCGGGTCTCCACTTGTTTAAACTATTCTTCTGTTTAATCACCTGGGCACAGAACCTAGCTGTCACCCTAGTGACTGCTGGTATTTCATCGAGCAATAATTTATTCGAGGATATTTTATCTGATAGAAGCATAGACTGTTCCAGAATAGGGAGGATTGTCTTGTCCCTAACTTCCTTATAGAAGGGACAATTAATAAAAATATGTTCCAATGTTTCCACCTCACCGAGGGAATATGCACATATCCTTTCAGTGTATGGGATCTTCTGATATCTCCCTTCCGTTACCTTAGATGGCAATTCATCGCATCTAGCAAGAGTGAAAGCCCTCCTGTGAGGGGGATATTCTACATTTCTTAGATATTGGGCCATATTAATAGTATATCTGTGTTTCTCAGGAATTATAAAATGTGAGGTTTTTTGTTAGGTCTTGCTGTCGTTCAATATCATGGACCCTTTGCTTAATTAAAGATCTTGTAGTATTGATATCTTGGGTCAAGAGTTTGTCAAGCCTATATACTTTAAGTTACGCTCTGTTAGACGTATCTATTTCTGTTGATACCAATCTTGACATTTTGAGTTTTTGTTTACCCTAAGCCAAATAAATGCTGAGGCCAGAACAATTCTTGCCTCAGTTTTTATTTGTCCAGGCTCCAGTCGCGGGATCCTTGAGTATGTCCATGTTGGCAAAACCATCATCTTTTTAGATGACTTTATAAAGTCTGGCTCCAAATTTCATTAGATGGGATGGCCGCTTGAGGCATGCCAGATAGAACTTTGAACTTTTCTGTTCCATACCGCAAACTGCTTTTGCATGCACCACTCTGGTTCAGCGGCAGCTTGCCATATTGCTTGGAAGGGAGAGCTGCTGTTTGGAAGTGCAAAGTCAAAGTTATGTTGGTCATGCAGAACTGGTTGCATAGTAGTTCTTTGCATTCTGACCTGTGTGTCTCAGCAGAACTAGTTCTTCAAAGTAAGAGTTATGTGGAAATGTACCAGATTTATTTTTCCCCTTGTCTCAAAGTCAGTTTTTCCTTCCTATTCATAGATTCTAGATTAAATTCAGAGGGTGTGAGCAGGAAAGTTCTGGTCAAGTAGGAAGTAGCTGCAATACTTCCCATGGGTTAACATATAGGATCATCTTTGCAGGGTTTTAAAAGCTACTTTGCTTAAACTGAAACTCCACAGTAGAAATGGTAATTTCTCAGCAAATGGCAAATGTGACAACTGTCACTGATCTCAAATTTGGACCTTTCCAATGTCCTCCAGGTGGAAATGTAATTTTTAGTTCTAGTAGGTTCAATGCAGTGTGTTTAAAAATAGAAAGCAGCGCCATATCACCTTCAGACAAAGCATTACAAGGTGTGTGTGCAGGGGGGGAAGCACAAGTCTATGCTTTGCATGCTAAAGGTTCGGTTCAGTTTCAGTTCCAGCCAGTAGAAGGGCTTTGGGTAGCAGGACTGGAACAAACCTGCATCTGGGACTCCAGAGAGTCCTGTTCTAGATAGATTTGTGGTATGAGGCAGCTTCAGTTGAAGTTGAATTTCCTGGCATTACATGAAGGACCAAAGAATTATTCTTGGATGATTAGTTCTCTGATCCTAGGCTGAAAATGTCAAGAATAGTTGTGTGTATTCAATATCTTCTCCCTTTTCCTCTCCTTACTCTGGTACTTGTTCCATTATGATAAAGAGGAATGGCTTCCACGGAAGATGGATACCTGTAACTTCTAGACAAATTTGAGACTCATCATTTCTCCCCCTTGAGTTCATATATTGAGAAGAATGAACACATACCTACACACACAATATCACCCCCTCCCTCCATTCAGTGCTAAAGATATCAGGGAATGCTTCACTCCTGGTCATATGGCATTTGTGTGTTTTCCAAAACTCCATCCAGTGACTCAAAAGTCAAACATCTTTCCAAAGAATAGGGGGAAAGCTCTAATTTGGCCAGAGCCATCTTGAGATGGGGGAGGCTTGGGAAGGACAACCAGTGTGGTTTCTCTTCCGTTTCCCTGAACACCACTGCCTTAAAGTGGGCAGCTCCTCGCTGTTGCTCATTTGCTTGTGGCTGTTCTCAGTGGCTCCTGTTAGCTTGTGGGTATGGAACTCTTTACTACATTAATTGTGAGGGCAGATAAGTCCAACTTAAAGTACAGCTGAGTCCAATTGATGGCATCCTTGGTAGCTGCTCTGCTAGGTATTTACCAGTTGTATCATTAGATGATGGGAGCAGCTGGATCCCTTGTATAGGGCCTTTGGACTCAAGTGTTTCTGCTCTGGAGTCCTGCAAAGTCATTTTATTCAACAGGGCTTTTAATGGAGTATAAACTCTTGGGATCTTTTAGGGAAAAGGGGATATCTAGAGCTTTTTTTCCTGTTGGCTTAGGGCTTTGATGTGTCCGCTGCATCGAGCCATAAGGAAAGGCAGGATATAAATATGTTAATAAAGTAAACTGTACTTATGACAGAATAAGATGATTTGAATGTAAATGTCACTGGTGAATGCACATTCAAATGAAGATGCAAGGAACATGAACAGTGACATGGCCAACTCCCAAGTGATGCAGAATAAAGGGGAGGCACTGCAGCATTCAGAAGTTCCCAAGTTCAGAGACTTCCGGTTTATGGCGACACACTGGTGGACCTCCCGGGGATGTGATCTGTGCACCAGCGGATGGGGGGCGCGTGATGGGTCGCCACCCCCCCCGGAGCCTTGGCAAAAGGCTCCTAGCCATGGGGCTTTTGAGGGACAACCTTTTCGCCAGCGCAATGCTGGGGAATTGAGGCGCTCCTCTGCCCTGACGGTCCTGCCGCTGAGTGTCCATATGGATCTAGAGCCGCTGACCGAGACACGCGTCAGCGATCGAACGTTTTGAATGTGTTCCGAGTGAGGTCGTATTACCAACAATGAACAGTGAGTCGGGTTAAAGAGAATACGAGAATTTAAAAAGAAAGCTACCCCCCGGGAATGGCGAGAAAAGCCAGCGGGGGAGGGGCCCTCCCATGCGCATGAACTAAATAACGAAACACTAAGGGGGGAGCGGAAGAAAAAGCATTGAAATCTGTTTTGAGAGGCTTACCAGAGCGCAGATAAGTATATGGGCGAATTTCAGAGACTTTAGCAAGTTTTCATAAAAGTAAACAATCCATAAAGATGGCGGGGAAGAGGGCAGAGAAAGATAAACTAGCAAAAGTGAAACCAGCGGGGAACATGAGCCCTCGACCGGAAGAGGTCACTGAGTTATCCAAAATGTTGGCAGATTCCTTGCATCCTCTGCTGGACCAGATGACTAACATCAAACAACAGCTGACAACTCTAAATCAGAACCTTGCAACTCAGCAGCTCCGACTGAGACTTTAAAAATAACAGAGCAAACGGCTGAGAAGGTGAAGGAAATGGACGCCAACACTAAAAAAGTCAAGAAAAAGGTGCAAAAGCTGGAAAAGAAACACGCTTCGGAAGAATCACAACTTTTACAGCTGCAAATGGAGAAAGCAAATTTGGTCCTCCGGTTTCAAGGGGTCCCAGAATTAAAAGGCAAGAATCTAAATCCACTCTTGAGTAAAGTATTAGCCCCAGTTATAGATTTGAAATTGGAATATCTTGCAAGAGAAATGGATGTGGTCTACAGGTCCTGTTCCGTGTACATCAAGAAGAATAATCTGCCTTGGGAAATAGTGGTCAGATTCTCAAAGAGGCATGTGAGGGAGTCTATCCTGAAAGCAACTACAGGAGCACCCTTGGTAAAGGGCTGCATAAATACCTGTTCAAAGGAGTGGTTGTTTATTTCGATGATGTGTTGGTGTACACGCAACACATGGATTCTCATGTGAGATTGGTACGTGAGGTATTAACTGTACTCTACAATAACCATTTGTACACCAAGCTATCTAAACGTGAATTCCATCAGTCTGAGATTGACTTTTTAGGGTATCGAATCACCCAACAGGGACTAGGAATGGACCCCAAAAAAGGTCCAAGATGTCCTGGGGTGGGAGGCCCCCCAAACATGGCGTCAGCTCCAAGTTTCTTAGGATTTGTGAATTTTTATCGTGCTTTAATCCCCAATTTTGCACAAGTGTTCTTACCCGGCCCTGACTGACTTGCTAAAGACTAAAAGGAAGGGTCCAGATGCTCGCAAAGGAGGGAGTAAACTGATGTGGACTCCTGAGTGCCAACAAGCATTCGAGGGCTTGAAACTGTTATTTATGTTAGGAAACTGTTATTTACGCTTGAAACTGTTATTTACTATTTTGCATCACCCGAACGAGAACAAGGGCTTCATTTTACAAGTTGATGCGTTGAATGTGGCGATGGGGGGGCCATCTTGCAGAGGGGTGATGACAGCAAGTTGCACCCCCTAGCTTATGTGTCCAGAACGTTCTCCAGAGCCGAGAGGAATTGGGCAGTTTGGAATAAGGAGGCGGCAGCCGTTAAGTTGGTGCTCACTACGTGGCGCCATTGGCTAGAAAGGGCGTGTGTTCCATTTGAAGTATGGACAGATCATAAGGACTTCCATGAGGTAGGGACTCCCCTGAGGGAGATTGTCAACTTGTCCCTGTCAATGGGGACCTTCCCAGGGAGATTGAAGGAAGCAGTGGTCCACCTGCTTCTAAAAAAAATCTTTGGACCCCATGGTCCTTAATAACTACTGCCCAGTATCTAACTTACCATTTCTGGGTTAAGGTAGTGGAGAGGGTGGTGGCAACACATCTCCAGGCTTTCTTGGAGGATGCTAACATCCTGAATCCCTTCCAGTCTGGTTTTTGCCCTGTTGGTGTTGGTTGCCTTGATGGATGACCTCAGGAGGCATCTGATTGAGGCGGTTTGGTGCTGCTGATTCTTCTTGATCTGTCAGTGGTGTTTATTTTATTTATTTATTTATTTATTTATTGTCAGATTTGTACCCCACCCTCCCCGCAGAGCAGGCTCAGGGCAGCTTCCAAGTCACATAAATACAGAATAAAACATACATAGTTAAAACACAATAGTTCTGCTCGTCGGCTCTTATAACAGCTGCTCGATGATCATACTAGGTGGTTTTCTGCTCAACGGCTCAATAGTTCAATATGGTCAACCATAATTTGTTGACCCACAGCCTCGCCGATGTGGGGATATGGGGACTAGCCTTACAGTGGCTGGCCTTCTTTCTGCAAGGTCGGGGGTAGAGGGTGGCACTTGGGGGGAGTTGTCTTAGCAGCGCTCACTTGAATGTGGGGTTGCGCAGGTAGTGATTCTCTCCCCAATGTTACTCAACATCTAAATGCGCCCCCTTGCCCAGGTTATCTGGTGGTATGGTCTGGGTTGTCACCAGTATGCAGATGACACCCAGCTCTATCTACTGATGGATGGCCACCCAAATTCTGCCCCTGAACATCTGGACAGGGTGTTACAAGCTGTGGCTGGATGGTTATAGCAGAGCAGACTGAAATTGAATCCATCGAAGATGGAGGTCCTGCCCCTGGGTCGTGGGGGACAGGGATTGAGTATCGGGCTCCCAGCTTTTTACAGGGATCCATTGGTGCTAGTGCCAAAGGTAAAGAGCCTAGGGGTGTCCTGGATGCCTCGCTGACTATGGAGGCCCAGGTAACCGCCACTGCCAGGTCTGCATTTTTTCATCTGAGGCAGATCAGGCAGTTGACCCCATACCTCCCCCCCACAAACCTGGCTGCGGTTACCCATGCAACAGTTACTTCCAGACTAGATTATTATATAATATGTGGGGCTGCCCTTGACTCTGCTTCAGAAGTTGCAGCCAGTGCAGAACACACTGCAGCGTGGGTGTTGATGTTGTTGCCTGTGCGGGCACGCATCTGCCCAGTGCTGCATGAACACTGGCTGCCTATCAAATACTGGATCCGTTTCAAGGTGCTGGTGCTTACCTTTAAAGCCCTATATGGCCAGGGGCCTGCATATCTTCCAGACTGCCTTTCCCCGTATGAGCCCCACAGAACATTGCATTCTACAAACCAGTATCTCCTGGTAGTCCCTGACCCTAGGGATGTCCGACTCACCTCAGCTAGGACCAGGGCTTTTTTGGCCCTGGCCTGCACCTGCTGGAATGAGCCACCTTATGAGATCAGGGCCCTGTGGATGGAGGTCTTCCACCAGGCTTTCAGTTGAGGCAGTGGGCATCCCTTTCGATCTGCCCCCCCCCCTTCAGTGACTGCAGGTCCTAGAAGCTGACTGAAACCATAATTATTGCTGGCTAATCGCTGTTACAATAAATTCATTCATTCATTCACTGAAACCATAACATTGCCAGAATTAATACTATCTGTTGAGGCACACTCTATGTTTTACTGTTTTATTGATTTTCGTGAATTTAATTAATTTATTAATAATTTGTTTTAATTGTAAATCTGCAGTACTACAGATCTGTATGACTGGAACCCGCCCTGAGCCTGCTATGCAGGGAGGGTGGGATATAAATCGAATAAAATAAACATGTGTAAGACCCGACGGGCGTGGTTCAGGGTGTCCTTATCCATGCATCGGTTTGCACATGGCCAGGATCCCATGTGAGCACTATCATAGAGTGCTAATGCTGCATGTCTAGAGGTTGGCAACTAGATTTCAGTGTGACAACAGCCATGTGGGTAGTGCATTGCTTTTGAGGTTTCATGCATACCTGTAAGATTTATTAGAGCATTTCAGTCTTTTTTCTATTTTTTCCAGTCTCTGTCATGATTTCTTAACATTAAACTTGTACAGTGTAGTGGTCCACAGCCATTTAATTCCTTGTCTAACCTTGCTCCTGAATGTTGTTTTCAGATGGATGGTTGAGACAGGATATGCCTGATTTTATATCTCCCCCCTCTTGCTGCTGTTTTTAAACAATGCTAGAAGAGTGCCATTTGCATCTTGCTGTTGCCATTATGACTTCTCTTATGGACATCTTGATGCTTCAGTTGTTGTGCACCATAACTGTAAGTTAAGCTACTTGAAACCTGCATTCTTTTTTGAATAAATAATGTAGGATTGACAATGTTGCAGATCTGCCAAATAATGTGGTGCTAGAAAATATTCCCATTTAATTTTTTCTGCTAATAAAAAGGAGAAAAATGTAATATGCAAAGACTACATATCTGTCTGAAAGAGAATGTCTGAGCTAAGGTGCTGTTCATGCAAACATGAAGGTAAATATTTGTAACTCTCTGTCAGAGTCCTGCAGCAATCAGTTCTCAACAACGTTCCTTCAGAAGATTCAAGTTTATTGAGTACAGTAAAGGCAGTTCATCTGTGCATACATTCTGTGTCAGAACTAACTACAAGCCCGTGAAAGAAGAAGATACACACACTTCAAAATAGGGTTCCCTGATGGGTCTGAGCCAATCAGGGATTAGGCTGGAGCCTGCCTAAGCTAACAGGTCTACGTTCCCAGAGAAAGCACCACCAGCATGGTACCAAGGTCACAGGCATACACTAGCAGATAAGATGAGGTGAGGAAAAATTAAAGTTAAGATTCCAGCACAACAACAGACATTACATCAGCCTCCCCCCCCCTTCCACCTGCTGTGGCAGCATAGCTGACACTCTCTCTGCATTGAAATAAGATTCAGATGCAATCTACATGAATAGATCTCGAGCTGTCTTTAGATTTCACTATGCATTGCAAGAGATACAGAGCTGGTGCCTCCACTGTACATCTCCTCTCCCCAGTAATATCTGCTTTCTGCATAATATGGTGATGACATTGTGCCATATGTTTGATTGCCTTGGATCTCTGGTTGTTGACAGCAGGGGGAAAAAACACAGGCTAATGTTGCCCTGAGTTGTCTCTTGTCTAGCCACATCCTAAACAAGCAGTATGGGAAACAGTTATTCATAGGATGCAGTACAGCATGTCTGTGCTAAAATACTGCTACAGTTTAGCTGTATGCTGAGAACATGATTCCCCACCCCCCACCAAGATTATAAACCCTGAGATTTAGGCCTAATCCTCCTAAATGCAACCATCACTGATGGCTTCTGCAATCTAGAAGCTAACATGTCTGCATGATTAGAGGTTGGAATGATACCGCTAAATAAAATGTCATAAAGGGAGGTTGAGGAGTTAAGGTTAGAGTCCTTGAGATTCCTCTGATCCTAGGAACAGAATTTGAGTCAGTTTAGTATGCTGAGGCCAGAAGGTCCCATTTTGTGAGCTTTGTTGTAACTGCAGGTTGTGGGATATAGTGCCTCCCTCCCCATTCCACCACAGCTGCTTTTCATTTAAAACCCCAGCCAACTTTGGGAGAGACTTCTGCATCTGTCTGCTTAATGATATTTAGTTTGGCCTGAGTAATACCCGTTCATTTTACTACTTGATTAACTTCTAATTATAGCTTAATTTTTCAAAAATATATGCACCCTACACTAACACCTTTTTTTGAAAGTGCACAGAATATTCAGGAGCTGTATATCCTTGGTGTTGTGTTCTGTTTTTCTCTTTAAGGAGAAGCTGGTAACCAGCAGAGCTGGTACTCAATCCAGTTTTTCTGGTTTTCCTTTGTGTGGTATTTTTCATCTCTGTGTTTTGTTTCTTCCTGTTTTATGTTCTTACTAGTAGGAAAGCCCGTTGTAGAAGCAAATACAATGAACTCTAACATGTTTATTTTTCACATTTTCAAAAAGAAAGCAAACTTTCCAAGCTTTTAGATTACATAAAATAAAGAGTCTATAGATCTATTACATGCTGTATCCAGTTGTAGACTCTTGACCATCTTATATTTTGTATTTTCTTATCTTTATCTTGAAGCAATAAACTCAAGTTATCCATTTGTGCAAGTTCGTTCTAACCATTTAAGTATTAAGTCCTCTTTGAGGGTATTTTATCTAGTTTCCAGGTTTTTGCCAACAATATTCGAGCAGCCGTTATGACACATGTTATTAAATATACATCATGTACTTAATAGCAAAAACAAAAATAGCAAAAAAAGAGAGCAAACTTCATAGGATGGCGGAAGACAGGAAGGCCTGGCGTGATCTGGTCCGTGGGGTTGCAAAGAGTCGGACTCGACTGTGCGACTGAACAACAACAACAACAACAGCAACAACAACTTAATAGCCATTTGGAATTAAATATACCTCAGGTGTTAACAAAACATCTACATTCAGAATTTCTAGAATTATTTTGTGTACCATTTTCCAGTATTTTTGTATTTTGCTACATTTCCACCACATGTGGTAAAAGGTCCCTACATTCGTTTTACATTTCCAACATAAATCGGATGTATTAGTATAACACTTTGCTATTTTTTCCGGGGACCAATACCACTGGTGGAACATTTTATATATTTTTTCCTTATACGATACCGCTTTCATATATTTTACAGATTTCCATATTTTGGTCCATTGTTCTATTTCTATATTTTTCCCCATGTCTTTCATCCATGAAATAATTGTAGTCTTAATAGTTTCATCATACTCATAGACCTCCAATAAAAATCTATAGAGTTTCTGAATTAATTTATCACTTGATGACAGCCAAATCTTAAATTGGTTATTCCCATCCTCAAAACCTCTTAACATATCTTTACCATACCTATCTTGCAATACTGTGCGTTCCCACCATGATAAACTAATTTGGTACTCATGTAATAATTTCTCTTCTGTTTTTAATTTGTCATTTCTTTCAAGCAATATTTGATAGCTTACTTTTTTGCTCATAGACATAAGTGAAGGTTTTATAAATGCCTCTAAAGGAGAGACCCACCTCAGTGTTTTCCTATAAAATCTCTCTTTTATATCCTTCCAAATTTTTATTTAAGGCTCCTCTTAGTATATGACGATTAAAGTACGAATGTATTTTCTCTTTTTCATACCATACATAAGAGTGCCAACCCATGTGAAGATCATGACCTTCTAGTGCAAAAATTCTAGCATCTTCCAAAGTAATCCAATCTTTTATCCAAACTAAAGACGCCGCTTGATAGTATAATTCCCAATTAGGAACGTCTATTCCCCCTTTATCTTTTCTATCTTGAAGTACTTTTCATTTTATTCTTGACCTTTTTGGGTGCCATATAAATTTTCTAGTCATTCTATCTATTTCTACAAAAAATGTGATCTTTTCAGTATAGGAATATCTTGGGCTAAGAATAAAAATCTTGGTAATATATTCATCTTTATCACTGCAATTTTGCCCATAATGGATAAAGGTATGTCCTTCCATCTCGAAATATTGTTTTTAATTTCTTCTAACAACTCATAGTAATTATCATCTATTAAAGAACTACATTTGTTAGTTAGATTTATACCCAAATATTTCAATTTTTTCACTATTTCCATTGACGTTATTTTTTGAATTTCTTGTACAGTATCCGGTAGGCAATTTTTGGACAAAAACTTAGTTTTCTTTATTTTAAGGCCAGCTACTCTACCATAAGTTTTAATTGTTTCTATCAGAAGGTTAATAGATGTTATAGGATTCTCCACAATAAATAAAAGATCATCCATGAGTGCCAGCAATTTGAATTCCTCCCCTCTTATTTTTAATCCATATATCTGGTCATTACCTCGTATAGAATTGTTCAGAGATTCCAATGCAAAAATAAACAATAGTGGAGATAATGGACAATCTTATCTCGATCCTTTCTGTATTTCTATGTTATTAGTTACATCTCCATTTACTAGGACTTTAGCAAATTTGGTTTTATAGATTGCCTTAATCATTGTTAAAAATTGGTATCCACAGTCCAATAAGTCTAGTTTCTGCAGCAAAAAGTTCCACGATAGGTTATCAAAAGCTTTTTCGGCATCAAGAAACATTAGAACATTCTCTTTTTCAGGGTGAGATTCATAATATTCTAATACGTCAATAACTACCCGCAAATTATTTTTCATTTGTCTCTTTGGTAGGAAGCCCATCTGGTCTTGATGTATAGTTTGAGACAAAACCTTTTTCAGTCTGTGAGCTAATATACTAGCAAATATTTTGTAGTCTGCATTTAGGAGGGGTATATGTCTATACTTTTTAATATCACTTCCCTCAGAATTAGGTTTATGTATTAACGTAATTAGTGCATGGTTCCATGAATCTAGTGTCTTTTCTGCTTTCCCTATTTTTTGAAGAATTCTTTTAAAGGAGCATCTATTTGTTCTTGAAAAATCTGATAAAATTCCACCGTTATACCATCTGGACCAGTTGCCTTTTTCTTTTTTTGCTTCTTAATTGCTTCTACCATCTCACACATTGTGATTGGATCATTCAGAATCTTCTTATGCTGTTCATTAAATTTAGTGTAATTTCCTTTTTCTAAATATTCTAGGATCTGATGCTCGTCCTGGTGTTCTTGATAGTATAACTCTTTATAGTATCTTTCCACTATATTTCTGAGTTCTTGTATCTTATATTTTTCTTCACCTTTTTCATTTCTTAATTTTATAATGAAGCGTTTTTCTCTTTCTTGCCGAAGCTTATAAGATAACCATCTATTGGGTTTATTTATATTTTCAAAATAGTATTGTTTAGTAAATTCGATTTTCCTTGCTATTTCACTGTTTAGGAGTATATTCATTTTATGATGAAGGAAGTTTAATTTAATTTTAGGACTTTGGCTTCTTCCAACTTAATTTGTTCCACTAAGGGCACATATTTCTTTTTGTCTTGCTTCTTTTTCCATGCATTCTGGTTGATGAACCAACCTCTGATATAAGCTTTAAATGCATCCCATACTACTTCGATCGGTGTCTCTAGTGTCATATTTCTTTTAAAGAAGTCCAAAATCTCTTCCTTAGTTCTTTTAATAAATACCTGATTGCGAAGAAGTCTTAAATTCATAGCACATCTACTTTTTTTTTGTTCATCTTTTAAGGTCAACAAGAGAGGACTATGATCTGCAAATGTATTAGCCATTATTTCACAGTCTAATAAATCATTTATCATCTTAGATGTTATCCATACCATATCAATCCGTGACCAGGAATTATGCCTTGATGAGTAATATGAAAAATCCAATTTTTCTGGATTTCTAATTCTCCATGCATCAATAAAACTATATTCTTCCACTACTTTGAAAAAACTTTTTGGTAGTACTGTAGATGTTTTATTACTTTTCCTATTGCTCTTTCTATCGATTATCGGATCGAGTACGGTGTTATAATTGCCTAATATACAAATATTATCCAATTCCTTCAAGTTTAATATGGCTTGTAGTTCTTTTTAAAAGTTTTCTTGTCTCTGATTTGGTGCGTATATGTTCACTATCTTTACCACTTCTTGTAATTACAACCACAACTATCCTTCCATCTTCTGAAGCATACAACAATTTTGGGTTTAGGTAATCTTTCACATAAGTCACTACACCTTGTTTTTTCTTTTGATCTAAAGCTATAAAAGCATTACCCAGTTTTTTACATATCAGATGTTTAATATTTTTTTTGCCTTATGTGGGTCTCTTGTAGGCATATAATATCCACTTGGTTTTTACCTATTTGATGAAATGTCTTCCTTCTTTATTGTGGGCTATTCAGCCCATTTATTTTTATGGATAAAAGTTTAGTCTTTTTATGCGGTATCATGTTTATTTTTGTTACTCCTTCCTCTATTCTTGTATTTGAATCTAGTTAAAATCTGATAAGTTATCTTACTAGGTTTTTTCTTCCCTCTCTTGGAAGCGGCGCCTTTACTTTTTCCCTTCTCTTGTTCAGTAGTTTCCTCCTCTGAACCCGTTTCTTCCTCTCTCGCTTCTTCTTCTCCTTCTCTTTGAAGCCCTAGTTCTTCACCATAATTATCAAGAAAATGTTCAACTCTAAATATTGAGTCTATCCTCTGCCTTTTACTATCATAAGTGAAGAGCACTCCTTCTGGGATCAGCCATATAAACACAATTCCATTGTTTCTCAAAAGATTCGTCAGTGTTAAATAAGAAGCCCTTCTCTCCCTTACTCTCCAAGGGACTTCTTTAAAAAATCTGATTTCTTCTCCATGAATGGTAACTTTGTTTTCATACGTGGCTTTAAGTATTTTCTCTTTCATCTCTTTCTTATAAAATTTAATATGGACTTCCCTAGGTACTTTATGCTTCCTCGCATATGCGGCATTTCTCCTATACAGAGCTTCAATTTCATTCCCTATTTCCTCTTTTGTGCCTACTTTCAATTGTTCAGCTTGGCTTTGTGTTAATTCTTCTTTCAGATTTTTTTCTATATTCTCTGGTATGTTTTGGCACCTTATTATTAGCACTGCCTTGTCCATTTCAAAATTAATGAGAGTATCCTCAATTTTTTCATTTTTAGTCTTTAATTCTTGAACTTCAAAATCCAAATCTTGTAATTTTTCCTTAAATTTTTCCTGATTAGAAGACATTTTCATTATTTCTTGCTTATTATCTAATATCTGTTTCTTAATCTCCTCTGTTTCAGTTTTAATTTGTGTTGTTATTTTGTCCATTTTAACACGTAGAGGATCTATTTCATTTTTAATTAGATTGGGTACAGTCATTTCAACTGTTTGCTTTACTGCTTGGGCAATGCTTTCTTGGATCAGTTTGTTTAGGTCTTTCATAGTGATTTGGGCTATGCTCATATTGCTATTTTTGAGTTGGCTTGTATTTCCTAACTGCTCTGGTGAGGATAGTGATGGTTTCCTACTAGCCGAAAAACCTGAGGCCATAGAGTAGGCTCCAAATTATTTATTTTCTCATATTCTTCCTATTCAAGTATTTTGTGCTTATATTTTCTTTGCTCTTTTCCCGCATATTTTATTTTATTTCAATTGTGTATACTTAATCCATTATGATCTATTATATTTCATCTCTTTATTCATCAACTATTAATTCCTAATTTACTATTGCTAAGGATTATTTTCTCCTCCCTCTTCCATAACGTTTATTTCCTTATTTTCTCTCTATTATCCGATAAACAGTCTCCACTTGATAATTCCAGCGAGTGACATCTCCATTTATTTCTGTCTCTGTCAACTGATTCTTGCCGCCATACGTGCCGCCCACTAACGTGACATCACCATCTTTGCTTTCAGCCACCTCCAGCTTTCTCCTCCGCTCCCGTCTTCTCAGGGGTCCTGTCGCTGCCGCGTCACTTCTCCGTGCCTCCTGATCTGGTCTTAGCCAAAGATGCAATGTCAACACCTCTGCTTTCAGCCTCCTCCGACTTTCTCCTCTGCTCCCACCCTTCTCTTCCAGGCTCCTGTTGCTTCCGCATCACTTCTCCGTGTCTCTGGATCTGGTCTCGCCGTGCATCGTCACTCCCAAGAAGGATTTAAAGTTGTACATATAAAAAGAAGGGAGAGAAAGAAAAGAAAACCTTTTGCAGTTTCAAGTACATAGGACTGCTTCTATTTCTTTCTCCTGTCCCCCTAGTCAGAATTGATTCTTCTTCATCTCCTATAAACTCCTCTCCTTTCACTAGCCGCTTCTATATTTCAATTGGGTTTCAAACAGAGACCTTCCATTGGCATGGATCACACCCCTCCCTTGGGACCTAGTTTGGGTGAGTTTTTGTTATTATTTAAAGTTACTTAGCTTATGTTCTTGTCCACATGTTAAGGGGTTGTCTTCTTCCGATTCTGTGGAATCAGCTGGGCTCCTCTTGTGCTCAGCGTGACTCAAAGGTCTTGTCAGGGCTCCTAAGGAACTTTCTTGCTTCAGGACACCTAGCTAAGCCCGAGGAATCACCACTCCTCAGGGCTTAAAACTAGAAAGTCCCCTGCCAAACCTCTCTCTTCAGGAGAGAATTTGAGGCATTGGAAACAGCCTAGGGAAAGTTTAGGAACAGAGGGTAGAGGAGCGAGCTCAACTCACTCCCTGTGTTGTTGAGCCCAGATCCAGAAGTTCGGAAATACAATGAACTCTAGAAAGGAGCCTACAGGCGTGTCTCCCCGGGATGCATTTCCCCTGGCCTGGGCCAGGCACTTGGTGAACCAGTGCAGGGGCCGTGGAGCTTCTGGATCTGGGCCTTGCCCTGCTCGTTGGGCACCCTCTTCTCCATGGTGCCGGACCCCATCTGCTTGGCGAGTGGCTGGCCACCTGCACCTGACTGACGTTGGCCTCCTCACCCTCCAACCTGGCAGGGAGCTCTGGTGCGACCTGGCTGAAACTTTGGGGGCTGCTGTGAAGATGGTGGCAGCGGAAGGCAGGGAGCTAGGGCACTGAGACCCCTCTCCGCTGCCTGGCCGGAGCAGGTAGCTCTGCGCTGTGAGGGAAACAGAGGTGGGGCGTAGCAGAGGCAAGTAGGGAAGTGGAAGCCAGGCCTGAGCAAAGGGGGGAAACAGGGTGGCTGGCTGCAGGGCCTTGATGGCAGAGGGCTCAACACTGGAGCAGGAGAAGGGTGGGCACTGAGGCAGGACAATGGTGGTTGTGGGCCTCCCCTTTTGCTGCGAGGGGAGACCAGCATGGCCTGAGGGGGGTGGGCAGGCACGGGCCTTCCTTGAAGCCCCCGCCAAGCGCTGGAGCTGCAGACCCAAGCAGGAAGCAGTTCCTCCCTGCTCAGCTCAGCCCGCAAGAGAAGACAGAGCCACCCCGCAGCAGGATGGAATCCTGGTGGCGGTGGGATGGTCTGCGAAGCCATCTTCCAGGAGGAGGGCTTTCTTTGTGTCTGTGGATGCAGCAATGGGCGTGCTCGTCTGCCTTGATGTGGGAATGGTGGTTCCTTACACAGTGGGCGTGGGAGAGGGGAGAGCTCTGGCTGTGTTTACTGTCGAGCAAGTGCTGGTGAGTGGCTGCCAGTTTTCTATCCTTTTAATTCCTCTCTGGTCTTAGTTTTCTGTGCTTTTAATTGTATTGCGGTCCCAGTTCTCTTTCCTTCTTATGCCACTGTGGTGCCTGTTTTCTTCCCTCTCGCTCTGCTCCCCTCCCCCTTTCTCCCACTCAGCCTCCTTACCCTCCGCCCACTGAAGCGAAGGGGGATTTTGAACTACAGGGAAATTGCTGTTGGTACCGTGGACATAAGCTATTTGTTCCCCTTTCGCTCAGGGGGGAGGTGTTACAGGCAGTGCATGGCTCCAAACTGTCCGGACACTCAGGATTCGTTAAATCCCTTCAACTACTCCAGAGACAGTTTTGGTGGCCACATATGCGCAAGGATTTATCCTCCTTTATTCAGTTGTGCCAAATCTGTGCCATGAGTAAACCCAGGCTGGGGAAAACCCCGAGACTGTTACACCCGCTTCCTAATCCAAGTCGATCCTGGGAAGTCATCTCCATGGATTTTATCATTGACTTGCCATCAAGCAAATCAATGACTGTGGTTTGGGTGGTAGTGAATCTATTTTCTAAGCAAGCACATTTCATTCCATTCGCTTCACTGCCCACGGCTAAAACACTGGCAAAAGCGTTTTTCCTGCGCACAGTGAGGTTGTACATGCTCCCCACCAAGGTGGTCTCCGACCGGGGGACCCAGTTCGTCTCCCGGTTCTGGGGGGAGCTAATGAAACTGATGGGAGTAGAACGAGGCCTTAGCAATGCTTACCATCCAGAAACCGACGGCCAGACAGAAAGAGTTAATCAGACTTTGGAACAATATCTGCGTTGTTTTGTCAACTATCAACAGGACAATTCGAATGACTTGTTGCCCCTAGCCGAATTCTGTTGTAATAATACTTGTCACTTTTCCACAGGGATGTCTTCGTTTAAGGCGTTGTATAGTTATGACAGCCCACCTGTCCCATTTCTGGAAGGGGATACAGACATGGGGCCGGGGGATGTTGCTCAATGGTGTAAACAATTACGGGATTCTTGGCCTCTCCTGTGTAAGACTTTGACAGGTGCCAAAGAAGCTTACAAAGCGCAGGCTGATAAGAGAAGGGTGGAGGGTTGGGCTCTACAGCCTGGTGACTCTGTGTATGTTTCTACTAAAAATATCAAGATGTTACGGCCAAGCCGAAAATTGGGATGGAAATACATTGGGCCGTTTAAGGTTAAAAGGATCATCAATGATGTTGCTGTAGATTTGGACTTGCCAAAAAAATTGAGAAAATTGCATTCTGTATTTCATTTCAGCCTTCTGAAGAGAGGTTCGGGTTCCAGCCCCTGGTGTCCATCGAAACTGGTGCCCCCTCCTATCATGATTGAGGGCGAGGAGCATTATGAAATCTCTAAGATTCTGGACTCTAAAATCAAATGGGGAAAGTTGATGTATTTGGTTGAGTGGGTGGATTTCAGACCCCAGCACCTCAAATGGGTGGAAGTAGGGAATATTCGGGCCCCTGAACTGTTGTGGCAGTTCCATCGCAACTTCCCGGACAAACCGGGAGACCTCCTGGAATGGTCGGGAGAAGCTGATTTTTGAGAGGGCAGTATGTCAGCTACGCTTCCATGGGGGTTGGGGAGCTCGGTCTGTGTCTGGTTAATTGCCACTGCATTCCTTTCTGTGCTTGTTCTGCTTTGCGCCGAAATGCTTATCTATACAGATGTGCAGGAGGGAGTTGTATTGTCTGGGTTTCTCCTAGGTGCCGTGGGAGAGTGTTGGTTCTCAGCTTTAGCTACCTAACGGTCTCCAGGCTTTATCTCGCACACGGGAGGGTGCCTAATTGGCCAGTGCTCTGGGGGGGTGCATTCGAATACCCTATATCCTATTATGCCCATGGGGCAGCCGCCATTCTTAACAGTGCTTATGTTACTGCATCCTATAGCTCTGCAATAAAAGTATTACTATTCCTGAATGCGTGTACTTGGTTGTTGGCTGTGGGTTCTGACAACAGATGATAATTCAGCTTAAATTTAAAGATTTATCTCACCATTTCGGTATAGTTTTCCAAGTTCCAGAGTTTTTATTGAGATGTTTGCTTATGTAACTGTTAATGTTACTTTTAAAATAAATATAATAGTAAGTATTAAAAGTATAGTATTAGAAGCTTTTTTAAAAAATAATGTTTTATTGGTTTTGTCAAAACCGTTTTGACAACAAACAAGGTAAACAGAATAAGAAGCAAAAGGTGGGTGTGGCTGGATGACCACACTTCTGGTAACATGGGGTGTGTGGTCTAATATGCTAATAAACTGTGCTGTCAGGGGTGTGGCCTAATATGCTAATGAGTTTCTGCTGTTTGGTGTGGCTTATTATGTTAATGAGTTCCTGCTACGCTTTTTCTATAAAAGAGCCCTGGGGATATCTAGTTGAAACTTTACCTCCACTCCTTTATGTATGTTTAATAACTATCACCAGTTCTGCAGAATTTTATCACATCATTTTTCTGTGGAAAAGAATGAAAGGGGCTATGTTTCTTCAGAACACTCAACACAGCTTCCTGAGATCAGTGTTTTCTGGGAGGAAAAATCGTGGGGTATTTTACCCCATTAAACCCTGGTGGGTTCCGTTATTTGGGATAAATTTTTTACCTCAATTGCAAAACTCAATCATTTCCTCATAGGACTGATTTATGCCCCTAGTTGTTTTTGATTATAAAAAGAAAACCACACCATACGCTATTGTACTTTGGCATGGTTACTTATTAAGGTACAAATGACTATGTCCTAAATTGGGGGGAGGGGGATGTAAGGCTTCTTCTGTACGCATTCTGCTGACACAATAGAATTAGGGAAGAATTCTACCCTCAAACCCAGTGAAAGGTTGTACATAGGCTGTGAAGGGAGAGTCTTGCGAGTAAAGGTTGGTCTGAATTCACTGAAATCTGTCTTGTATTTTTCTCTGGTCCCTAGAAAAGCAAAATGGCTCAAGAAACCAACCATAGCCAAGTGCCTATGCTTTGTTCCACTGGATGTGGATTTTATGGCAACCCCCGTACAAATGGCATGTGTTCGGTATGCTACAAAGAGCATCTTCAACGGCAGAATGGTAGTAATGATAGAATTAGCCCCTCAGGTAAGCATAAATTGTAAATGATATCTGGCTTGGCTCCCTCTTTCTAGGTATGCCAGGCTTCGCAAAGTGCTTTTTCAACAGCCCCAGTTGTGATTTTTTTCTCAACCCATGTTCATATGCAAAATGTACCAGGCTAATCAACTTTCTTCCTCTTTCTTGTGGCTGCTAATTGTCAAGAGAGAGAGGGAGAGGCTATAAGGATGACTAATTGTGTGGGGCCTGTAGTACCTCCATACAAATTATGATTCAACTTTAAATATTGTTAACACATTTTTTGTCAGTATAATTATAGCAAGTGTCATTCTTGCAGCAGGTGTTTATTTTTGGTAAAGTATAATCTGCTGTATGTGTCCATTGCTGGTGGTAAAAAAGAAATACACAATCAGCAAAGGCTTCGACCAGTGGCTGGAATAGGGAAGCATATATAAATTGTGAGCAAGGAGTGGGGGGGACAAAAGATGGCCTGAAAGGAGGTGTTGCAGAACCAAGTGATAAGTGTACATTCCATTATGCCCCTCCCTCCACGCTCTATCTGAAAAATGATAGGGATGCCATGAGAAGCGACAAAAAAACTCTGTGCATGGACACTTTTTGTTGTTTTGGTGTTGTGTGTGCCCTCTTTGTCACTTCAATTTTAGATGAAAGCTCCAGTCAGCAAGGCAGCTGTGCTCATAGTTGCATTGAATTAGAGCTTGATCAGACTGCGAAAGTTTGCAGCATGCTTCTTACACAGTGGAGGAGAGAGGACCAAGGGGCACACACGAGTGCAGCAAGAACTGTTTTTGTCAGCAGTTGAGGTTTAGTCAAAACTGAATGCAGCCTAGCTCTTCGTGGGGGCAAGCATCCCTGTTGAGTACTACTTTCTACAGAGGTGCTTGCAAACAAACATACAAGCATATTATTCTTCCCTTGTAGCTTTCTTCATGCCTGGAGGAAAAATGATGGCCAAGAAGGATTGGAAATGCTTAAGAGATGGGTCCTTTGTGTTCTGTGTACCTATATAGGGAAGAAATGCAGGTTCTTCGCTACTGCTTGCCAGTCTCTCTCTCTCCCCCCCCCCAGTATGTTGCTCTGGAAGCAGTTTCAGAAGAATTGGGGGGTGGGGGGTGGACCCAAATTCAGCTGGGTTGAGACGCAACTCAAAATAGGGTAAGGTTGTTTAAACTGGAATTTTGTAATCTTCAATTCAAGCTTCATCAGCATCACAAATCTGAAAAGCACAGCTTGTAGCAGTCCCCACTGAAATGCTGATCTCCCAAATGAATCCGGTTGCCAAGTATAAAAATGTCCCTTGATGGGGCAGATTGAGAAGGCAAAAACAGCCTGGGCAAATGGCTGCATTTCCTCCTTGACCATGCTCCCAAAGGCCTGGTGGCAAGGACTTCTATGGCCATCCTGGAAGGCAGCCCTCGTGGAGGGGATAGCAGCTTCAAGCCATTGACCCACTGGTGCCAGTCCACCCCTGTCCCTCATTTGGGCATGTATAAAACTTGCCTTGTGCTGCAGCTTTTCCCTGAAGTGATAGCTAGCCATCCAGAAGGAGGCCTGTGCTCTTACTTGATTTCCTCCCTTTCCTTGTATAGCTAAAGTTACACCATTTTACTAACCTTACTTCTATGGTGGTTAGGTGGGTATCCTCCTTTCTGCTGTCCAGACAAATACTGGATATGTACTTGAGATCTGCTCAAAACATGATCTCAGTCCTTAAAACTGCTTTGTTGGGTACACTAGCAGGGGGATAGATCCAACTATTATGTTTTTGCCTTCTCAGTCTGCCCCATCGAGGGACATTTTTATACTTGGCAACTGGATTCATTAGGGAAATCAGCATTTCAGTGGGGACTGCTACAAGCTGTGCCTTTCAGATTTCTGATGCTGATAAAGCTTGAATTGAGAGAGATTCCAAAATTCCAAAAATAGCCAGTTTGGTGTAGTGGAAGAACTGGCTTTGATTCCCCACTCCTCCACATGCAGCTGCTGGTGTGACCTTGGGTCAGTCATAAGTTTTTTCAGAGCTATTCTCTCAAGGGCAATTCTCAAGAGAGCTCTCTCAGCCCCACCTACCTCACAGGGTGTCTGTTGTGGGGAGAGGAAGGGAAAGGGGTTGTAAGCTGCTCTGAGACTCCTTTGGGTAGTATAAATTCAATCTTCTCTTCTTCAAAGAACCATTCTTCAAGCTTAAGGTGCCTTCCTCCAACATAGGTGGCTCTTCCTCTAATGGAAGAGCTGTTTAATTTGAAAGAAGGCATCAAACCTGAGCCAAAAGAAAAGGTGGGATATAAATATTTTCACAAATAAGTAAACTTTGTTCAATGGAGTGGTGGGATAGGAATAAGATCCACCCCAATATTGCTTCAGCAGAGGGGACACTATAAGCTGATAGAGTGGTATGTCTAATGCCCCCTGCAAATTCTTAGGAGAGGTGAGGTTAATTCTGCCAAATGGAGCATAACTTTGGGGCATAACTGTCTTGACCTGTAATCGTGCCACATGTGTTTGGTGCAAACTCAGCTCATGTAAGCAACTGAATAAAAATTGGGATACTATTCTCTGGGCACTCTGAGGATTGACTGTAGTGCTGTGTTACATTCTCATAATTGCCTATGCCAGTCGTCATTTAGGTTGTTCAGTGCAGCTTGCCATTGAGCAGTTTTTTAACAATGAATGAACATACTTATGGAGCGAGGAAAGGAGTGTCTCTCCACTCTGGCTGTTCACATTCAAAACATTTTCATGCAGTGGATTCCTGATGCATGTCCCCAAACTGTAACAGTGACCTTGTGTCACCATTCATTAATAAAATGTGTGTTTTTTCTGACAGTGATCCACTGGCATTGAATGGGAATGTATAAAGAAGGTATAAAAGCTGTTGAGGAAGCTACACTGGAGAGGAGAGTTGTACCTCCAGACAGGAGCTTTATATATATTTTTAAATACATTTTGTTGCACTTGAATTTTTCTTAAACTTAACTTGTATCCTAGAAGCCCCTTGGTAGTTAAAAAGTGAATGTCCCAGGTTCTCGTTTTCTAACAGAAGAACACAGACTTGATTGGTTGGTAAAGCAGGGCTGGCTCATGTGTTTGTTTTTGAAGTCTGAGAAAGATCTCCGATCCATGGGGCACAGGATCAAGCCCTACCATGAACATCATCTTAGCACAGCCAAATACTACCTTAACACTGGTGCTTCTTCTTTCAGCCACTTCTGTTAATAGTCTCCCCGAGTCTTTACCTGTTCAGTGCACTGAAGGCAGCATCCAGGAAGCTCCATCAACACTAGACTCTACACCTGTACCACTTATGCAGTCAAGGTAAAATTTACTGATGCCACGGAGTTTAAAAAGCTGTATTACTGTTGCTTCTCACTTTCCAGTATGGCCTTGGGATTCTGCATTTTGAGGTGGAGTGGTAATTGCATGGAGCCATGCCGTTGCCCTGTCAGATTGCTATTTGCATCTTGCTGGCAAGATCTTGGCATTGCTAATGTGAGTAAAGGCTGAATAAATCAGAAGCAACCAGTCCTTCCATCCTTCCTGGGGTGTTCTTTTAAGGAAATCTTGGCTGGTGGATTTATTAACTCAGGGGTGGTGGTGTATAATCTTTGTTGTGGTCTCTATGCATCACACCTATGGGTTAGGCGCCTGCACTGACTCCAATTCGGGAAACTTCTATCAAGCTCAAAAGGATTTGGAGCCCCGCATCCGAACATGCGCAGAGACTCCAACCACGCATGCCCAGAGGGCGGTGCCCCGGTATCCCACCAGTTCTCTTCTGACCGCTGCGCTGATCACTCGATCTGCTTCAGTCTGGGAACTTTTTGCTGTTAGGGATAGTTTTTTCTTTCTCTAGTCCTTTAATTTCTTCTTTTCTTGCTCATTCACTTCTATCTCTACCTAAAAAAGAGAGAGAGAGAGAGAGAGAGAGAGAGAGAGGATTATTTTCTTTTGTTTATTCCCCCCCCCCCCGACTATGGTCGGATCCACCCCTTTTTTCCTTTTCTACCGCTTTGCCTTCCTTCTATGGCAAATTGGTGGGGAGTTTTCAAGCACTGAACCGAGTGCAGTTCGAAGCTAGCCACTCTTTCTGCTTGCTCTGCCTGGGCGAGACGCATAGAAGGGACTCCAGTGTCCTCTGCACCACGTTTTCCAATCAGATGCAGAAGAATAGGGCTGCCAGACTCAAGCGGCTCTCCTGGAATCTGCGCTGCGACCTGGGGCGATGGCTTTTATCCCGACAGAGGTAACACCAAAATTGACATCAGAGGATCGATCTTGACTGACACCGACAGATGGGCACCGATTGACACCGAAGAAACAGCATCAGATATGTTAGACACCGTCTCCTCCACTGTTGGGCTGTCAGGATCGAAGCTGTCAACATCGGCCACCCTTTCGGTATCCTCAATGCTAGCTTTGAAGAAGGAGGCGGCAAAGGGCCATACTAAGGTGAAGCACAAGTACCTGAAGACTGCCTCAAAGCGCACGACGGTGACTGTGGCACAGAGCTCTAATGTGCAGGCCGATATTCCCCTGCCTCGCTCTATCTTGCCAGATTTATCAACGATTCTGCTGATACAACCTGTTACACTACTGGATTCACTGATTCGACAGCCGATACTGATTCGACAATGATACTGAGAGATCTCTCCTTTTCAGGATCGGAAGTGGAGGAGATACCTTCCCACCAGTTACCATCCTGTCAGAACTCCAGATCCTCATTCTCTGAACGGTCTCGCTCCCAGTCACCCATCGATACTGGTCATCAACACCAACACAGGTCTAGGTGCAGGCAGACTCACTCTTCCTCCCACTGCATCAGCCCTTCTCCACAATCCCGTGACCACTCGCCTCGCAATGTATTTTTTTATTTATTTACCTTTCAATTTATATACCGCTCGAACCCCAAAGGGTCTCTGAGCGGTTTACATACGATTTTTAAATTCCTACCCAGGGCCACATTAACTGGGGGGAAGTGTTTTGCCTACCAGCACCCAGGCAGCTCTTGTTGGCTCTTTCCAGCGGGCTTCAGGTGTTCTTCTTGGTGGTTGACCGCCTGGCGTTTTGGGGCGGCTCTTGCTTCCTCTTTTTTTGGGACGGGTCTTGCTTCCAGCGACTTCTTCTGGCGGGCTTTTATCCTGGGGCGCGGCCACGCGCCAGCCACCGCTCCGGCTATGTCCTTGCTGGCTCCACCGCGCCGCACCGTCACGCCCCCGTGCCTCCACGACTCCGCCTCCACCCAGTCTCCGTCGCTCAACGTCACTAGGTCGCCAGGGCTGCTTGCCGATCGCTCCGCCGCTTCGCTCGCCAACCGCGCCATTGTTCCGCCGCCTCTGCACACCCCACAAGGAGGAAGGTGCCCCCTGCCACCTAGGGCAGGTACCCAATTTATCTACTCGTATTGTACTTATTGCGCTTTCGAACCGCTGGGTGGGCAGGAGCACTGATGCTAGTTTTCAACATTATACAACTGGACACTTCAACAGCGGTTGCCCTCCCCATGACACAGGTCCTACTTCAGGCAGTTATAACCCACTGGGACAAGCCTGTGTCGACCCCAGTTTCTACCAGGTTGGACCACATGTACAAGATCCAGGAGACAGGAGCAGAATTCCTCTGCTCCCACCCGAAACCTATGGGGGTCACCCTTTCTAGTAAGAGCAGAAAGATGCATTCTACACCATCTGACAAGGAGACCAAAAAGATGGATGCATTTCAGAGGCGGTTTTATTCCACAGGCATCCTGGGTGTCAAGATGACAAATTATATTGCATGTATGGGTCACTACGAATATTCTCTGTGGGAGCAAATGTCACCCCTCCTGGCACTTCTCCCTGTGCAACATCATGATGAGGCCAGGAGAAGACAGAAGGAAGGCATGATATTTGCTAATTCTGTTTGGATACCAGCTCCAAAACCATGTAATCCACTGTGGCCCTCCACCGTCACTCCTGGCTTCAGACTGACCATTTGATGGGCAGGGTCTCTTTCACTCCACCACTGACTCAGTCCTGCAGGAGATGGACAAGAGTCTCAAAGCATCCAGAAGTTTGGGTGTCTCCCCCTTGTACCTGTCTAAGACCTGGTCCAGGAACAACAGGAGACCATATAGCAGACTCCAGACTTTGTCCAGTTCCACCTATTCTCAGAAGCCCAGGTTCCATCAGGGCCCTCACCAAAACAAGCTCAAGACGATGAAGAATGCCAAACAGGGTCTTTAACTCCCACATCAGCCATCAGCCACTGACTCCTTCCTCCCATTACTCTGGGCCACCTGGCTTGGCTCCTTCTACCCTGTGTGGAGCCCCATAACATCAGATGCCTGGGTGCTCTCCATCATCACCAAGGGCTATGCAAAGAATGGGTTCAGATGTCCCCCACTTCTGTCTTCGTTCGGACTGCGGCACCGTTGACCCTCTGTCAGGAGGTGTCAAACTGTTATGAGGGTTGGATCTGACGTAAATGAGACCTCATTGGGCTGGGCCATGTGTGACATAAAATGTAATGCCAGTTGGTGGAGATATAAACTTTATAAAGGACACAAACACAATTGAAGATTTTTTTACTTAAAATAAAAAACATGCTTAAAACATTAGCCCTCTTGCAGTATTTTGTTTATTTAACAGTGTCTGATAACTGACACCATTTGTCCTGAATTATTGCATCAAATGTCTATGCACTGCTTGCTCTGAATTATTGCATCAAATGTCTGTGCTGTTGCAATCTTGAGTATGCTATTCAAGTGAGTATCTGTAAGCTGCAAACCTACTTTTGATTTATTGATATTCACTACAGAAATTTCATGCTCAGAGTTCTTAGCCTAGGACCCAGGGGAAAACATGAAATGGCTGGGCATTGCAAGTTTTTGTACATAAATTGCTTCGTGTGCTGGTCAAGAACATGAGAAGGCACCATGACACAGACTGAGGTTATGTGTTTGTCTACAAAACTAGTCTTCCTCAGTGGTCAGCCTACTAAGCCTACTGTCTGGGAAGTCTAAATTCAAAATCCCCAAAGGGAATGTGCTGGGTGAACTTGGTCTGGACACACACTCAGCCTAATCCACCTCACTAGCTTGTTATTCCTCATTTAAATAGTTCACAAGGCTTTCCTACTCAGAAAGATTGGATCATGAGGGCATGAATATAGTGAAAAAAGAAAAGGAACCCAGTTGCACCCAGGAGAGCCACAGTATAACAAGTCCAACAAAACACACACATTGTAGCAAAGCAAAGCAAGCTCTCTCTCCTTCCCTCCCTTCAGGAAGGAGCCTCAGCCAATGCAAGGGGAGAAAGGCTTGCTTTTCTTTGCTGAGCAATTGAGGCAGCCTGGCCAGAAAGAAAACTCTGGCTCCTTCTCTCCCTCCCCCTGAGAGGGGGAGGAGCCTCAGCCAGTGCAGGGAACAGAAGCTTGCCTATCTATCTCTCCTGAGTGATTGAGAGAGTCTGGCAAAGCAAGCTACGACACAGCAGCAGAACTAGAAGAAAAAGCAGGAGACAGCCAATTCCACTGCAGGCCTGATAGAAGCCCTCCAGAGGCCTGATCCAGCCCGCAGGTAACATGTTTGACACCGTTGTTCTACGACTTCTAGAAAAAAGGGCCATAGAGGCTGTTCCCCCTGTGGAGAGGGAGAAGGAGTTTTACTCATGGTATTTCATGGTTCCGAAGAAGGATGGAGGCCTTCGGCCCATTCTAGATCTTAGGGCCCTTAACGAATTCATCATCTACCGCAAGTTCAGAATGATGTCTCTCCAAAACATTCTCCCTCTCCTCGAGCTAGGGGTCTGGATGGCCACCATCGACCTACAAGACGCCTATTTCCACATAATCTTCCCGCCAACGATGTTTCTTCTTTTTGCCATAGGGGAGTCCCACTATCAATATACGGCCCTACTGTTTGGAATTTCAACAGCGCCCAGGGTCTTCACAAAGACTATGTTGGTGATGGCAGCTCACATGAGGCTCCAAGGTGTGGTGATTTTTCCCTACGTTGACGATTGGCTACTGGTAGCGCAGTCCGAAAGGCTCTTATTGAACGATGTTCAGCGGACCCTTACCCTCCTTTGCATCAACCACAAGAAATCATGCCTGACACCCTCCCAACAGGTGAACTTTATAGGAGCAACAACAGATTCTACCATCAGCAGAGCGTTTCTCCCTCTGCAGTGTGTCCATGCTCTGACATCCTTGATGCACTCCCTCCGGGTATCACCCGTAGTTTTCACCCATGACGTTCAGAAGTTGTTAGGACTCATGGCAGCTACGACAAGTGCTTTGCCACTGGCAAAGCTTTGCATGCAGCCCTTACAACTTTGGTTTGTACGGACTTTTAAGCCCTCCAGACATCCACAGTCCAAACTTCTTCAGATACCACCAAATGTGTGGAACTCTCTTCTGTGGTGGGAGAACTTCCGCAATCTCTTAACAGGGGCCCCTTTCCATCCTCCTTCACCCACCTCACTGTGGGGCTGGGGGGCGCACCTCAATGGCCTTTGTGTAGGAGCCACATGGGAAGCACATCTAGAGGGTTCCCACATCAACTGTTTGGAACTTCTGGCAGTCCAATACACTCTCCAATCCTTCTTCCCAATGCTAGAAGGGCAGACTGTGACAGTTCTGACAGACAACACTACAGCGATGGCCTATATCAGCCATGTCCAACTTCGAACAGGTAGTGATCTATTTTTTCTGGCCAAAAGTGCTGGTGATCTACCACCATGAAAATAAAGTTTCAAATTAATTTCAAAGTAGATTTTAACCCACTAAAGTTGGGCTCCACCGCGCGCCCCCCATTTATAATGCACCTTCTGTCATTTACTGGTAAGCAAAATAAGCAAAAACAAAACAGAGAGATGAAGATCCAGAAAGAACTGCAAACATTTTTTTTTTATTGAGTTATAACAAAAAAACCCAAACATCTGTCCAGCAAACCAGGAGACCAAGTGGGACTGGTGATCTACCTCTGACCCCTCCAACGATCTACTGGTAGATCGTGATCTACCTGTTGGACATACCTGGCCTCTATCAACAAACAAGGCGGGACTGTATTGCACCGTCTATGCCGCTTGGCTATCACCCTGTGGGACTGGTGCCTCAGTCACAAGATTTGGATATCTACTGCACATCTTCTGGGCGTGCAAAATGACCGAGCAGGTGCTCTCAGCAGGGGCACAGCACAGTTACACTAATGGGAACTGAACTGGAAATACCTGCATCCCATTTTCCAACAGTGGGGCCAGGTTTGGAAAAATCACCTTTTTAATGTATCGGAACGACTATTGAATTGAACCAAGATTTCGGTATAAAGCCAGAATGGCAAATGTTAGAAAAAAAGGGAGCCAAGATCTTACTCCAGCCTGGAATATTACTGTTAAAGAGTTCATTTACAATATAATTGGGGCCAGGTGCTTTGCCAGTTTTAAGTTTGGTAATAAGGCCGTCTATTTCTTTCTCCATCATTGGAGGCCAGGAATGGAGATTATCTGATAAGCTATGTACAGTAGTATGGGCAGGTAAAGTAGTAGAGCCAAAAATCTCTCCAAAATAGTTCTCCCAAACGCTAGGAGAAACATGACAGCATAATTTAGAGCCATGATCAAGGCCCTTATTAATCAAGGACCAAAAAGTTGGAACATCATGGTTGTTTATAGCCATAATAATCTATACCAACTTTCTTTCAAATACCTTCTTTTTTAAAAACTAATCAGGTGCTTTAGCTGCCTCTTATGATCGATCAAAGTAGCCAATAAACTCCCAGAGCTCGTACGCCTGTAAACTCTGTAAATTCTACGTATTTCTTTATGAGCATGATAACAATCTCTGTCGAACCATTTTTTTTCTTAAAAAGAGGTTGTGGTTTTAATTGTGTTACCCTTTTAAACAACAAATGGTCAAAAAGGTGAAACACTTGCTCCAAAATCACTGTTTGTTTAATAGATGAAGGCTCATTAGAAAATTGTGACATAAGGCTCTGACAAGTGTCCGAATAAAAGATGGCATAGGCCTCATTTGATTTATTAGCCAATCATTGAATTATTGGACCAGAACAAATAGGCTTCAAGCAGGGGAAGTCTGTCCTGGACCACTGTTTAGTCCTTTCCCATCTAGTTAATAAATATGCAGGACGTAGAAGATCCAAACTATATGTGGCCTTCTTGGACCTCAAAGGAGCTTTCGACTCTGTTTCTAGAAATCTCCTATGGGGAAAAATGGCCAATACATCCCTTGATAAGAGGCTGCTCTTCCTTATTGGCAGATTATATAATGATACCTCGTGCCAGATCAGATGTTCTGCATCTGGAAGATTGACTCCCAAAATTTCCACCAATAGGGTTGCGTGCTTGCACCCCTTTTTAACTTTTTTCTGAGTGATCTTGCATCTTTCCATCCATGTACTGGTTTTATTATATGCTGATGATGCGGTTCTGCTCTCTAGTTCCTGGGTTGGTCTACTCTGTTTGCTGAACAGTTGTCAAAACTACTGTAACATTAATCAGAACTGAACTATGAGAAATCTAAAGTTTTGGTCTTTTACAAATCCAGAAAGCAATTTATCTGGAGAGTAGGTGACTATGAGCTTGAACAAGTTAAAACTTTCAAGTATTTAGGCCTCCATTTTCAAACCACTGCATCTTGGGTTTACCAGCAAAGAGTGACAATAACTTCAAGGCAAATATCAATGCACTCTTACGATTTTATTTTTCTGACCGAGGGAATCAATATGTATCGGCTGCGCTAAAAGTCTTTAACTTGAAAATAAGGCCCCAACTGCTTTATGGTGTCCCTATATGGATCGAGGCAGTAAACAAATTAATAGAACAGGTACATCTGTCCTTCTTACAAAAAATACTGAGCGTTCCATCTTGTGTCCCATATGTGGCCTTATGTTTGGAATGTGGCCAAAATCTTATGACCACTATGGCGTGGCTTGTAACCTTTAAATACTGGCTTCGGCTGCATTATAACCCTGACCCTTCCAGCTATATTTACCAGCTTTTAATGGAATCTGAGTCTTCAACTCGGCTAGCAACCATAGAGAGTAAACTGGGAACTCTGAATATTCCCATTGAATCTCTCCTCTTTCAGAATCAGAGGCGTTCCAAAAAATAAGGAACAGATTAGTGGAGATAGAGCTAGCCAATTTATACAATGCAGCCAATAAGACCTGCTCTTCTCTTAGCTATGGGATACTCCTCACTGTAGGACTTCTCCCCAGTTATGTTTACCAATTACAAACTCCAAAAATCCACAGAAATTTTTCTCTTGCCAGGCTTAATGTTTTACTGTCAACGATTTTAACTGGAAGATTTCAAGATATACCGCTTATTAATAGATATTGCCCCTGTTTAAATGGAATTATTGAAACAGTGTCCCATGTGTTGTTACAATGTCCTTACTATAACAATATCAGACAAAGTATTTTATCTTCAATCTGATCCAGCATTATGGATTTTCCTGATGCATATAAACTGTTGTTTTTACCTAACAACACTAGTGACACTATAACGTAGTCAGTGGCTACGTTTTACATGTTGCCGTTTTTATATGAAGCAATATACTGTAACCTTGGGATATTTTAACTTGTAATATCTATGTATTCACTTAATGTTGCCCTTTACAATGCCAATAAAAGGATGATGATGATGATTTATTAGCATCCCATTGGGCTCTTTTTAAAATTTGACCCGAACTAATTAATCCTACCTCAGGTTCTTGTTCAAGCTTCTCACCGAAGGGGAGTATTACTTCTAGATGGAGAGGCAGGTGATCGCTACCCAATGGTCACCTACCCTAAATTTAGAGGGTAGGAGACTAAAAGAGACCGAACAGAAATCGACCACACTACCACCATTTACATTAATCCTAGTAAATTCTCCATGATCCCTTAATTTACTGAATCCATTTAAAATATTAAATCACAGTTTGATGGTGGAGTGGAAAAAAACCCCTTTCCTCTAGTATTTATTTTCTGATCCTTCAAGATTCTGTGTAAGATTGGAAGATCCCACGCATCATTAAGTCCATAGATGGAAAAAAGGATGGGTTCATTACAGCTACCTATGCATGCATTCATGTCCCCAGTTAACAAAGAGAAAGCCTTTGGATAGATGTGCAGAATAGAAGTGCAGAATTACACTCTATATCTTTCCATAGACAAGAATAGTCACCATTAGATAGACCTGGTGGGATATAACAGTAAACAGGAACAGGGGATGGGCCTCAAAGTTGCGTTTAACAGCTAATATATAATCTAAATCTAAAATCAGTTCCAATTTGTAACACCCAAGAGGAAAGGAGATCAGACAAGCAAGGCCACTTTTAGTCCACAAGATGAAATTTGAAATGTGCCCAATTCTGATGCAGGGGAGGGACAGACCCGCTTTCTTTTCCCGCCTATCCCTGTCATCACAAAGGTACTGAACAGGAAACTGTGACACAGGGGAGGGACAGACCCACTCTTCCTTTTCCCGCCTATCCCTCTCATCACAAGGTACTGAACAGGATACTGCAACACAGGCCAGACTGCATTCTGGTGGCTCCCCGGTGGCCAAGGCAACCGTGGTTCCCACTGCTCCTACGCCTCTCCAACAGGGTCTTCCTACATTTCCCTCATGCAAGGGATTTATTCCTGACAGCGGACAGCCAGGTACTTTATCACAATGTGCCCCACCTCAAACTTACAGCCTGGAGAATACAGGGTGAGGTTTCTCAAGCGGAGTTGAGAGGGTTCTCCTAAACAGCAGGAAGCCTGACTCCTTCTTATTGCTAGAAATGGGCTAAGTTCCTCACTTTCCTCCAGCCCTATGAGGGCGATCCCACCTCTGTTGGCCTCCCCCCATCTTCAATGTTATTCTCTCCCTTGCGGAAGCTGGACTTAGCCACTCCTCGCTCAGAGTCTACCTGGCGGCTATCTCTGCATTTCACAGGAGACTGGATAACACTTTGTTCTTTGCCCATCCTGACTCCCAAGAGATTCCTGAGGGGTCTACCCCACCACTTAAGCCCAGCCCAGGCCTGGGACTTGCCTACTGTATTATGTAAACTTACTGGCAAGCCTTTCGAACCCATGGCTACTTGCGAGCTCAAGTTCCTATCCTGGAAGGCGGCCTTTCTAGTGGCAGTCAGATCAGCGGGTAGAGTCAGTGACCTCTTAGCTTTCAGGCATGATACTCTATACTTATCATTCCTGGCGGATGGTGTGGCTTTGACACCGGACATCACCTTCTTGCCTAAGGTGGTTTCAGAGTTTCACTTACACAGACAAGTTGTTCTGCCTGATTTTTTCCCAAACCCTTCCTCGGACATTGAGCATCTGTGGCATACGCTAGATGTCCAGTGGGCACTCTTATTCTACCTAGATAGAACACGCAAGATTCTCAAGGACTTGTACTTGTTTCTGTCCTATGCGACGCACTGTTTAGGCCAGCGGATATCATCACAAAGGCTGTCCAAATGGATTGTTGAGACCATAAAACTCTGCTACCTTCTAGATAAGAGGCCTCTGCCTGTCTGGCCTCAGGCCCACTCCACACACACAGTCGACTTCCACAGCTTTCCTCAAGGGGGTGCCCCTTCAAGACATCTGCCAGGGGACTTCCGGTTTTGGCGATCTAAATGGTGGACGCGCCGCTCGGGAGCTTCTGAGGGCACGATCCATGAACTAGTGGATGGAGAGGGGGTGCAATCATACGCACCCTCCCAGAACCCTTGTAAAGGGTTCCCAGCCATGGGGCACTGAGGATTGCCTCTCCCCCAGCGCGCTGCCAGTGGATTGAGGCGCTCTGATGCCCCGATGGTCTCACCAGTATGTTCCAGTATTGGACTCAGAGACGCACACCGGGACAAGCATGTGGAGGTCGGGCGCTGTTCATGATTGATGGCAAGATCTACGTGATCTACATTAAGAGTGAGTTTGGTTGAAGCGAACACCAGAGAACTGGCTGAAAGTCCCCTTTAAAGGAAGCAAGGTGGGGCGGGAACCCCCCCATGAAAATAAAAACGGACTTAAAGCATGAAGGGGGGGCGGAACTAAAAGTGAAAAGCGACTATATTAAGGAACTTACAAGAGACTTCTGGCGATTTGCAGGCTTTAGAGACTTTTTGCAACTTTCGCTGAAGAAGATGGAGAAAGACAAGTATCCGAAACCTAAGCCTTCTTCAGGAAGTGCCAGCCCGGATGTAACCATAGACTTCTCTAAGATGCTTACAGATGCTTTGCGACCCCTGCTGGAGCAAATGAAGATGCTCAATGAAATTTTTGCTGCACAGCAACAGCAACTAAGTGAGAATATCAAAAAACAGAGCAAACAGCTGAGAATCTCAAAGAAGTGGATGCCAACACCAAAAACCTTAAAAACCAAATGCAGGAGATGGAAAAGAAGAGAAACACGGATGATGCCCAGCTTTCACAGCTCTAAATGGAAAAGGCAAGCTTTATTCTGAGATTCCAGGAAGTTCCTGAGTCTAAGGGGGAAGATCTCAAACAGATCATGATTGTACAGATATAAAAAGCAAATTAAATTTTTCACAACATTTCAATCTTTTTATATCCATTTTTGAATATCTCCCCACCCCCCGTTACATGGCTTCCCACAGTGCGTTATCCCCCTTAAATTTTCATCTTAATCTTTAATTCTATATTTTATCATATTACAAACTAATCTTTCAGGTAACATTACTTAAATTCATCATTTCAATACTTTTTTTTTTGATCCATTCTAATAACTATCAAAACTTATTAAAGTATTTTTAACATTCCATTTCACTTCTACATATTCTTTAAAGTCTTTCCACTCTTCATAGAATTCTTCATCTTCCTTGCCGTTAAGTTTCTTTGTCAATTTGTCCATTTCAGCCATAAAGAGCATTTTTTAAATCCAATCCCATATTTCTGGTACCTTATCTTGTTTCCAAAATTGCGCAAATGTCATTCTTGCAGTTGTTATCAAATACCATAACAGTGTCTTTTTCTCTACATTAACCTCCTCCATCTTAAGACCCAACAGCAAAATTTCTGGTTCTTTTTTAAATGTACCTTTAAAAAAATTTTGCATTTCAGCATGGACCTCCGTCCAAAATGCCGCTGCCTTATCACAAGTCTGTACAATAAAAATGTTTTTTTAAAAAAATCAAACAGATCATGATTGATATTTTGGGACCGGTTGCAGATTTAAAAGCGGATTTTTTACAAGGCGAGATGAATGTGATCTATAGGTCATATTCAGAATACATAAAGAAAAATAATCTGCCTGGCGAGGTGGTGGTTACATTCTCCAGAAGACAAGTGAGGGACCAGATATTAAAGGCAACAAATGGAACCACCCTTAAAATTGACAGACAGCAAGGAGATAAGAGTTTTGAAAGATATTCCATTTGAAATAAGAAAGAAAAGAAAAAATACAGAGACTTGGCTTTGTTTTTACAAAAGAATAACATCCCCTACAAATGGATTATACCTGAAGACATACTTTTCAAATCTAAAGACAAAAGGGAAAAAATTGACTCTGTTTTGAAAGCCAGTGAGTTCTTGCGGCAGCAATGTGGACTATCAGGGGAAGATGATGAGGAGAGCTATAAGGGAAGTGATGATGAAACACTCACTGGAGAAGACTCGGACTCGGAACGTGGGGTGGCGGCCCCCAAGCAAGGATATCATTTGAGGGAAAGAAGAAACAAAAAATGAGATGCTAACTCTCTCTGAAGCTTGTTTTTTTCCTTTACTAATATATAACCATGTATCTGTAATGTTCTTTAATATGTCAGAATACCTGGACTTGAAACATTTAAGCGGTGTTAATGATCATCTTTAATGTAACCAATTATCTCTTTCTTTTTAATTTAAGCTATGTTAATGTAAGCATTATATGACCACCACTTCTTGGGGTTTTAGTAGTTATCTTTACTTTCTCTCATAGTTTATAGTTTTCCCCTTCCTATTTTCTTGTAGTTTTTGGGAAATTAAAAAAAAAAAGTCATCTGCCAGGCAGCTTCATGGGCCTCTCCTAACACGTTTATCAAGCATTACGTGGTGGATGTGTGCACACAATGTTGTTCTTTCACGGGCTGATCAATCCTGCAATCTGTGGTCTCCTGAGATGCTGCCAGCAGGTAGGCCTAAGATTGCTATTCTCCCATAGGTGTGGTGCATAGAGACCACAATGAAGATAAACAGGTTGCTTACCTGTAATTGATGGATCTTCAAGTGGTCACCACACACCACCCGCCCTCCTTCCCCTCTGCTGTCAGTTTCTTTGGTTCGTTTTCCATGGGGTTGGCAGTGGTCAGAAGGAATTGGTGGGATACCAGGGCCCCGCCCTCTGGGCATGCATTGTTGGAGGCAGGACTCTGAGTCCTTTCAAGCTTGATAGACGCTTCCCGAATCAGAGTTGGCACAGGGGCCTAACCCATGGGTGTGAATGCATAGATGGCTACTCAAAGATCATCAGTTACAGGTAAGCAAACTGTTTTTTAGTGTAGGGCTGGAGCCACTGTGGCATGGCAGTTAAAATTTTGCACTAGAATCTGGGAGACCTAGGTTTGAATCCCTGCTTTGCCATGGAAGCTTGATACGCTAGTTATATGGTATTGGCCTAACCTACTTCACGGGGAGGTTGTGAGGAAAAAATGGAAGAGAGGAGGATATAAATTACTTTGAGTCCCCATTAGGTGGAAGAATGATGTGCAAATGAGTCAATAATTCATTCCTAGGCATTAGCAGACATTTTTGAGGCTAAGAAGGCTGCTAGAGATTTGCTGTGCTGAAAGGAATGGGCAAAAGAGGGGAATAAGGGAATGTCTCAAAGGGGGAGGGAACTAGGGCTCAGTAGGACATCACACTGTTCATATATGGAAGGTTCTGGGCTCATTCCCAGGCACTTGCAATTAAATGTTCTCTGATAGCAATTACAGAGAAAGGCCTCTGTCTGCCTGAGTCCCTGGAGAGCTGCTGCCAGTCAGAGGATATACTGATGGCAGAAAGTTGGTGTAAAGTGCTTTCATATATTCAATCCAGTTTATTTTAATACATTATCCGCCTGGAAAATATTAATAAAATGATAAAAACTACCACATACAATACCAAGAACAACAAAAAAGATTTCATATGGTCATATAAGGGGAGTGGTTTATTGAAAAAAGCCAGCAGAGAAGAAAAGCAGTTTGGGGCCCGTTTTGTATGGAGGAAGATCATAGTGGTGTCTATGCCCTTGGACAGGTTCTTATATGACATTTTTTAAGCCCAGGCTTGTCATTAGCTTGGCTTAATACAGCTTTGCTTACCGTTGCTTTCCAGCTTAGCAGAGCTTTATGTTTGTGCATGCCCTGAGAATGGAAGAAAGCACACACCACACCTTAATGTTTTACTTTATGATATAAAAGTCACAACTGGGAGTCCTTATTTGGTAGTGAGTTTCAATTCCATCCCACCCAACCTTGGTGCTTGTGTACTGTGTATAAGAGCTGAGTGTCCCTTAGGGAAGAAGAAGAGAAGAGATTGGATTTATACCCCGCCCTTCACTCGGAGTCTCAGAGCGGCCTACAAACTACTTTCCCTTCCCCTCCCCACAACTACCCTATGGAGTAGATGAGGCTGAGAGAGCTCTGAGAGAAACTGCTCTTTCAAGAACAGCTTTGACAGAACTATGGCTTTCCCAAGGCCATCCAAAAGCTGCATGTGGTGGAGCACTTGGGAATCAAACCCGGTTCTCCCAGATTAGTGTCTTCACACTTAACCATTACACAAAACACTTGGCAGCATTATGGGTTTTCTGCCTCTTAGCCTCTTCACTTCTAGCTGTCAGCTATGCTGCCATGATGTTTATGGGCGAGAGTGCAGCTGCTTGACCTGTGTACCAACTGATGCAGCATTCCTTTGTTCTTCCTTATCTATGACCTTGCTAGCTAGCTGTCTGTGCAGTGTCTTCCCATCTATTACCCGTGGGATAGGTTTCGATTTCCAGCTTTGGCTTTAACGGCCTGGGGCCCCATTCTCCTGTGCGTGGGAGTCAGGCCGATTGGCCTAGGAGTGGGGGGGGGGGTTCATACGAATACCCTACATCCCATTCTGCTTGTAGGAAAGTAGCCATTCCTAACAGTGACGATGTTACTGTCTCTGTAGCTCTTACAATAAAGTATAACCTTATGTTAAGCGTGTACTCCTTTGTTTGGCTGTGGAACCTGACAATCTGTTAGGAATCTTACCTTCTCTATTGACGCACCTCTCTCCACCCGAGATGAGTGATGAAGAGTAGAAACCTCCAACAACGACTGGGGGGAAAACCCCACCACCCAGACTGAGGTACCAGTGACTACTACGCCACCGGTGACTACCCCGTGGAAGGAACCGGGGCCTGGAACCATACCTAAAATGACCTTGACCCACCTTTTCCTGACCCCCTGCGGACCGAGGCAACTGCCCGGGCAGGGGTATCGACTGAGCTTGTTAAGTTGGGGCCACTTTAACCCAGACTCAATTATGGAGACGTACACGCTCACGCAGGGCCCCCAGAGGAACAGCCGGTTTGATGTGGGCTTTGCATTTATGCTCCAGGGGGGCCCCAGAGCCGCAGGGGGCTTCCCCTCATTGGGGGGAGTTCTGGAACCGCTGCTCGGGCCCTGGCTGATGGACCGCTCCAAGGCACAAAGTGGACGTGTCTCCCTGGATGAGGGACTGGAATTGGCACATCGCCTGGAGGCGGTGGAACGGGACAGGCACCAACTGAGACGGGAACTTGAGGAAGTAATCCAGGCGATCCCAGAGATGGTGCTGCAAGCTATAAGGGCCAAGAGAGAAGCGCAGCAGCTGGCTCCGGCTTTCCCCCCCAAAAAAACCAGGTACCCCCTGAACCGAGGCCAGAAGGCCGCGGGACCTGCTGGATGTACCCGGCACCGGGCCCAGACAGCCCGAGAGGTCCCCTGCACCACTGCCCAAAGGACCTGATCGAGGCAACGTTCAACGGGGACCCAGAGGAGTTATCCTACTTCGTGGTCAGAGTGATGAAATTCGTGGAAAGGTGGGGCCACCTGTTCCCGGATGACAGCAGCCGAGTGGATGTTATTGCGGCTCGGTTAAGGGCAGCTGCCGCAGCGTGGTACATGGAGCTGCACAATGCGCAGGGCCCGGAACTAGTGAACCTGGACGCTTTTATGTGGGCGTTGCATGCCCAGTTTGAGGATCGGAATGCCAGGCTCAAAGCAAGGGCATTCTTACGTACCCTGAAGCAAGGGAAATGGTCTGTGAGAGAGTACTCATCGGAGTTTAAATTGCATGCGGCCAAAGTCCAAAATTGGCCTGAACAAGTCTTAGCGGAGTTGTACCGTTGTCAGCTAGCTGCCATAGAAGACTGTGTACCAATAGTCCTTCCCCCCCCCCGACCTGCCAGGCATCTGCGCATGCCCTGTCTTCCCCGTGTATTGTCTTGTGCCATGCATTCCTGTCTGTAAACTCTAGGCAACACTTATCTGCAAGGTTAACAGGTGTGTGGAGGAGCCGCTTCGCTTGAAGTATAATGAACTGCTACCGTGTGAAGCTGTAATTGTTTATGATTTAGGAAATGTTGATTCTCAGGCTTTTGAGCACGAACCTAGGAGTCTGCCCGCTCAGCGGGAACCAAGGTTATTGGTTAATGTCCTGTTTGAATGCCCACCCTGGCCCAGGTATTCTGGACAGTGAACTTGTTCCTGCTCTATCATGGCTTTAATAAAATACTACTTTGTATAAACGTGTATTGGACTTATAGCTGTGGGGGACCGGACAACCGTGTGGGGCTGAACCCGAAGATCCGCAAAATGGTCCTGCGTGCAGTGGACCCGATTTCCCTTCCTGCGTGGATGCAAGAAGCGGAGAGTGCAGATACTCGGCTGAACACCCTATGCCTAGACATTGCAGCGGCGGGGGGGGGGGAAGCCGAACCTCCCCAACTGAAAGTGAAAGCTCCACGTGCGGCCGCGTCTACCAGAGAGCAACGGATGAAACAAGGGCTCTGCCTTAAGTGTGAGGAATGGGGCCATTTTGTGGCTGATTGTGGGGGACCGAGTCCAAGGACCAGCTAAGAAACCTGCAGGGAAGCCTAAATTCACCTAAGGCGCTGTACGTCACCTCGGAAGAAATTGGGGAGGAATCCAGCAAAGACGAAGACAGCGAGCCAGCAGGAAAAGGCCAGGTCCTGCTGTGAGCGGCACGGAGCAGCAGGGCCCGATCTTGGAGGCGCCAAAAGCAGTGAGCAGCTACGCCCCTCTGTTTTTCGTGACTGTATTATTAACCCCACCCAAGGAACTCACATCCGTGTGAGGGGTCTTATTGACTCTGGGTGTGGGAGGGACCTCATAAATCCCTCCTTAGTAACGGGGCTAGAAGCGGGGGTGGTGAGACTGCAAGACCCCCTAATTTTCACTCAAATGGATGGGTCCACGATGAAGGAGCCATGTGAGTTCGAGACAGTCCCGTTGCAGGTGGGGACGGGGGGTCACTGGGAGGAACACCTGTTTGTGATCACCCCTGCAGCCAGATTCCCGCTGGTGTTAGGGAGCCCCTGGCTGCATGGACATGACCCTTACATTTTGTGGGATGAAGGGAAAGTACAGTTCATCTCCCTTCGGTGCCAAGAGCACTGCTGGAACTCACAATGGGGGGCCCAACCTGTCCTGGAAAACCCAAGGGCGTGTTTAGCCCAGGAGGAATTACAATCCATTCCCCCCGAATACCGGGACTTGGCTAGGATCTTTGAAGAAGAAGAAGCCGACGAGCTCCCCCCCATAGGCATTCTGACTGTAGTATTGAATTACTGCCGGGTCACAAATTACCTAATGCGCATTTATGTGATGGGGCTGGCAGAAAAGGATGAACTGCATAAGTTTATTGACAAGAACCTGGCAAGGGGTTTCATCCGACCAGACTCCTCCCCATTTGCTGCCCTGGTGCTGTTCCGGAAAAAGGATGGGGACTTACGGTTGTGCACGGATTATTGGGGGTTAAATGCTGTGTCATCGACTAATGCCTACTCCATGCCCCTCATCAAGGATTTACTGGCCGAAGCAGCTAAAGGGAAAGTCTTTTCGAAACTAGACCTTCGAGAGGCCTACTTCCGGGTTCGCATCCGGGAGGGGGACGAACACAAGACTGCCTTTAATACATCTCTCAGCCAGTTCGAATACCACGTGATGCCATTTGGTCTTCAGGGGGCTCCGGGGGTCTTCATGAACTTGATTAACGAAGTGTTGCACAAGCACCTGTTTAAGGGGGCCCTTGTTTACCTAGATTTATTTATTTATTTATTTGGATTTCTATCCCGTCCTCCCCGCAGGCTCAGAGTGGCTTACAGAGGCATAACGCCAGATAATAGGAATAAAACAGTATAAAATACGAACAATACAAATTACATTAAATATTAAATAGTTAAGCAAAAATTCATAAAAACATTTCGGTGCTCCCGATATCTTGCTGTACTCCCTCGACCTCCCCTTTCACGAGATGTTGGTGAGGGAAGTCCTGATGACGTTGCACATGCACAAACTGTTCGCGAAACTTTCCAAATGTGAGTTTCACAAGTCACACATTGACTTCCTCGGGTATCGGATATCGAATAATGGTTTGGGAATGGACCTGGTGAAGGTCCGCGATGTGCTGGGATGGGAGACTCCCCGTACCTGCCGCCAATTACAATCCTTCCTCGGTTTCTCGAATTTTCACATAAATTTCCTGCTCAATTTTGCACAAATCAATTTGCCCCTTACTGACTTGTTAAAAACGAAAGGGAAGGGTCTGGAGGCTACCAAGCCGGGGGTGGAGCTTTGCTTGGAGCAAAGAGTGCCAGGAGGCTTTTGACCACCTTAAATCCCTGTTCACATCAGAACCCGTATTAGCCCACCCCGATGAAAATAAAAAATTCATCGTTCCAGTTGATGCATCTGACGTAGCCATTGGGGGGGCGATCTTGCAAGAGGGGACTGACGGGTTACTGCACCCCGTCACTTACGTGTCCAGAAAGTTTAATGACACTGAGCGAAACTGGTCAATTTGGGAAAAGGAGGCGGGGGCGATCCGGCTTATGTTTGCTACCTGGAGGCACTGCTTGGAGGGGGCGCGAGTCCCGTTTGAAGTGTGGACTGATCACAAGAACTTGGAAATGCTTAAAACACCTAGGAGCCTCAACGCCAAGCAGCTCCAGTGGGCTGATTTCTTTTCCAAGTTTCAATTCACCCTTCATCATTTCCCCAGTTCTGCAAACTCTCTCGCTGACGCCCTGTCCTGCCTCCCTCAGCACGACAGCCAACGGGAGGTGATTCTGTATTCTATGTTTACGCCCTCTCAACTCGGCGGGGTGGTGACTACACACAGCCGTTCCAGCCTCTCCTCACCTACTACACAACCAGACCATGGTATCCACCCCCCTGCCACGCCAGGTGGGACCCATTGGAACAGTAGGTTTATCTTCGCCTTCTCGGAGGGTGACAAGGCGGAGGTGGAATCAGAGGGGGGGTTGGAAGTCAAACCAGATGGGTGTTGCTACCACGGCAACAAACTGTTTGTTCCACATTCCCTACAGGGGGAAGGATTGAACGTGGTACAAGGCTCGAAATTACCTGGTCACCCTGGGTTTGTTAAGTCCCTGCAGCTGCTGCAAAGACAATTTTGGTGGCTGCAGATGCGAAAGGATTTGTCAGCCTTTGTGAAATTGTGTCAAACTTGTGCCATGTGCAAGTCCAGACCGGGAAAACCCCTGAGATTGTTGCAACCTCTCCCGACTCAGAGTCGGCCGTGGGAGGCAATCTCCATGGATTTTATCATGGATTTACCCCCGAGTAAGACTCTGTTGGTCATTTGGGTTGTTGTGGATTTATTCTGTAAGCAAGCACATTTTGTCCCATTCACCTCCCTACCCACGGCAAAAGCACAGGCAAAGGCTTTCTTACTCAATGTGCTCCCGGCTAAAGTCATCTCCGATAGGGGCCCCAGTTCGTTTCCCAATTTTGGGGGGAGCTTATGAAGCTTATGGGAATTGAACATGCGTTAAGCAGTGCTTATCATCCCGAGACTGACGGACAGACAGAACGTGTAAATCAAACTTTAGAACAATATCTGTGCTGCTTCACTAACTATCAACAAAATGATTGCGTGGATCTCCTACCCCTTGCCGAGTTTTGTTATAACAACACGTTTCATTTGTCTACGGGAATGTCCCCTTTTAAGGTGTTGTATGGATATGACAGCCCCCACGATACCTTTCTTGGAGGACCTACTGACTTGGGGACCGGGGATGCTGCACAATGGTGTCAACACCTGAAGGACTCTTGGCTGCTCCTTTGAAAGACGTTGAATGCAGCCAAGAAGGCATATAAGACTCAGGCTGATAAGAGAAGAGTGGAGGGGTGGGCTCTGCAGCCTGGGGATTCAGTGTATGTGTCTGCTAAGAACATTAAAGTGTTGCGGCCAAGCCGTTGGAAATATATTGGACCGTTTAAAGTAAAACGGATGATCAATGACGTGGCTGTGGACTTAGATTTACCCAAGAACTTGAGGAATATCCACTCTGTGTTTCATTTCAGCCTCCTGAAATGGGCTTCGGGGTCCAACCCATGGCAACCATCGCAGCCCCCCCCCCCATGATCAAGGGCGAGGAACATTATAAAATCTCGAAGATCTTGGACTCTAAAATCAAACATGGCAAATTGTTTTATCTGGTGGAATGGCGAGATTTTGGATCCCAGCACCAGGAATGGGTGGAAGTAGGGGATATTCGGGCCCCTAAGTTGTTGCGCAAGTTCCACTGGGACTTTCTGGAGAAACTGGGAGACCTCCCGGAATGCCCGGGAGACCTCCTGGAATGCCTGGGAGGGGCTGACTTTTGGGTGGGCAGAATGTCAGCTATGCTGCCATGATGTTTATGGGCGAGAGTGCAGCTGCTTGACCTGTGTACCAACTGATGCCGCATTCCTTTGTCCTTGCTTATCTATGCCGCCATGATGTTTATGGGTGAGAGTGCAGCTGCTTGACCTGTGTACCAACTGATGCCACATTCCTTTCTCCTTGCTTATCTATGACCTTGCTAGCTAGTTGTCTGTGTAGTGTCTTCCCATCTATTACTTGTGGGATAGGTTTTGATTCCCAGCTTTGGCTTTAACGGCCTGGGGCCCCATTCTCCCGTGTGTGTGAGGCTGATTGGCCTAGGAGTGGGGTGTGTGTGCATACGAATACCCTATATCCCATTCTGCTTGTAGGAAAGTAGCCATTCATAACAGTGACAATGTTACTGCCTCTATAGCTCTTACAATAAAGTATAACCTTATGTTAAGCGTGTACTCCTTTGTTTGGCTGTGGAACCTGACACTAGCTTGAGGTTGCATGGACGTTCTTTTAGTGCCAGTATGAAAAGTTTAGTTTGTAACCAAGCCTCCTTACTTTGAGGGTTACTGTACCCAACCTGCCCCCCCAAATCTCAACCTATTGCATTGCATGTGTATCTCTCTTTGTTGGCTTTCTCAGCCTACTGATGGACCCTGACTCAGCAGCCAAGAATCACTGTTCTTCCCAGTCAAGTCCTGTGGCTTGGTTACCTTATGTAACTGACATGGCAATCCCAGTAAGGGGCTTTGAAGGCAAGTGAGAAACAGAGGTGATCTGCCATTGTTTTCTTCTGCACCGAGGACTACTTTCCTCAGGGGTCTCCCATCCAAGTACTGATCTTGTTTAGCTTCCAAGATCTGACAAGATCAGCCTACACCATGCTGCCTGCCTTTATATCTATTATCATCAATTATTTGTTGGTCCCTTTTCCAAGTAGCTCATCAGAGTTGTGGGTCCAGTGAGCTTGCCTGCCTCTGTCTCTCTTTTAGTGATGCACATTTAATGTTGAAATATTTAGGTTTCTGAATAGTTATAGCAGATTATCCCCTCCCTTTAATACGCCCTTGAAACTGCTGCTTTTAAAGAGCTGTAAATCTTTTTACTATGGATAAGACTGAAACTGCTTTCTGAACAACAAATGTATGTGGGTATTTTCATTTCAGTGCTGTGTCAAGTCCATCCTCACTCTTAGCAGAATCATTAACATCATCTGAAGTGGAAAGTACAGACCTAGTGGACAAAACAGTTCCTGAAAGAGAAGATGTGCAAGGTCAGTATAAGAGCATGATTTTTTCAGCCTGTTACACAGGTTAAGGCAACAGGGAAAATCTCTTGGTTTATTGCTGGTTTCAATAACTGAATGATGCCAGTGAGGTTTTTTCTTAAAAGTTGCAGTAACTGTGGCAAAAAAAGAGAGACCTTGTGGACAGGTGACATTTTAAGTGTTCCATCCTAATGTCTCAGCTGTGGCTATAGGAAAAGTTTGTTCTTTGGGGTCTTCTATTGAGTTTGATGATAATAAATCAACTTGTTCTCAGTAGTCAAGAGAGAATCCCTAAGTGCTTTATAGTTTTGTTGGAAGAGGTAGTTCCAGTACATCAAGACTTTTTTTTCTTATTTATACCCAGGCTTTTAAGGCTTGCTGATGAAAGAGGGGTAAAGGATTCAAGTTCTGTGTTGCTAGCCATTTAATCTGATTAAGCTACAGAGATAGGCTAAATAAAGATGTTTGCAAATCCTTTGCCGACTTGCAGCTTTTGATTAAAAGGCCAGAATACTTTTTAATTCTTGTTTCCATATCCTGGTTCATGCCATCAGCTTGGGTTTCAGAACTATTTGGTTCTCTGCACGAAAGACCAAAGTCTCCACATTTCATATAGCTTGGCAAAAAGAGTAGACTCTGCCAGTGTAGTGGAGTGTATATACAAAGCAAAAATGATTACTATAGAGAATCCATATATCTAATTCCCAACTGTGCCCCTGTGTGTGGATACTTATTTCTGGAGATAAGGAGCACGTGGAGGGTAAAGAGACTTTTCTGCACACTTGGGGGACTCTCCAGGTGTGCAGAAAATCTTACAGCTTTCAAAAACTATACAGGAGATACTTAAATCCCCCAAAAGTAAAACTGCTTGCTCTGCATGAGGCGTGGGAACAGACACTGGAGCTGCAAAAGAAGCTGCTGCACCAATAACGCTCTCTCGCTTTCCACCAGTCTTGGTGGTGGGCTCCTCTGGCTCTTTGCCTCTTCCTCCTCTTCCGCCACCTTAGAGAAACACTGGGGCCATGGGGCTGGCCGAGCGACGAGGATAAGCCAGGAGGGATTCAGCATGTTGGAGCCCAGGTCAGTCGGGAAGGAAGGATGAAGGGAAACCAAGCCGCAGCTGCCCCCAGCCAAAAGAAGTCCCCTCAGGACCTCCCCAGCTCCCCACACTCAACTCCTCCACACCCACCTGCCAGCCTCTCCCCACCCCATACCTACCTAGCAGGCCTGCCCTGCCCACGGCTCTCGCCTCAACGCCACCCCAGCACCGGAGGAGGAGGAGGAGGCGGCAGCAGTGACAACCTCCACTGGCCCGGTGGCGGGAGTAGCAGAGGCACCACCAGCCCCAGCCACAGGGGACACCAGCAGCCACATTGCGCTTGGCTGTTAGAGGCGGAAGACGTCAGTGCCCACACCAGGCTCTGCAGCAGTGGGTGGCGAATGCAAGCAGCCATCTCCTGTCTGGCAGCAACAGCAGGAGACTGGCTGTCCCCAGCTTTCCACTTAGGGGGATATAGGATTCCCCCCTGTAAGTCTCTACTCCCACTGAGCCATGTGAGAAATTAGCAGCGATGGAGGAAAGGAACCCCCATGAGCATCCTGTCCTGTACTTCCTCCACACACCCCCAAGGCAGCAGAGTAAGGACTGCCTGCTAGAAGGCAGGTGGGGAGAGCAGCAAGGGTGTGGGGGAGTTTCAATGAAAAGGGGGGGTGTAATGTAGTACTAAGGGTGGGAGCAGGTGGGAAGAGAGCAAGGGTGGGGGTGAGTGAATGCCAAGGTTGTGTGGGGGGAGTGGAGTGTTAAGGGTGGAGGTAGGTGGGGAGAGCAGCAAGGGCTGGGTAGACTGATGGAGAAAAGGTGAGGGGGCAAAAGAAATGTGGGTTGACTGACAGATAAGGGGAATGGGAGAAAGGAGTGAAATGGGGGTAGGTTGACAAATAATGGGAGAAAGGGGGGAATGGGGGGGTAGATTATCAGAGAGGGGGTAGAGACCTGCAACAAAATGTTGTATCAGGTGTTACACTTTGTTTTAAGTTGTAATAGCATTTTTTAAAAAACAAGCAACAACACATGATGCAACTTTGAATATTTTTTACTATTAGAAAGAAGTACCAACACACCTTCATAGATTCATGACAATAGCCATGTAGAAACAATGTCAGTCTGGTTTATGGTACTTTTGTCATTTGCAAACTTTAGTACGTTCACATGCAGTTCTCTCAAGTGTCTTGTCTCAGAAGCATTTGAGAGGATTGTATGTGAATGTGCTGATCTGGAACAACTGGGTTCAAATCCCCAACTCTGCCATGGAAGCTTTCTGGGTTACTCTTGGCCTGTTGCAATCTCTGGGCCTAACCTACCTCACAGAGTTGATGTGAGGATAAAGTGGGGAATGGGAGAACAATTTGATAAGCTGTTTTGACAACCGACAAGGGAGAAAAGCAGAATATAAATAAAAAGATACACCTGGACAGTTTCTGATCACCAAACAAATAATGCACTGTGTAGGTGAAATGAGCATTAGTCTTCAGGGTGCTTTGCTGTACAGAACAGAATTATGAGAGTAAAAACATGCCGCTCTCCTACAGGGATTGCTTTTTTGTAGTACCTAAAAGACATAGCATGCAGCACAAGCTTTGCAGGCTTGCATTAAAATAGTCACCTTTTTAAGCTGCTCTCTAGTATATTTTTTTCAACTGATGAAATTCTATGGAATTCCTTTTCAACATTGCTCAGTGACAGGACAGCCACAGAACTGAACTTCCCATGATTACAATGGCTAAAAGAGCTGGCAAAAATTAGTTTTTTTAAAAGGGACCTGCTCCATTTCAAATGCAATATGGACTATGGCAGAGGTGTCAAAATCATTTGTTACAAGGCCCAGATCTGACATAAATATGACTTTGTCAGGCCAGGCCATGTGTGCCATAAAACGTAATCCCAGGTACCAGAGAGAGAAACTTTATAAAGGACAGCAGCTGCTGAGCACCGAGTTGGTCTGTCCTTATTGCAAGACCATGTGGCCGGGGGGGGGGCACGGGGCAGAGGAAAACCCACATGAGCGGACTGGAGAGCCAGTGGTATAGCACTCAGAAGGTGTTCCCACACTTCCTGGAGGGGGGCAAACCCCTTCCCCAGCCCACTCCCACCACCAATGCTGTGAGCCTGGGCCCCAGGGTAAAAACATGAAGCAGCTGGGTATTGTGAGCAGTATTCCCTCTAAGCTGAGTTAGTGTGAGCTAGCTCACAGTTTTTTAGCCTTGGGCTCACACATTTTTGTCTTAGCTCAGGAAGGATGGCTCCAGAGCAAACTAATTTATGCAGTAGCCAAATCACTTGCTCACAACTTTAATGCCAGTAGTTCACGATTTTTGCTCACAAAACTCCACAGCTTAGAGGGAGCATTGGTTTATTTATTTATTTATTTATACATTCGATTTATTTACCGCTCTGACCTCGAAGGGTCTCTGAGCGGTTTACAGGTAGTTTCAAATACATTTTTCCCTAACTAAGGCCACATAGTATACAGGGGTGGGGCTGCCTACCGGCACCCAGGTGGCAGGGCTGTTGTTCTGCAGCTCTGGCATTCTTCCTCCAAGCGGTCTTCAGGGTTGGCGTCCCATCTCCTGTGTCCAGGGGCATCTCATCTCCTGTGTTCAGCGCGCGGCCCGTGTCAGCCACAGCCTGGCCATCGTCCAATTCTGGCTCTGCCGTGCCTGCTCCTCCACGTCACCGCGTTCCTCCGTGGCTCCGCCTCTGCCTCCGTTGTTGTTGGATCTCGCTACTCGATGTTCTGCTCACTGACCACCAGGGATCGCCTCGGCAACTTTGCTGCCGCTCCGTTGCTTTCACTGTTCCAACCAGTCCACTGTCACCGCCGCCACCGCCAATTGCTCCTGCCACACACCTCACACGGAGGAGGGTGCCCCCTGCCACCTAAAGGCAGGTACCCATTTATCTACTTGCTATATATTTACTGCTTTCGAACCTCTGGGTGGGCGGGAGCTAGGACTAGGGCCGGACGCTCACCCCGGCCGCGGTGGGTCTCGAACAGCCATAGTGGCTGTTCATTGTTGTTACTGCAGGGCGTTTTACCGCCTGCACCACCACTCCCCCCTGGTTGTGAGCTGCCCCCTGCCCCTGAACCACCATGGAAGGGGACTGGGAAAACAAGTTGAATTATCTCCCCTGCTGCAGAAGCGGGGAGGAGGTGACCCAGGTATGAGGCCCTGTGTATGGCAGAACCAGGCCAAGCAAAGCCTGATAAGCTGGAGATGTCCGTACAGCAGCAATCGCCTCCGACCAAGGCCACCAGGTGATCCATGGCAGGGCAATGCTGGGAGTTCAAGCCAGAGATCATTGGCAAGCTGCACCACCCCCATGCAGCAGCAGCCATCCCATGCTGAAGGCCACCAGATCATCTAATGGGGGAGTGGGCACCATGCACACAAGGCTGCATGTGTGGCAGAGACCCCAGGCCACCCAGTTACCTCTATAACCAGAGATTGCTGGCACTGCCCCCCAGAGGGCAGCAGCTTCTTATGGCTGAAGGCAGCCAGGTGGTTCATGGGGGAGGGAGGCCCGGCCATGGAGTTGTGTGCTCGGTGGTAGGACTAGGCCACCCATGTATGGAAGAAACTGCCAAAGAATACCCCCAGTGGGCCAAAGCACTGCCACTGCATGGGGGGGGCACAAAGATGACAGCACCACTGGCCGCCAGCAGGCCCCAGCAGAGGATCATCTCAACCCCCATGTGCAAACACTGATCCCTGTGGCCATCTGGGATGTCATCCCCAGAGCTACAAGCCAAGCAGAGAGGGCATGTGACCTTGCCTTGGAGTCTCGAGCCGGCATGAATGTATCTGCGGTGGCTCCCAACCAGCCCCGTAGCTAGGGATTTTTTTGGGATGGGGCCTCGAAGGGGGGGGGCTGCAGCTAATTAAATCAAAGCCCATTACATTAATTCAATTTGGGAGCAGCCCGGGATGAAGGGGGCCCAGAAGAAATGCTAGGGGGCCAGGCCCCGTGGGCCCCGCATTACCTACAGGCCTGCTCCCAACTTACTAGTGAGGCTGCCACTGTAGTCCAGGCATTCTGCTTGACTGCTGCAGACAAGGTTGTTCTGCTGTGCTGAAGCCATAATTCCCCAGCAGGCTCCTGTTTCTTCCCTTGCACCAGTTGCTCATGGACTGGATAAGAGCCCCGGATGGGCCTGTTCTGGCCCCCGGGCCTTATATTTGATAACCCCGTGAGTATGGCTTCTTGAGCATCTCATTAATATACTCTCCTCTGTGTCAGCTATGCTGCCATATTGTTTATTAGCCTAGAGTTCGCCTGCCTGACTTGTGTACAAGTTGGTGCCACATTCCTTCCCTCCCGCTTCTCCCCTTGTTATCTCTGACCTTGTCTTCATGCCTGTGTAGTGTCTCCACTTTAATTAACCGTGAGACTAGTTTTGTTTCTCAGCCTTGGATCGGTACTGGTGACAACTACCCCACCCCAGACTACCCCTCCAACGACTGTGGGCATCGGGACCATCCCGAAGACTGCATCAGCCCACATTTTCTTGACACCAAGGGGGCCAAGGCAGCCGGGAGGTCAGCTGTACCAACCCAGGGCGTTACGGTGGGTCCAGTTTAACCTGGACTCAACGGAGGAAACGTACATCCTTACCAAGGGTCCCCGTAGAGACAGCTGGTTTGACACCGGTCTGCTGCCCGAATCCAGCTTCCTACCATACGGGGTGATGTCGGAAGCTGTGATCTGAACATGGGTGACGGGCCACATGAAAGAGCATAGCGGACGTCGGTCTCCAGAGGAGGAAGAGCTCGGTCTGGCCGAGCGGATTGTAGAGGTGGAACAGGCTCTGCGCCAAATGGTTCAAGACTTCAAGGAGGTGATCCTGGCCATCCCGGATATGGTGATCCGGGTGCTGCGAGCAGAGCGGGAAGCACAGCAGCTGCCGCCAGCCCCCCCCGCCCCCCCAGGGACTACCAGCACCTCCGGTACTGGGCCAGCCGGCACCCCCAGGGGCTCTAGGGCCCGACCCCGATGGGAATGCTCCTGCACCAGTGCCTCAACCGGGTAGCCCCAAGGGCCCTGTCCTCCACTGTCCCAAAGACTTGATCAAGGCGACGTTTGCCGGAGACCCAGAGGATTTGTCTTACTTTGTAGTCAGGGTAATGAAATTTGTGGAGAACTGGGGCTACCTGTTCCTGGATGACAGCAGTCATGTAGATGTGATTGCGACTCGGTTGCATGGAGCTGCAGCAGTGTGGTACGTGGGCCTCCACAACTTACAGGGTTTGGAGTTGGTTAGTGTGGACGCTTTTATGTGGGTGTTGCATGCCCAGTTCGAGGATCAGAATGCCTGGCCTGAAGGCCAGGGCATTCCTCCACACCCTGAAACGGGAAGCGCTCGTTGAGAGAATATTTATCCAAGTTTAACCTCCATGCCACCAAAATCTGGAATTGCCCAGACTAAGTCCTGGCTGAATTGTACCGTGTGGGGCTGAACCCCGAGATCTGTGAGACCGTCCTTCGCTCTGTGGACCCGGTATCGCTCTTGGCATGGATGCAGGAGGCGGAGAGTGCGGAAGGCTGCCTGAACACCCTGCGTTTGGATATTGCAGCGGTTGGGGGGGGGACCCCTGGTCCCGATGCAGAAGTGGAAACCGGTGAGACCACCCGAAATGCTCTGAGAGCAACGCTTAAAGAAGTGGTTGTGTCTCTGGTGTGGAGAGCATGGCCGCTTCACTGCTAACTGCAGCGGATCGAGCCAGGGGAAACCGGGGAAACCTGACCCTCCCAAGACGCACGGGGGGACTCCCGCGAACAAACCGTCAGGCAAGCCAAAATTTGCTAAGGCTCTCCAGGTGGCCCTGCCAGAAGTTGAGGACGACACTAGTGAGGAGGAGGACACCGTGCCGGCGGGAAACGGGCAGAGCCTGCTGTAAGCAGTGCAGAGCAGCAGGGCCCGATCCCAGAGGCGCCTAATGTGGTGAGCAGCTACCCTCCCCTTATTTTGTGACTGTGACTCTCTTGAATCTGAACATGGGGACCCATATCAGAGTAAGAGGCCTCATTGACTCAGGGTGTGGGAAGGACCTTATTAATCCATCCCTGATCTCCGGGCTAGAAGCTGCGGTGGTGTGGTTGCCGGAGCCCTTAATATTCACCCAAATGGATCGATCCACAAAGAAGGAACCTTGTTAATTCGAGACAGTACCACTGCGATTAGGGGTGGGGGATCACTGGGAAGTCCGTTAGTTTGTGATCACCCCAGCAGCGCTGTTCCTGCTAGTGTTTGGAAGCCCCTGGCTACACGGCCATGATCCCTACATTCTTTGGGATGAGGGGAAAGTGCTATTCATCTCCCCGCGGTGCAAAACGCATCCCTAGAAACCATAGTGGGGCCCCAAACCAAAGCCTGAAACCCCTCGGGCGTGCCTAGCACAAGAAGAATTGGTTTCTATTCCCCCGGAGTATCGAGACTTGGATACGGTGTTTGAAGAAGAAGAAGCGGACGAACTTCCACCCTATAGACATTCAGATTGTAGCACTGAGTTATTGCCAGGGCATAACTTACCCAAGGGACAGATTTATGTGATGGGCCCAGTCGAGAAGGAGAAACTCCATAAATTTATTGACAAGAATTTAGCCAGAGGGTTCATCAGACAAGCTTCTTCCCCGTTTGCTGCTCCGGTGCTGTTCCGGAAAAAGAAGGACGGGGGGGGGGGTTGCAGTTGTGTACAGACTATCAGGGCTTGAATGTGGTGTCATCTACCAATGCCTACCCCATGCCACTCATTAAAGACCTGTTGGCCGAGGCATCTAAAGGGAAAATCTTTTCCGAATTAGACCTCCGAGTGCGCATAAAAGAGGGGGATGAGCACAAGACTGCCTTTAATACCCCCCTAGGCCAGTTTGAATATAGAGTGATGCCATTCGGTCTCCAGGGGGCTCTGGGAGTTTTCATGAACTTGATCAATGAGATGTTACGCAAACATTTGTTCAAAGGAGCCCTAGTCTATTTAGATGATATCTTGTTGTACTCCCCCGATTTACCCTCACATGTGAAATTGGTGCGAGAAGTACTCCAAAAGTTACACAAGCACAAACTGTTTGCTAAACTATCCGAGTGCAAGTTCCATCTGATGTTGCTATGGGGGGGGGATCTTGCAAGAGGGGGACGATGGATGGTTACACCCCCTAGCCTATGCGTCCCGCAAGTTTAATGAGACTGAACAGAATTGGTCGGTGTGGGACAAAGAGGCGGGAGTGATCCGGCTAGCGCTCTCTACGTGGAGGCACTGGTTGGAGGGGGCCCAGGTGCCTTTTGAGGTCTGGACTGATCACAAAAACTTGGAAGTGTTGAAACCCCACCGTAACCTCAACGCTAAGCAGTTATGTTGGGCCAATTTCTTTTAAAAGTTCCGATTCACACTTCACCATTTCCTGGGCTCAGCAAATTCTCTAGCTGATGCACTGTCCCGCCTCCCCCAACATGACAGCCAAAGGGAGGAGATATTGGACTCCATGTTCACGCCCTCGCAACTCAGTGGGATGGTGATGACTTGGAGCCGTGCGGGCTCCTTCCCCCCTGCTCAGCAGTCCGGGCCCACCCCCTCCCCTCCTGGTCAAGTGGGTGGGACGGCCTGGACTATCAGATTTGCCACCGCCTTCTCGGATGATGACAAAGCGGAGGTGGAATGGGAAGGGGGGTTGGAACTGAAAGTGGATGGATGCTGGTACCGTGGCACGAAACTATTCATCCCTAAAATATTGCGGGGGGCAGTGTTGGTGGCGGTTCATGGCTCCAGACTCGGCAGCGACACAGGATTTGTCAAATGCCTACAGCTTTTGCAAAGACAATTTTGGTGGCCATCCATGCGCAAAGATTTGTCCTCGTTTGTTAAGTCATGCCAGACTTGTGTCATGTGTAGACCCATGCCGGGTAAAACTCCGAGGCTGCTGAAACCTCTCCCGACTCCGAGTCGACCATGGAAGGTGATCTCTATGGATGTTATCATGGACCTGCCCCCTAGTAAATCCATGACTGTCATCTGGGTCATTGTTCACTTCATCCCATTTGATTCCTTGCCCACCCCAAAGGTTTTGGCAAAGGTTTTTGCAACACGTGGTTTTTGCAACACGTGGTTCGCCTTCACATGCTCTCGGGCAAAATTATCTCCAACAGGGGGACCCAATTGGCTTCCAAGTTTGGGGGGGAGCTTTTGAAACTCATGGGAGTAGAACGGGCCATGAGTAGCGCTTATCACCCAGAGACTGATGGGCAGACCGAACGTGTGAATCAAACTTTGGAACAATATTTACGTTGCTTCACCAACTATCAGCAAGATGATTGAGCAGACTTGCTGCCGCTGGCTGAATTTTGCTACAACAACACGACTCATTCCTCTACGGCCGTGGTTCTCAACCTTCCTAATGCCGCAACCCTTTAATGCAGTTCCTCATGTTGTGGTGACCCCCAACCATAAAATTGTTTTTGTTGCTATCATAAGACCATCGAAAATTTGTGTTTTCCAATGGTCTTAGGCGACCCCTGTGAAAGGGATGTTCGACCCCCAAAGGGGTCGCAACCCACAGGTTGAGAACCGCTGCTCTACGGGAATGTCCCCTTTCAAGGCACTATATGGCTACAACAACCCCCCTATGCCGTTCCTCAAGTGCAACATCTTGGGCCCGGGGGTTCCTGCATGGTGGTGTCAACAACTTAAAGACTCATGGCCTTTGTTGTGCAAAACCTTAGAGGCAGCGAAGGAGGCTTACAAGGCTCAGGCTGACAAGTGAAGGGTGGAGGTTTGGGCTCTGCAGCTTGGTGACTCTGTTAACATCTCTACTAAGAACATTTAGGTTTTGAGACCCAGCCACAAACTGGGCTGGAAGTTCATTGGCCCGTTTAACGTCAAACGTCTAATCAATGATGTTACTGTGGATCTAGAACTTCCTAAAAACATGAGTAATGTCCATTCTGTGTTTCATTTCAGCCTCCTGAAATGGGACCCAGGTCCAAGTCCCTGGCTGTCAGCAAGCTGCCAATATGTCTTTTCAGTGTATATGAGATGTGTTTCACCCCCCCCCCCTATCTTGCCTTCCCTTGTCTGGCTTACACTCTGGTGCGCATGTCCCCCTCCACCCTCCAGTGCTCATAGTCAACTGCATTCCTTTCCATGTACGCTAGCGTTGCTTTGAAGGAACCTTATCAGCCAAAGCTACAGGTGGTGCGCTTTTGGAGGCTTTTTGCTTAGTCTATAATGAACAGTAGTATGAGAACAGAAGAATTGTTTAATTAGCTACAGCCATTGCTTTCTCAAGGTTTGAGCGCGAGATGAGCCTCAAGGCGGGCGCGGGAATCATATCTATTGGCCCATGTTATTTTGAACTTGCTTTATTATCCCAGTCTCAAGCCCTTTGTGTTATTCTGAACAGAAAAGTTGTTCTAAGTACTTCATGGCTTCAATAAAATAAAACCTTCCTGCAAGAGTGTATTTCATTGTTCGCTGTGAGTCTGACACTGGCACCCTACGAAGCCAGTGTTCCCTCCTCTCATGGTGGAGGGCGAGGAACATTTTGAAGTGTCTAAAATCCTGGACTCTAGATGTAAACGTGGCAAACTGTATTATTTGATTGAATAGGTGGACTTTGGACCCCAACACCGAGAATGGGTGGAAGTAGGGGATATTCGGGCCCCTCAGCTTTTGCGGGAGTTTCACCGGGAGTTGCCAGGAAAACCGGGAGATCTCCCGGGCTAGCCGGTAGATTGTTCTTTAGGCGGGCAGAATGTCAGCTATGCTGCCATATTATTAGCCTAGAGTTCGCTTGTCTGACCTGTGTACAAGTTGGTGCCACATTCCTTTCCTCTCACTTCTCCCCTTGTTATCTCTGACCTTGTCTTCATGCCTGTGTAGTGTCTCCACTTTAATTAACCGTGAGACTAGTTTCATTTCTCATCCTTGGATCGGTTGGGTCATCGGTTCCTCTTTCCCGCCTACGGGAAGTGGGCTGATTGGCCCACAGGTGGGGGGAGACCTCTTGAATCCTTTATATCACTATATGCTTGTTCCATGCTCGTCATTCCTAACAGTGACCATGTTATTGCAACCATGGTACTGACAATAAAGCAAAACCTTTCTTGGAAGTGTGTGCTCCGTTGTTCGGCTGTGGGTCCTGATACTCTGGTTTTGAGAACTGCACATTTCTGGTATTCCACAGCTACAGATCTTGTTACTGTCTTTAAGAAGATGCACAGTTGCAGCTTAATACAGGCTGATTAATCTTGTGCTTTTTAGTGGAATATCCATCCCAATATTCTTGTCTCTGCCATGGGATGGTTTTCAGTTTAAGCTAGAACTTGGTTATGCATTCAACAATAAAGTTATTTGCTGACTTGCAGCTTTTGATAAGATAAGAAGATAGTTTCCAAGGTGCCATATGTCCTGTTCTAGGCGTGAAAGTTTCCTTGTTTTTTTAACCTTATCACAGTAGAATGTAGCAAGGTTTCTTTCCCACTGAGTCCCATGTAGGCATCTAACCCCCCCCCCCAAAAAAAAACTGGTACTACACTGATATTGTCTGATCTGTGCAGCTTGGCTTGGTAATACCTGTCCTATCTACAATCTGGACTTTTTAAAAGTTGTCACATGTTCAAAGCAAAGTCATCTTGGGGAGGGGTTACCATAGTAATCTGGTGGGAAATGCAGCCTTGAGCTACTTTGGGTGTGAGGAGGGGTAGAGCAACCTTAGATGTATGCACTTTTGCAAGCACAGGCTATGCTTATTAATGTGTGAACATGAAACCCTCAGAACTTGAAGGCTTCTAATTCATGAACTACTGGGAACTATAACATTTGTGGATCTTGGAACATGTTAGAAGTGGTTAGATATTTGTGGTGTGTGGAATCTTAGATACACTGATTAAGACCTGTCCCCAAGAGGAGTAGCTGAAAGGATTGTATACAATGATTTTTGCAATCCTCAAGGAATTCTCTTGTTGAAAGTTCAAATATAGTGGGCTGCGGGAATTGCAGAGTTTTGGAAGGTGAAAATGGGGCAAGCTACCTCTGCACGAAGACCCTGAGAAAAAGTGGGGCTACTGGATCCTGCTGCATAGGGCTGGGAAGGCTTCCTGTTTGTCACTAGGGCACAGTTTGTCGCAGTGCTCTTGGTACAACACAATTCTAGCTGAGGGGCTGTAGAAGGCAAGGAAGGACTCTGTTGATGCTTTAAGAGGTCACCTCTGTGCCATGCAAAGAAGAATCACAACAACAAGCCCCATTTACAGTTGGACATTTGCCCTGGTCTTCTGGCTCACAAGTGACATTATCCATGTGATGGGCTGGAAGCTGGATTTGCATCCTCTGCACCTCTCATGAGTGCCACTTGGATTCTTGGGGAAATAAGTGGGATATAAATTCCTTCAGGAATTCCTTCCTTCCTTAAGAAGAATAGAATTAATGCAGCAAAACAAGAAGCAAGCCCTGTGTATACAGAATTCCAATAGTCTTTGTTTGTGTTTCAGCTCAGGTCCTAACAAGCCCTATGCACACAAGTCCTGTGTTTAATGGGCTGTACTTGAAGATTCAGTAGACTAGCCGAACTTATTCAGAGTAAGTGTAATGTAATGTGGTTGTATAGTGTCCCTTAACTCTTTTAAGTTGGTAAGGAATCCTTCAATATAAGACGTTTTGGTTGAAGGTCGGCATCTTGGGAATTTTCCTTCCAGACCTCATTGAAGAAGTTTATGTAGAATTTGAGTTATTAAAAATAAATCCATTTATCCTGTTTAGCACTTCAGTACTTCCTAAATAACCTGTCCCCCAGAGGCTGCCTTCTCACATTAGTTTTTAAAAGCATGGATCCTAGGTAGTTTCAGTGTATGATAATAGATAAAAAGAGTAATAAGCTTCTTGCTTGTGGAAAAGTCAGATACATGGCTCTTACCTGAGCTGGACCAACATCTGCTAAAACTTACACCCAAAGAGTAGCCAGAAAATTTTGGGTTGTAGGGCTTTGGGAAATCTGGGGGCAGGGTGGGGGAGCAGGAGAGAGAGAGAGAGAGATCCTGTTGGCAGGCAGGTGGAGAAGAGAAGGGCCTTTCCTTACCTGCCGGCACAACTCCCACAGCAGGGGTTGTGGGGCAAGGGCCATGAGTGAGAGGGCACTGCCCCTAAATGCCCTACTATGGCTACAGGCCTGGGAAAGTACCGAGCGTGGATCAACACGCCTTGTCTAGTTTGGGATTCTACCTGTTGCATTGTTGGACCTTTTTGATGGGGGCTGGGTTTGAAGATAGAAGGTGTTGCCTTGCATTGAGTCTAACCATTGGTTTAACCATTGAGTCTAACTTTGCATTGACTCTAACCATAGCACAGAACTTCCTGCTATGAGTAGCAATGGCGGCCCAATCTCTCAGCAGCCACCTTTCCCTGTTTTGCTGCCAATTGAAGGTGACAAGCTTGGAATTTGCACAACTGAATTATGTCCTACCCACCCCTTTCCCTCCAATGCTGCTGTATTTGGGTGCTTGAGCACTATTGGTTCTCTGTTGTGTGAATTGATCCTTGAATAGGTCCTGAGTATGGGTCTTCTGCGACAGTATTCATTGTATTGGTAGAATCATATTTCCTTGGTTCTTCCCCCCTCCCCCAGCAAGCATGGAAGTGACTGCAGTTTCTGTGCACCACACACGTTTGGCCAAAGGCCGGTGTGGGTAGCCAATGTGGTGATCTGCAGAAGGGTATTTCCTATACATAATGGTTTTTGAAGGGGAAGGATGAAATATTTTTTGTTACCTGAACTTCATACCTGGTCTGCTTGCTGGGGCTCACCCTGGTTTTAAAACTGCGTGTGAAAAAAGATTATCCCTGTTGCTTCATGCTGTTCATGTGCATTAAACCAGCTTTTCCTCATTTTTCAGTTCTTGTTCAGTTTACAGTTTGCTTTGTACTGGGAAAATCTTCACACTTTAAATCCCTTTGCATGTTAGCAATGCAAAGGAGTTTACACTATTCATCTGGGGGGGGCAGGCTTTCTCAAGCTACTCTGCAGTTGGTAAATTGCATCAGTCATTGTACAACGCCCTTCCTTTCCTCCATATTCCTAATACTTTTCTTTTTCAATGATTTCAATAACAGCAAAACGTTAAAAATCACATCTTTCCACGTTGACTCTTCATTAGGGATCCGGCTGTTCCCTGGGCATGTTTGCAAAGTTGAAAGACTCTGCATTGTTGCAGTGCTGAAATGCAAATAATTGCAAAACTGTGTAACAAATGCAAATGACTCTTTGAAACTGAGTGAACAGCATAAGTTTTATTTTATTTTTTTTACCAAAAACATTTTTACATACCTAAATACGTGTCCCATTAAACAAATAGAACCACCATCAGTGGACCTTGCCGAGACAATTTCAGTAGACAGTACCGGAGAGGAATTGTCGATGGATAACTCAGATTTACCTGACACTGCCAGGGGCTCAGAAACAGAGAGTGATTATGACGCAAGCATAGAAAATAATATAGATGGTCCTGATATCCCAGACGAGAGCTCAAGAGTGAGAATGAAGAGGCATGACATGGATTTAACACTAAACACAGTAGGTAAGTGAGTTTCATTGTTAAAACATAGGCCACAACAATAATTCCCAAATTGTGTGCTGCAGCACACTTGTGTACTGCTGAGAGAGAGGCTGATGCATGCCTTCAAAAATTTTAGCCACCATATTGGAAACACCAGCTCCAAGGAAGACCTTGGGTGGCCTGAGTCTCTGACTGCCTTCCAAGGGTTGTGGTGTGATCTCAAGGGCAGGAGGGTAAGGCTGTTGGGTATTCCTTGATGTCGCCTGGTGTGGGAGAATCCCAGAAGCATCACAATTGATGAAAGGCATGATCTGAGTAAAGGGAATGCCACAGAGGCAATATTTAACTGGGCTTTCCTACATTTACCAAATGTATCTGCCCTGTTGTTCTATAGAAGATGATTAAGAAAATGTCTCTTTCTGAAGTTGAGTGAAGTGTACCTCCTTTTTTAAGCCAGAGGAAATAAAGACTGTGCTCCAGATAGCAAAAGTCTGTGAAACACTGGGCTATAAATTAGGTGCAGTAAAGACCTTTAACATCCAATTGCAATAGTTGGCTGCATTAAGAAGGTACAACGAAGGTTTGTCAATAATGGGCATGAACACAGCTTGCTGCCATCTTTGTGTGCTCTCCCCTACCTGATGCATGGAGCATAACTGAAGACTTCTTAGTTTGGGATGTCCAAATTGTAGGTTCCTGGGCAAATTGGATTTTATTTCCTCCCCACAAACCAGAATTTATAAACCAACAAGCTGTGTTTATAACCATCACAACTAAACCTCTATCAGGATGTTGACAAGCTGGAAGGAAGGCAACTAAGATGTTGAGGGATCTGCAGACCGAGTCCTATGCGGAAAGGTTGAAGTTTAGCCTGGAGAGGAGACAACTGAGAGGTGATATGATAACCTTCTTCAAGTATTTGAAGGTCTGTCATATAGAGAATGGAGCGGCGTTGTCTGTTGTCCCAGAAGGTCGTATCAAAACCAATGGATTGAAATTAAATTTAAAAAATTCTGGCTAAACATTAGGAAGAACTGCCTGAAAGAGTGGTGAAAGTGGCTTCCTCAGGAGGTGGTAGGCTCTCCTTCTTTGGAGGTTTTTAAGCAGAGTCTAGATGGCCCTCTGACAGCAATGAGAGGGGCAGGATGGGATGAGCCAGTGCTTGGCTCTCATACCCCTTTCTTACATGCCCAGGGTGATACCAATTGCCGTTTCAAGGTCACAAAGCAATTTTCCTTCAGATTCAAGTATTTGAAGGTCTGTCATATAGAGAATGGAGCGGCGTTGTCTGTTGTCCCAGAAGGTCGTATCAAAACCAATGGATTGAAATTAAATTTAAAAAATTCTGGCTAAACATTAGGAAGAACTGCCTGAAAGAGTGGTGAAAGTGGCTTCCTCAGGAGGTGGTAGGCTCTCCTTCTTTGGAGGTTTTTAAGCAGAGTCTAGATGGCCCTCTGACAGCAATGAGAGGGGCAGGATGGGATGAGCCAGTGCTTGGCTCTCATACCCCTTTCTTACATGCCCAGGGTGATACCAATTGCCGTTTCAAGGTCACAAAGCAATTTTCCTTCAGACCAGATTGGCCAGGGATCCTGGAGATTTTTTGCCTTCCCCTGGGGATAGAGTAGGGGTCACTGGGGGAATGGAGGGGTGGGAGGTAGTTGTGAACTTCTTGTGTTGTGCAGGGGGTTAGACCAGATGACCCTTGAGGTCCTTTCCAGCTTTATGTTTCTGTGTTTCTATGATGTCTGTATACAGATAGTCATATTCTAACACTCCTTTTAGTCCTATCAATTACAATGACAGAAATTTTAAGCAGGCATTTAATTCTTTCCTTGAAATCAGTGGGACTGCAAAAATGCTAAACTGATCATGCCTAACCTGATTGCTTGGCAGCTCAAACCACATTTTTCTTGCACTCTTTTTTGTCCTCGGTACAGATGTTGTCCTCTTTGGCTTTAGCTGCCTTCAAAATTGTGATTAGCTTTGTAATTGTTTAGCTCTTTTCCCTATCAATGTTTAAATTTTCTGCATCCAGATGTTTGTGTATGTATCTTGTGTTATGATTCTTCTTCTGATAGTATTTCTGTTCATACTTCCATTTGCAGCTGCAGATCTTCCAACTCCATGCTGTCCCATAAAAAGTGAGGGTAATCACAGACAAAATAACAGTGGGGTTTTTTTAACTGTTTAATTGCCACTTCCTGGTCTCTAAGCTTCATTTTCTTCAAATGTGTTTGCCAATTTTTTGGCAGGTTTTTTTTTTTGCATCTTATGTATATTTGTCACTTTTTGCTGTTGAGAAATTTCTGTGCATTTTCAGGAACTATGAGACTGTGGGCCAGGATTCAAAGAGCTATGTTATGATCCTCCAAGGGAGTGTGTCCTCGGTTATGACCTCTTTCAGTAAATAGATACACATGCACAACAGTGCCTCCTCTCAAAATCTTTCTAAAACTCCTCTCAATTTTATAAGGAGCTTTCTGTGTGATGTGTGTGTGTGGGGGGGTCTCTCTGAAAAACCAATGTCCAGGGGTGTGCAGAATGAATTGCATCAGTATTTTATGATCCTCACCAGTGTGTGAAAGATTGAATTATCTGATTTTATACAGGATTTTCCTCATTTTTTCCCTATTGCCTTGCTGAGATTAGATCTTCCATCAGAAAGCAGTGTATAGTGCTTTGTGCTTAAACTATATAAATATCATTCACATGTGTTCTAAGGAATACTTAGTTTGGTTTAGAGGTATGTGAGAAGTGGATCCTAGTCCTACTGTGCCAGAAGCAAAGCCATATGACTTACGGTGCCATTCTAAGCAGAGTTACACCTTCTAATTCCATTCAAGTCGGTGAAGGGTGTAACTTTGTTTAGTATTGTGCTTCTAATGTGTTACATTATCTAAATGTTTTAACACACCTAAGATGACAATTGTGTTCACCTAAAAATATGAATGCAACAATTATATTGGGCAATACAAATCATAAAGGTTTCTTTGTCATGGAGTCTGGGTTGCTTGTTACTTCCTTTTGATAGTGCAGATAGGTGTCGGACTCCTGGACAAGTCACTCTCAACAACACTCTCTTTGGCAGTGATTTGTTTATTGAGAATAAGACATGATCCAGATCAGAACAATACTGTGTCAGAACTGGAGATTTTGACGGGTACAATCACAGATATAGATAATTCAAATGAAACCCCTCCTAATAGCCACTCATACGTCACAGCCATCCCACCTAGCCATCGCATACCTACCCCCCCCTTCACCTGGGAAATATACAATCTCATTATCTAAACAAGCAAGCTGGCACCAAAAGGACGTTCGTCTGGGAGAGGAAGACTTCTTTGGAAGAATTATGGCCTCTTCAGATAGCACAGTCACACGCTCCACACTCACTCCCCCCACCTAAGGAATTCCCTCCCCCCTTACAGTCATGGCAAACTGAGCAGAGCAATGTTTGACATTCTGCCCACCCAAAGCCCCAAATCACCCTCCCAGCTTGAAGGGGGTGCCACTGATGGAAAACGTGCACCAGTTTTGCAGCTCTGACAAGCTTAGAAGCCACCCATTCATTATGACTCGGGTCAAAGTCTTTCCATTTGATAAGGCAGTACAATTGACCCCATTTGATCTTAGAATCTAAAATGTCTTCCACTTCTTGATGGGCCTCGCCATCCACGATCAGGGGAGGAGGAGCTGGAGGTTGTGGTTTCCACTTCGAGGGTCCAGGATCCTTCTTCAGAAGACTGAAATGGAACACAGGGTGGATGTGCTGTAAGCTTTTGGGTAATTCAACCTCAACAGTCACTTTGTTATTAAGGTGCAGTACTTTGAAACGGCCCATGTATCTCCATCCCAGTTTACGCCTTGGTTGCAGCCCTCTGAGGTTTTTGTGGAAATTTACACAGAGTCTCCTGGTTTCAATGCCCATGCTGGGCCCCTTCCTTTGTCAGCATAACGCTTATAGCCCTTTTTTGCTTTATCCAGGGTTTTCTGGAGAGTGGGCCACTCCAGAGTTACTTTGGCCCACAAAGTACTGGCGTCACCTGGGCCTGGATTCTCTGGGTTCAAAGCGGGGAGGGGCCTTCTGTTGTACCCATGCAGAGCCTTAAATGGGAACACTCCTATTGAACTGTGCACAGAATTATTATAGCTATGTTTCACAAATGGGAGCAAATCTACCCAATTATCTTGTTGGTGGTTTATAAAGCATCTCAAGAACTGCTCCAGTATTTGATTTGTCTGTTCCATTTGGCCATCGGTCTCAGAGTGATAAGCTCTACTCAGCCCTTGTTCCATCCCCAGAAGTTTCAAGAGTTCCTTCCAAAACCCCGCTACAAACTGGGCACCCCTGTCTGAGATTATTTTGTGGGGCAGGGCATGGAGTCTGACAATGTGTTGCATGAATAATTGGGCCAGCTTCTGGGCTGTTGACACCTGTTTGTAGGGGACAAAATGTGCCTCTTTGAAAACAAATCCACCACCACCTAGATAACAGTCTTCCCATGACTTGGGGGTAGGTCCGTGATAAAGTCCATAGATACGATGGACCATGGCGTCTGGAGTCTCTAATGGCTGTAATAGTCCCAGGGCCTTCCCCACATGCCTCTTGCTCATCAAACATGTCTGGCAAGAGGCTACATACTTAGAGATGTCCCCTCTCATGCGGGGCTGCCAGAACTGTCTCTGAATTAGGTTTAGAGTCTTTAACTAGCGACAAATGCCCTTATGGATTCTGTAACAAACAGTTTATTTTGCCGATACCAGCACACGTCTTCTCTCTGCGTCAGCATCCCCTCTTTCTCAATTTCCGCCTTTTCACCATCAGAGAGGGCGGACTTGAATTCCTCAGTCCATGGCTCCGCCCTGGGCTAAGGCCACCCCTTTTGCCTGGCCATGCATAATCACCACCCCTCCCAACTGGGTGGGTGTGAATATGGTGTCCACTACCTCCTCCCGTTGACTAGCATGCTGCGGAAGGCGGGACAGGGCAGTGGCCAGGAGGTGCTTGAGGGTGAAATGAAATTTAGAGAACTCCACCCACTGTAACTGTTTTACATTTGGGTGCCTAGGAGCTTTGAGGGCTTCCAAGTTTTTGTGGTCTGTCCAAACGTCAACCGGAACTTGGGGCCCCTCCAACCCATGCCTCCAGGTGGTTAGCGCCAGCTTGATGGCTGCTGCTGCTTTGTCCCACACCACCCAATTCCTCTCAGTGCTGGAAAACATTTTAGACATATATGCTAGCAGATGCAAATTCCCATCCCCCCCCCCCCCCCATAGCCACATCTGAAGCATCCACTTGCACCACAAATTGCTTAGTCTCATCAGGGTGGCACAAAATGGATTCTGAAGTGAACAGGGTCTTTAAATGTTTAAACTCCTGCTGACACTCAGGTGACCACTCTAAGCGACTGGTTGCTTTTCGGCATTCCAGCCCTTTCCAATAAGCTTGTCACTTGATCCAACAAGGATCAAGGTTTGTCTGGCAGGACCAGTTGGGCGAAAATCTGTGCTGACTTCCCCGGATCACCAAGTTGTCCTTTAGATGCTCACAGATTGACCCCTATAAAATCTGCTCCGGTATCTTCCCTGGGACAGAGGTCAGACTGACTGGCCTGCACTTCCCTGGGTCAGCCCTCCTCCCTTTTTTGAAAATTGGGATAACATCTGCCCTCCTCCAGTCTTGTGGCATGTCTCCCGTCCTCCAAGAGGTCTGGAAGATGATGGGAAAAGGCTCTGCAAGCTCTCTAGAAAGTTCTTTGAGCATTCTTGGGTGCATACCATCTGGCCCGGGGGATTTATACTCATTCAAGGCAGCCAGGTGCTTCTCAGCTACCTCTCTGTCCATGTCAACCAGCAGCCCGGACGCTCTGCCTTGCCTACTACCATCTCTAGATGAGCCTGTTCTCTTCTTTAGGGAAAAAACTGAGGCAAAATAGGCATTGAGCCTTTCTGCTTTCTCTCTGTCCTTAGCACATCACGCAGTAGGGAGAAGCTGATCCAGAAGTCCTCAATCTGCCATGCTACCCTTCTGCATGTTTGGATTCTTGGTTTTTGTATAGACAGCCAATGTGGTATAGTGGTTAAAGTGCCAGACTAGGATCTGGGTAAAGCCAGGTTTGAATCCCCTCTCTGCCATAGAAGCTTGCTGGGTGATCTTTGGCCCAGTCACACACTCTCAGCTTATCCTACCTCACAGGGTTATTGTGAGGGAAAAAAGGAGGAAAGAAGAATTATGTAAGCCACTTTGTGTTGCCATTGGGAAGAAAGGTGTGATATAAATAAAGTAAATAAATAACTACATTCTGTATAGGTGAAGATTTGGTAAAGTGAGCCACCACTTGCAGTCTAAACTTGCACAGCTGAGACAGGGTCCATCGCCCCAGTAAGAACTAGGATATGGGTGTTATTGAAGGGTGTTGCAGTGGTTACTGGACAATCAAAATTCAAAATTCAGACACCTTGTCTCAAGGATATGTTTCACGAGGTTTCCTCCTCTTCAAAGCTCAGTTATATAGTACTGCAACTACAATCCCTTGAAGGATTGTCTCAACTCATGGATTAGGAATCAATATGTTGTACATGGAACCAATCCTGCCACTGGATTTAAAGTATTGTATTTGGGTGCAGAGAGAGAGGGAGAGCAACCATCACAAGCCCTTGGCCTTGCCAGAGGTTATTGACTCTCTAGTGCATTTCAACCTCTGGTTCACTCCAAACATCTAAACTGATTGAAGGGTGAATTTAATATAAAGGAGGTTTTGTTCTAGTACAACCAAATACGTAAAGAGGGGAGTGAATACAGGCTAACATTTCCATAGCTGGAAGAGTTTATGTTCATAGGACTGTGATTTTCCACCCTCCCTCTTCCTGCATCAGCAGAAAAATTTCACTTGAAATCTTATTCCTGGGGCTCCCCTCTCTTCCAAGAACAGGATTTAAGGAGGCATTTTCAGCTGCCATGGGAGAGGGAGGCAAGAAAATCACACTCCATCTGCAGCAATCTTTGCCCCTACAGAAACATCTAATTTGCATTCAAGCCTAGAGTGCAAGTCCCTTCTTTGAAACAAAGGATAAATGTTTGGGCATGTGTTCCTAATGCATCCATTATTTTATTTTAATTTTAGTAAATGTATACCCAGTCTTTGTCCCCAGTGGTGACTCAAAGCAGCTGATATTGTTCTCTTCTCCTCCATTTTATCCTCACAACAACCCTGTGAAGTAGATTAGGCTGAGAGTGTGGGACCAGCTCATAGTCACTCAGGAAACTTCCATGACCAATTTGGGGATTTGAGCTTGAGTCTTCCAGTTCCTAGACTGTCACTGCAGCACACTGACTTCGTTAGGAAACAGAGTAAAGGTCTGGGAAGAATATGAAGGTTCAATTTATGGAATTCTCAATTTTGTTTCATTTATTTTTAGGCAGGGGCAGTTTTGAATCTGACAACACACCATGTTTTAATCCCAATGGTTACATGTGATTTTGCTAAGGGTTTTTTTTTTTTTTAATACAACCATGTTTCCCTCCTGGGACATTTGGGGCATTAGTTACTTCTCCTCCCCATCCTTCCATTAGAGGTTTATTAATAAGGTCATTTGTATGCCGTCATTCAGTAGGACAGAAAAATACAGAGTCATATTTATACAGGATCTATTTATGCAAAAATGGTAGAAGGGTGGAATAAATTACATGCAACATTTTGCTATTTTCACCCCTGCCTAATTTGTCAGATTCTTTTTCATATATTCAAACCATACATATTCCTTGCCTTTCTCTGTTCCTTTGTGCCTTTCCCATTAAGCAATGAGATCATGAGCTGTTGCAGTCCTATAGGACTACATATGGCCTTTCCAGCATTACTCAGCTGAAGCTTCTTTCCTGTAGATTTGAAAACATGAATGTAATTGCTGCTCCTTTAAGATCTCCAGGTTCTAAAAAACGTGTCTCCACCTGCGTAGCATGGATGTTCTAATTTTTGTACCCTGACATCTGGGAAATAGAAAGCCCCAGCTAATCAATAGGGTGAGCTGACCTGACAAATTGAAACAGGTTTGACCCCACTATAGTGATTGTCCTTAGCAAGGAAAGCACAGAGGCAAGTGGGAAGAGGGGGAGACATGCTGAGTTGTGCCAACAAATCCAGTGTGCTTTTTTAAAAAAATAAATCAGTTGGCTTTATATTTATATATTTATGACTGTTGCAAAGATACTTTATTATATAAATCCTCTGTAATACCATGTTTTAAATGTCAACTGTGTCATTAACTCAGCCCCATTTACAAAGCCTGTAGAGAAAACTATGATGGAGCTCAGCAGCTGGATTCAAACAGCTACCATTAGATAGCATCCAAGGACTTGCACTCACCCAGTGGTGTGTTTGACCCTTCCCTATCCGCCTGTTTTGAAGATAGTCTCTGTGATGTGGTGGGGAGAGCATTGGACTAGGACTGGGGCCCCAACCTTTTTGAGTTTGTGGGCACCTTTGGAATTTTGGTACAGCATGGTGGACACAGCCATAAAATGGCTGCTGCAGGAGGTGGAGCCAACTACAAAATGGGGTTGCCCCAGCTTACCTTCAGTCACACAGTGACTGTGCTGTGGTGGCAGCTGCTCTCAAAGCAACATTTTAAAAATTCATACGGACAATCAAAGCTCCAGTCAGAAGCCTCACCCACTTTCAAAAACACTTGGCAGGCATCACAAAAGGTGTAGGCAGGTGCCATGGTGCCCACAGGCATCAGGGTGGGGACCCCTGGACTAGAATCTGGGAGACTCACTACTGAATCCCCACTATGCCACGGTAGTATGCTGGGTGATCTTGGGCCAGTCACATGTTCTCAGCCTAACCCGAGGATAAAACAGAGGAGAAGAGAACTATGCAAGCTGTTTCAGAAGTAGCCTCACATTTCCAGATGGGTTTACTCTGTGGTAGGGGCACTGGTGTTTGAGAAACATGAATCCAAAGCTTTCTTGAGGTGGACATAGAGCAGCACAGTTCTTTTGAATCCCAGCAGTGTGCATAGAGTGGCAATAACTTGAGGGCCTGCTCTCCAGCTCAGTCTTGCCTAGACCTGCTCCTCACTACCTCCTCTGTTCCTCATGGCTTTTGTTAATGTAGTTCTCATTATTGCAGGCATAGCATTTTTGACAGCCAAAGGAGCCTTCCTCTTCCCTTTTTCATCAGACAAAAAGCCAGCTTTTAGCACACAAACAATCTCTATTTCAGTCCCTTGCAACTCCAATTAAAGGATCTTGGGCAGCAAGGGAGGTACTGGAGGGGTTTACAGTAGACATGGCCCTAATTGAGGTAGTGCAACTGCTAAAGGCAGAGTCATGTGTTGGTGTATATGAAAAACTTTGTCACTTCCTTCTGTTCAGTCTCTCTTTTTACATATGGCCTGGTGCATGCATTCAGTGTCCTGGCAGCTGATCTTTATAGAACAAAGATGGTAGTTCTTGCAGTCGGTCGATCTCCTATAGATGTCCTCTACACTTTTTGGTGCTCTCCAAAACCACAATTTAGAATAAGGGAATAGGCTGAAGAGTCTGAGGTATCTTTTGAGATTTCTACGGCATCCTGAAGATACAGCCTACTTCTTTTGTTCTTTAAATTGAAAAGAATTAATGTCTTCAAGTAGCTGTCATAAAGCCATTGAAAGAAAGTAGGGACTCTGAGGCATGGTTGTTCTTCCTCCCTCCTCTTCGCTTGTACATACCCACAGCATAGTTGGATTGGGGCTACAAGGGACAAATGCAGTGATAGCACACTGGTTCAGAAGCTTTTGAACAGCCTTCTCCGAACTGGCTGTGGTCCTCAGGAAAGATGTTAAAGAATGACTGATGAGAAGCCAGAAACTAGGCTGTTGCAGTTGGAATCAGCTGAGCAGGATTGCTTATGTCTTTCTGAATCATCCAGCCAAACAAAGTCCTGTGCCTTACTGGATCTGTCAGTAGTGCTGGGGAAACAGTACAAAACGGGAAGTTTTATCGTTTCTGAGCTCCCATAAAGGATTGGGCTGCGTTAGGCTTAGTGACCCGAAGGGAGACAGGCATTTTGTAGAGTAACTGTGGTCATTCCAAGAAGATTATTCATATGGGCAATTTAACGTATCTTGGGTGCAATTTCCCCCCACTTAAAAAAAAAAAAACATGTTAACAAAGCCCTCCTAATTAATTCAGGTTTGCATAGTTAGTGGAGTGCCAGGAGAGTGATGGCCTTCCTGATCTCACCAGGTCCACAACAGAGAAAACAGGTCCAGAGAAAACACATGTATTAGCAGTTGTTGTCCTTGCCCATTTTTAGGTTGGCACCTGCAGAAGGCCCTGCTCAGATGAGCAAAGCTGTTGTGGTGGAGCATAGGGAGAGAGGCAGTCTTGCAGATTTGAGGGTCCAAGGCCGCAAAGGGTTTTGTATGTGATAGCCAGTACCTTGGATTGAACCCAGTAACTGATGGACAGCTAATGGAGTGACTGCAGAATTGGAGTAATATACATGCTCCACTTAGCTCCTGGGTATAACCAAGCTGCAGCATTCTGTACTAACTGAAGTCTCTGAGTTTACTTTGAGGGGAGACCTATGTAGAGTGCATTACAGTAGTCTAGTCTTGATGTTACCATGGCATGGATCCAGGTAGCCAGATCAGCAGAGTCTTCTAGGCTAGACAGAGTTAGAAGAAAGTGGGGGGTTTTTGGATCTGCATTAACTTGCTTTTCCAGCAGTCATGCTGGATCCAGTATGGATCCTAGGCTCTTAACTGAAAAATAGACCTCAATTCAACAACTTTTTAAAAAAATCTCATGGTCATAAGGGAGGCATGAAAAGAATATGTTTTTTCCCTAGAAAAAATGCTGCTGTGTGATTAAAAAAAAATCTTACATAGGTTCCAGGCAGGGGCCATGCCCATGAGTTTGAAGGAGAATCTGGCTGCAAACATACAGGATCTGAAATTGCAAAATGGACTTCAGCTTTGTCTTGGCTTTCATTTGTCTCTGCCTGTTTTTTTAAAAAACTTGCTTGGATTTCCTCTCCCCCTACCCTGTCAGCTTCATCATCAGATAGTGCAGAGCCTTCCTCTGAAGAACAAGACAAGTTGCTTGATAAACCAAAACAGAAAAAATCTCGCTGCTTCATGTGCCGGAAGAAGGTTGGTCTTACTGGTAAGTTAATGAAAACTTAAGTCATGGAATGAAGAAAAGTGAGGCCAGATCTAACAGGAAGTGTTAATGGCTGCTAATTCAAAGCAAGGCTTGGTGCTTACCAATCTCTTTCAACCTAAAAGGTGTATTTTGGGTTTTTTTAAGTTCCTGTGTGTGATTTCACTGACCCCATGCTTCTGAGGGCAAAGACCCTTGAATGTGGATTATGTTTTCTCAGTGACTGCAATTCAGTGAAACAGCTGCATTTGGGGGTTGGCATCAGCCAGCCCCCACATCTACCTGCAGCTTCTTCTTCCCCCCTCTGTCTACCAAGAAGAATTTGGACTGTGAGATCAGCAGCTAGGGGCCATGTTTTCTGGCTGGGAAATACAGCCATCATAAAGAAGAATATAGTCCTAGGGTACGTTTTGTGTATTTATTTATTTCACTTCATCTATAGTTATATGTCTCACTGAGACTCAAAGTGTACACAAATTTAAACAATGCAATAAGAAGAATAAAATACAACTAACAGAGCAATAGAACTGCATTACAAAAATAAAGAACGCGGCACTAAAAACTACACAATACGTACTATAAACAGTAAGGGATATATAACAATGCTACAGAACTGAAAATCAACAACTTTTCACAGAAGTTAATTATGATCCTAATTCCCTTTTATAAAAACCATCTTGAACTATTCCATTTACTGTTCTGCAGATCAATGTGTGTGCAAGCTTATATCACTTCCTTTTGTAATGTGCCAGTTCTTATACCACCTAAAATTCGATCACTGTGGTAAATAAATAATAGCTAAATTTGTTTGGAACAAGAAGCCCCTGCAGTATCTATGAAGACTTTACTAAAATGTTGAGCAAATGGAGGATGGGTTGTTTCTCTCCAATACTGCCATATATTATGTTTTCCCATTATGTTCCATTGTATTGTAGTCATCTGGTAAGCATTAAAGGCCATGGCTGGGACTAGAACAATATGAATTTTGAGATTTCTCTTAAATACACTTATTTTGGTACTATGGAAATAAGATTTGAATAGATTGTAAGATTGTAATAAAGCTATGGAATGTGTACATCCCACTGTAAACTCTAATTATCTTCATATACATAGATAGCAGACAGGGATTAAACTCGAGATAGTCAGTATGCACCAAGCTGTACCCGCTCCTCGACTGGAGAATGATTACAGTGTCAGGATTAGTGTGTCTGACAAAATGTGCTTGTATAAACTTTGAATACTTTGAATAAATGTGTTGGTTTTTGGTTGTTGGTTGGCTTTGTATACTTTGAATAAAACTTTGTTGGTCTTAAAGGTGCCACTGGACTCAAGCTTTGTTCTGAGGATTAGATCCCAACATTGTTATCATTCTCCAATCAAGGAAAAAAATAATTACATCAAAGGATTTGAACAACTCAAAGCATAGAGATTCGGAACAGAGTGTAGATGTCAAATGCATTTGATGGAATTGTTCATTTCTTAAAGTCCTTTGAATCCATTTTAATCAGATATAAAAAGTACACTTCCAGATGTGAAAAAGCTCTGAATGCAAAAATTATGTTTGTGGTATATTTCACAGTAAGTAATACAAAGTAAGTAAAGATATATACAAATATTGCAGATAGGAAATGCCCTCTTAGAACAGAAATCCCTCCTGGTGTTGAGGAGGAGGAGGAATGGCTCTTCTAGGAGAGCTGCTTCAACACATTTAAACTTTTATCAAAAATCCAATGAGAGCACAACCAATCCAACTAAAACTAGAGTTACCTGGCTAAGATTTCTTTAACTGGGTGACAACCCTAGCATGAAGAATTTTTTCTTTGATTGGTCTTGCAACAAAGTAGTTGAAGTGGTGCCCACTTATCAGGCCAATTTATGTGTTGTTAGGAACGTACACAGGGGAATCATTCCAATTGGGGGGTTGTGTTCATTGAGAGGGTGTGGATGGAAACATACAATAACTTCTTTTTAACTCTCCTGTATTGCCTAATACTGCATATCCTTAATACCTGCAATCTTTTCACAGGGTTTGAATGCAGGTGTGGAAACATATTCTGTGGTGTACACCGTTACTCAGATGTCCACAGTTGCTCTTACAATTACAAAGCTGATGCAGCTGAGAAAATCAGAAAAGAGAATCCTGTAGTTGTCGGTGAAAAGATTCAGAAGATTTGAACTGCTACCCTGGCCGGAATATTAAAATTTCTGACCATCCGCAGATGAAATTGATTTGAGCTTCCTTCCTTGCACCCCTCCCCGTTAGTTATCAGGAACTTAGGCAGGTGTATCTTGAATCACGCATGTCATCAAAATGCACAGATCTTTTTTTTTTCCTTTTTAGAACATGAACCAAACACTTATTTTATTACGGTTTTCTTTTCCTACAACTGAAGACTTAAGAAGACGTTACTCCTGGACTGTTCACTGTGTGTGTCTGTTGTGGGCTGTTGAGCAAACACCATTGCTATGCAAATATTATCCTTTTAAAGACTATTTTTTCCTTTAATTTAGTGCACAGGGCTTTTACAATGCAGACACAGAAATATACAGGCAAAGCGGCAGTGTTTCCTCCTCCCTCCCCAGTACAGGGCATGCATACATTTAGGTAAAGTTTCCCTTGCTCGAAAGTTTATCAGGAACTTAGGGACGTGTATCTTGAATCATGCATGTCATCAAAATACATAGATCGGTTTTTTTTTCCTTTTTAGAACATGAACCAAACACTTATTTTGTTGAAATTTTCTTTTCCTATAGCTGAAGACTTAAGCAGACGTTACACCTGAGATGTTCACTGCGTGTGTCTGCTTTGGGCCATTGAATGAACACCATTGCTATAAAAGTATTATCCTTTTAAAGACCATTTTTCCTTTAGTTTAGTGCACAGGGCTTTTACAATGCAAACACAAAACTATACTGGCAAAGCGGCAGTGTTCCCCCAATACACGGCATGCATGTGTTTACCTGGCCATTAACTTCCTTTGTATATAGCTTTTTTCCCCCTTCTCTGCAGCACGATTTCCCTTTTTGGATAACTCCTCATACGGCACAACTAGTGATCAGTAACTGAATGTATTTTAATCATCATGGCTGCTCTTTTTTTTGTCGTCCCCCCCCCATTAACAAAGGTTTATACATATGTTAGCATAGTAGCTTGTTTGCACCCACTACCTATTTATGTATGAATCATTTGTAATGAGTGTGTGTGCACTGAAGTTTGTATGGGGTTTCTTTCCTTTTCAGAGATAACTTGTAAGGGTGTCTTTCCCCTCCTGTGTGTGTGTGTGTGTGTGTGCGTGTGTGTGTGCACGTGTGCATGTTTGGGAGATTGTCTGCACTTCATTGCTGACTGCAGGTTTCCTTGGGATTTATGTTATTGGGTCTTTATGTATACCAATATGAAGAATGATCTGAAGTTTTAACTGTATTGTATTTATGTTCATCCGTGTCTTTAACTTTGATTAAATAAAATTTTTAAAAATTTGGGACTTGGAGGCAATTGCATGGGCCTTTCTTGTTTGGTTGGTTTTGGGATGTAGTTTGTTCCATCTTTCTGGCCACAAAAGAGTCTTGCATCCCTGAAAACATCAGAGGCAAATTTGCTGGGGGATTGAATTTGAGACCTTATTCATGCAAAGTTGTGCCTTACCCCCGAGCTATGAGCTTCAACTTCAAGGTGGTACCCCAGTTCATGTTCTGTGAGTCCAAGCATTTCTAGTCTGTGACAGATTCAGCACTGAGCTGCTGAATGGGGGATGGGGGGAGAGGCTGATGGAGAGACTCAGGATTTCATGACAGTTCCAGAGGGGTAGCCATGTTAGTCCATTGTAGCAAAACAAAACAGAAGCCCAGTGGCACTTTAAAGACTGACAGCATTTATTCCAGCACAAACTTCTGTGAGTCACAGCTTACTTCCTCAGTTACAGTTGAGATGCATCTCAGGAAGTGACCTGTGACTCACAAAAGCTCATGCTGGAATAAATATTGTTAGACTTCAAAGTGGTACTGGTCTTCAGAATTTCATGCCTGCTATATGTCAGCTACGCTGCCAAGGCAGCTGGTGGTGGTGGGGAGTTGTTATGCCAATAAAGCTATTGTTATGCCAATAAAGGTTATTGGAATTGGAATTGGAGTTCTTCTCAGGTTTGGTATTTTAGGTTTCAGTTCTCTGAGACTGCTTTATTGCTATTTGACCTTGGTGTCTGCTGTTCTGCTTTCCCTGGGAAGGTATATTCATTACTTTTAGGTGCGCTAAGGCTGTTCCCCTGATTGGGCCAGTCCCTCAGGAGCTCCTGCTTTGAACCTCATATAATTTGCTCTTTCCCGCTTTGACTCTCAGTTCTGACACTGTAAGTGTATAGATGACTTGGCTTTACTGGATCAATAAACTGACACTTCTTTGAAGGACTGTTGTTGTTTCCTGATTGCTCCAAGATTCTGACAGTGTGTCAGAACTCTACTTACGTTCCTGATCCCGTACCTCATCATGAGTGAAACGGGCAATGGGGAAGCCCCAGCTTCTACAGCTGAAGAGGTACCCACTTCAACAGGGGTGCCTGACACCACGGGAGTGTGCGGCTGGGAGAAGCTGCGTTGGGACACCTACTCTTGGGCTAACTTCTCCACGGAGACCCGAGAGATGTGGACAACTAGTCCCCAAGTCTGTGGTACCAGCCGTTTTGATTTCCCAGCCCTGGGAGAAAAGGGCCAAGGAGAACGGGCGGAAGAACAGCTGGCAGGGGGAGAGCTCCAGCTTCAAGCTCAATGGGAAGAGTTCCAGCAAGAGATGCAGGAAATGGTGCTGGATATCCCTCGACTGGTAGCCGCAATGGTGCAGCATGAACTCTGCCTGCAGCAGCCGGTGGCTGCCCCTGTACAGGTTCAGCAACCACAGGTGCTGGGCCACTGGGGCAACCCCCCCCCCCCCCGGGCTGAGGTTGGAATGGCCCAAGGAGCTTTTGGATGCAACGTTTGACAGTGATCCAGAAAACCTCGCGTATTTACAGGCAAGCAAGTTTCTCAGAGATTGGGACCACCTCTACCCCTCGGATGAGCACCGGGTGGACTATATTGATACCTGGTTGAGGGAGCTTGCTGCTGACTGGTATGTTGCGCTGCATAACCTCAGGGGCTCCGAACGGCGGGATGTTCAGGCTTTCATGTGGGCCCTGTGTTGCCAGTATGAAGACCTGATGGTGGAGGAGAAGGCACGCCCAAATCTACGGGTGCTGAAGCAAGGGAGCCGGACGGTGCGTGAATACTCGGATGAGTTCAAAATGTACGTAGCCAAAGTCCAAGGCTGGCCCAAGCCCATGTTAGTGGAACAGTACTGTGTGGGACTCAGCCCCGCGATCCTCGATAACATGCTCCAGAGTGTGAATCCCGTAACCCTGGCGGGTTGGATCCAGGAGGCGGGGGAAGCGGAGAACAGGTTGTACATGATAACGCTCCTGACTGCTAAAGCTTACTCAAAGACCCCAAGAGCTCAAGCCAAGGGACCCAAACCCAAGGGGAAGGAGCCAGTGCAAGATCAACGCATGAAGTTGGGGTTGTGTCTGCAATGCAGAGAGCTGGGACACCACGCTGCCTTCTACCCTAAGGTCTTGACACCCCCCACGGGCAAGCCGCCGGAGCGGAGAGTGTCAGAGACTGTGGTGAAAGGGGGAGAGCACGGGCTAAGCAACCTCAAGCTCTGCAGCTGGGAGCAACACTCAACAGTGCCTTCTCCAACGGAGATGAGAACCCCCAGCCAGTGGGAAAAGGCTGGGACCTGCTGTGAAGGGCGCAAAACAGAAGGCCCGAGAGTCCCCTGCACCTCAATCGGTGAGCAACAATACCCCCTTATTTTTCATGACTGTCTGTCATTAACCCCGAGATGGGAACTCAAGTACAGGTGCGAGCCCTCATAGACTCAGGGTGCACTAGAGACCCGATAAGCCCGGCCATAGTCACGGGGTTGGGGGTACCAGTGCAAAGACTGCCAGAACCTTTGATTTTCACCCAGGTGGACGGCTCCACCATAGACTATCCCTATAGTGATGGGGACAGAAACTCATTGGGAAAAATGGGTGTTTTCATTAATCCCATGGCTATTGTGTTAGGGAGCCCCTGGCCTATATAGGCCATGAGCTCTATATTCAGTGGACCAAAGGAATGGTACATTTCATGCCTGCACAGTGCGAGACGCATGTGTGGAATCCTGAGTGGGGGGATGTCCTGATGGGGCAACCGGCTTGAGCTTGCCTGGCCAGAAGTGAGCTGGAATCCATCCTGCTGGAATACAGAGACTTGGCCAAAGTGTTCGAGGAGGAGGAAGCAGACGAGCTCCCCCCCCAATAGAAACACTGACTGTACTATTGACATTCTACCAGATTTTAAGTTGCCCAAGGGTAAAGTCTATTCAATGAGCCCTGCCGAGAAAGAGGAGCTGAGGAGGTTCATTGACAAAAACCTGGCGCGGGGATTTATTTGCCCCGCCTCCTCCCCGTTCGCAACCCCAGTCCTCTTCAGGGGAAAAAAAGATGGTAGGCTGAGACTGTGCATGGATTACAGGGGATTGAATGCTGTGTCTGCCACCAATGCCTACCCCCTCCCTCTTATTAAAGATCTCCTTCTGGAGGCAGCAAAAGGGAAAATCTTCACCAAGTTGGATCTTCGAGATGCATACTTCAGGGTGCATGTCCAGGAGGGGAATGAGCACAAGACTGCATTCAATACCCTGCTGGGCCAGTTTGAATATCTGGTGATACCTTTCAGGCTTCAGGAGTGCCCAGGGTTTTCATGAACTTAATCAATGAAGTGTTGCATAAGCACCTGTTCAAAGGGGCCTTCATTTATCTGGATGATATCCTTTTATACTCCCAGGATAGAGTCACATGTCAAACTGGTGCGGGAAGTTCTACATACTTTCTATGATAATAAACTGTTTGCTAAGCTGTCAAAGTGCGACTTCCACCAGACAGAGGTAGAGTTCCTGGGCTATCGTATTTCACCCAGGTGATTAGAGATGGACCCGTGCAAAGTAGCCAATGTACTGGGGTGGAAGGCCCCCAAAACCCGGAGGCAGTTACAATCCTCCATAGAATTCACGAATTTCTACAGAGTTTTCCTCTCAAATTTTGCTCAAGTGAGCCTTCCCTTCACTGATCTACTTAAAACAAAGGGGAAGGTTCCTGAGCACGTCAAGCCCGGGGTGTGCCTTCAATGGATGCCTGAGTGCCAGGAGACGTTTGATGCACTTAAAAAGCTGTTCACCTCCGAGCCCATGCTAGCTCAACCCGATGAAAATAAAAAAATTATCGTCGATGCTTCAGATGTGACTATGGGGGGGCATATTGCAGGAGGGATCAGATGGTAAACTCCACTTCCTTGCCTACATCTCTAAAAAAATTAATGCCACAGAACGTAATTGGACGGTTTGGGACAAGGAAGCAGCTGCCATCCGATTAGCACTCACGACTTGGCGTCACTGGTTGGAGGGGGCATGCACACCTTTTGAAGTGTAAACTGATCACAAAAACTTGGAGGCTCTATGTGCGTCCCAGAGCCTGCACGCTAAGCAGCTGCGGTGGGCAGAGTTTTTCCTCTAAGTTTCAGTTCACCCTCCACTATTTCCCTGGGAAGGCTAACTCCCTTGCCGATGCTTTGTCCTGCCTCCCGCAACATGCCAGCCAGCGGGAGGAGACTATTGACTCTATGTTCACCCTAACCCAGCTGAGAGGGGCGGTGTTGACACAGCGCCAAGCCAGAGCACAGGCGGCGGGGTGATCCTTGGGTGGCCAAATTCAAGACAGCATTCTCCCTTGAGGATGCTACTGACCTCGTCTCCCATCCAGAGGTGCTGCAGAAAGCGGATGGGTGCTGGTACAATGGAACCCGGTTATATGTGCCCAAAGCTCTGTGGGGGGAGATTTTACACTACAGTCTTGAGTCGAAACTGGCGGGCACTTTGGGTTTTTGAAGACATTGCATCTCCTCCAATGGCAGTTCTGGTGGCCCCATGTGAGGTGTTTCTCAATATGTGACCTCATTTTTAAAAAAATATTTTATTGGTTTTCGTGTGCAAATGGAGGGCGGGGAAGCCCTCAGGTCAATTACATCCTCTGGAGACTCCATCCAGGCCCTGGAAGTTGATTTCTATGGACTTTATCACTGATCTCCCACCTTCTAAGGGAAAGACTGTGATTTGGGTGGTCGTTTTAGAAACAAGCATATTTCATCCCTACGGATGAAATACCTACGGCCTACGGTACCTACGGCCCGAGCCTTGGCTAAAATGTTCATGTCCAACATTGTAAAATTGCATTCAGTCCCGACCAAGATAATTTCGGATCGGCGTGCCCAGTTCATTGCCACCCTTTGATGAGAGCTCCTTAAGGTGCTGGGCATTGAACAAGGACTCAGCAGTGCCTACCACCCAGAGATGGATGGCCAAACGGAACGGGTCGATCAAGTAGTGGAGCAAATCCTCCATTGCTTCACCAATTATCAACAGGATGACTGGGTTGACCTATTGCCTTATGCGGAGTACAGTTACAATAATACAGTCCACAGTTCCACAGGTTTGTCTCCTTTTAAGGTATAACATGGGTATGAGGGGACCCCGCTGCCCATGAAGGGATCTCCTGACCTTCTGCCAGGAGACCTACAGACTTTGTGGCATGCTCTCCAAGATTCTTGGCCTCTTATCCAAAAAACTTTAGACTAGGCAAAAGCAACTGGTAAAACTCAGGCTGACAAAGTCAGGGTTGTTGAGTGGGACTTACAACCTGGTGACTCAGTGTCTACAAAAAATCTGCGCGGACTACAGCCGAGTAGGAAGCTGGGCTGGAAATTCATGGGACCTTTTAAAGTGCTGTGCAAAATCAATGATGTGACTGTAGAGCTGGATTTACCTAAATCGTTAAAAAATATACGCCTTGTCTTTCATTTCAGTCTTCTCAAATGCCTGGAGACCCCGTCCTCCAGCCCCACCTACTCTGATAGTGAATGACAAGCTCCATCAAGATTTTGGACTCTAAACTGAAACATGGTTGCCTCCTATACTTAATCCGATGGAAGGACATTGATCCATCGCATGATGAATGGGTTGATAAATGTCATATTCATGCTCCTAAACTGTTGCATGGTTTCCACAAGCTGTACCCTAATAAACCTGGTGGGGAAGGTTCTTTGGGAGGGCAGGATGTCAGCTACACTGCCATGGCAGCTGGTGGAGGGGGGGAGTTGAGTTCTGTCTCTTCTCAGGTTTGGTATTTTAGGTTTCGGTTCTCTGAGACTGCTTTATCACTATTTGACCTTGGTGTCTGCTGCTCCAATTTCCCTGGGAAGAGGTATTCATTACTTTTAGGCATGCTAAGGCCGTTCACCTGATTGGGCCAGTCCCTCAGGAGCCCTTGCTTTGAACCTCTTATAATTTACCCTTTCCCGCTTTGACTCTCAGTTCTGACACTGTAAGTATATAGATGACTTGGCTTTACTTGATCAATAAACTGACACTTCTTTGAAGGACTGTTGTTGTTTCCTGATTGCTCCAAGACTCTGACACTGTACCTTTCTGTAGGGCTGTCTCCTTATCTGGATGTGTGCAGATCTTAAGGACAAGAGATCATATCTGATGAAATTAAGGTTTATGGAGGTTAATAGCTCCTGCATTGGTGGGAGATCTATTTAAAGGCTGTCCCCCAAGAGTGATAGATTCCTGGCAGCTCTTAAGGATTTTCCTGATAAGACTGACATGTCAAAGATAATTGGTTGGCTTTTGGTACCAGGAGGCTTCAAGTGCTAAAGCTGTTTTCTACATGCTGCTGCTCATGGATACCAACTGGGGGGGACAAAATTCTGAGGGCTCTTGAAGTCAGCGTCATTCTGCCTCCAAAGAAACGTCTTTAAATTAATTTTTAAATACAGTTATGGCAAAAGCTACTAGGAGCACAAGGAAACCTGAGCACAGTAAAAGGCACTCTAGTATCAGCTAGAATAGAGGTGTCAAACATGTGGCCCATGGGCCAGATCAGGCCCTCAAAGGGCTCCAATCCAGCCTACAAGAACCTGGCTGTTTCCTGCTTCCTTCCCCAGTTCTGCTGCTGCTGTCACATCGCAGCTTGCTTTATCAGACTCAATTACACAGGAGAAACAGATAGGCAAGCCTCTCCTGTGCGATTGAGAGAGTCTGGTAAAGCACTGGCTGAGGCTCCTCCCCCTCCTCCCAGGGGGAGGGAGGAAACAATCTAGATCTGGTTTCCTGGCCTCAATCCTGTACAGGAGACAAAGGGAAGCCTTTGTTTCCTTCCACTGTCTGAGGCTCCTCCCTGAAGGGAGGTAGAGAATGAGGGAGAACTTGCTTTCCTGGGCTGCCTCAATCGCTCGGGAGAAATACCAAGCACCTTTAAGACCAACAAAGTTTTGTTCAAGGTGTGAGCTTTTGTGGGCCTTGTTACAGTGTGTGTGTGTGTGTGTGTGTGTGTGTGTGTGTGTGTGTGTGTTTTGGGGGGCTCCTTATCCCAATGCTCTCCTGGGTACAAGTGGGTTTGCCTCCTCTTTATCACTGTATTCATGCCCTCATGATCCAGTTTTTTCAGTAAGAAAGCAATGTGAACTATTTAGAGGAGGAATAACAATAAGCCAGTGAGGTGGATTAACCTGAGCGTTGTGTGTCCAGACCAAGTTCACCCAACACATTTCCTTTGTAGGAAGTTGTAGTTATTTCTCTGGGGAAGAAGTTTTGTAGACAAATGCATAGCTCTCAGTCTGTTTCAGGATGCCTTCTCATGTTCTTGACCAGCACATAAAGCAACTTATGTACAAAAGCTAGCAGTGCTTAGCCATTTCATGTTTTCCCCTGGGTCCTAGGCTCAGAACACTGGTTATGAGATTTCTGTAATGAACAGAAGGGGAGGAGTTAATATTTCCCTGTGATCTAACAAAGTAGTAAAAGGATGTGTCCCCTCTTCTATACCCTTTACATGCATGGTAATGGAACAGTAATCTGTTTTAGTGGTTATAACATGGAACAAAAGTTATTGCTGTGGTCAGATGAGAAGTTTGATACAATGTCATTGTTCCCTTCCGGATTTAAAGTGCATGATCAGACAGTGACATCTGTCTCCCATTCACCAGTCGGTGCCACCCCGTTCTGACCCACCTTGGAATCAGAGTTATCCAGTTTTTATGGATGCCTGCACTTTCACCCTGCATTTCCGAATATCTGAACTCCCCTGTTGCAAAATCAAGCCAGCTGGGAGTGTGAACCTTCCTGACGTTTAATCCCTCCCCCCAATCAGGTAGCGGGCAGTGTGTGCATAAGCGCATTGCCCCTGGGTCTTCAGTTAACTGCTTGCACGTTTATTTTTTACAGATAGTTTACAGAGCTCTCTCTGTCTGTCTCATGGGAGTTTCTCAAGACTGTGTTTTTCTTAAGAAAAACTCCAAAGCACAGTTTCAAAAACACTTCCTGCACACTGCACTACATAGCCCAGCAGCCTCCTCCAGTAATCCCATTGACCACCAGCTGCCACCATCTTGCCAGGTGGTTGAAGGCATGGCCTTAAGGGGGCAGGGCCAGAGCTGTCACTTTGGTACCTCCACTTGATTTCTGGCAGAGCTAAGCTGTCAAAAAGGAGCAGTGCTTCGACTATGTGCTTATGTGCATGAGTGAAAAACAAATTTTAAAAAGGTTGACACGCAGCAATAATCTGGTCGGCTACAGGATGAGCATGCGGTGAAGCTGGCTCAGGGTGGGATATCTGATCAAAACTCCCTGTGACAAAATAAAATGGTGTAATTAGAGGTGTGGCCAGAGTAATCTAACATATGCTGGAGATGTGGGAAAAATATAGGTTCCTATCTCTACATTTGGTGGAGATGTAACAAAATTCAGATATTCTGGAAAAAAAATCATAAAATTCGATTAGATAAATTAAAAATCAATCTCCCGTTAATACCAGAAACATACCTACTGAACATGATGCCAGACACAATAAAAGAACACAACCGGATAATTTGTTACATTTTAACAGCCAGCCAGAATATTAATAGCAAAGCGCTGGAAAACGAAAGGTATACCGTCGATAAAGGAACTTAAATACAAAATCCTAGAAATAGCAGAAATGGATAAGTTGAATGTGGAACTACAAAATAAATCTCAAGACTGCTTCTGGGATAGATGGAAATTAATTTATGACTGGCTAAAGATGAAAAAGATAGAATAGCATGGAAATAGGCTAGCTAAAATGATAGATGATGTATTAGAAAGTAAATGACTGTGTACAAGAATGATTGAAGATGACATGGAATTAAAAAACTGGACTAAAGACAGGTTAAGATAGAAAAATGTTTAAGATAAGAGAGGAAGGCTACAATATGTCATGGAATGTTTGAGAATGGAAGAAATATATGATACCCTAAAAAATGAAAAATAAACTGTTAAAAAAAGAGGTGTGGCCAGAGTACACCAAGCCTGTTGTCTGACCACAGCCTAGAACTCCCAGTTCAGGCACTGGTACATTGTTATTATTACTGTATTGGTGGAAGATCTAATAGCCCTTTGTAAAGGCTACTTTACTATATGACAAGTGATGTAATCATTAAAATTATATTTATAACAAATATCATACCCAGTCTTTCTCCCCAGTGGAGACCCAGAGCTGCATTGTTCTCCTGTCTTCCATTTTATTTTCACAACAACCCTGTGGGGTAGGTCTGGCTGAGAGTGTGCCACTCAGCAACCTTCCATGGTGGGCTGGGAATATGAGTATTAGAGACACATGAAAGGTTGCTTAAAATTACATGTTGCTTGTCATGAATATAACCTGGTTACCCTTCATTTTTGACACTGCAACTTCTGTCATCATTCTAGAGTTGGTGGCCAGTTTTCAGACATGTAGCATTATTTTCTGAGTTATGCGTGCCACATGTACAGACCCTTAGCTTCCATTGCAAACAGCTCGGGTGGTGGTAGTGGTTTGTTTCACCTGGGCCAGGATTTCCCCCATATCTTTTCATTTTGGCCCTGTAACTCCCACAAACATCCTGAAGGTGGCGGCCAATTTTGAGTCTCCTAGTTGTATTCTCTGATGAGTTATCCCTGCCAGTGTGGTGTGGTGGTTAAAGTATAAGAAACCCAGGTTCAAATCCCCACTCTGCAATGGAAGCTTGCTGAGTGATCTTGGACCAGTCACACACACTCAGCCTAACCTACCTCACTGGGTTGTTGTGAGAATAAAATGGAAGAGAAGAGAATGATGTAAGCCACTTTGGATCCCCATTGGGGGGAAAGGCAGGATATAAATAAAATAAAATTATTTTTTTTAAAAAATGATGGACAGACAGGCTGATTATTTTGTTACCAGAGAGTCATGGTAACAGGAAGTCAAGTGATTTGTTTTGTTATGGTATTTGGTTTGGATCAGGGTCATATGGCTCATGGTAGCTCTCGGCAGCCCTGCTGCTGCTCCTTTACCTTCATGGAAGACTTCCAGGGCATGAAGCAGCTAGGAATGATGATGGAGGGAGATACTTAGAGGAAATGACTGGACGCAGTCTGGAGCTTGTTTTGGAGCCTGCTCTGTGATAGGGAAGAAATGGCCCTTCTCTGCCATTGTGGCAGTTCTACAAAGTCATCCCACAATGCTGTGCAGGGTAAGGAAGGTCCTTTTGCTCAATCTGCTGGGAGGGATCACAGGACCTTCTACAGCTTACTCTAACATATCTGTGTGGATATTACTACGTTCAGTGTTCAAATCCATTGGCATATATCCTTCCAACAGCCCTGTAAGGTAAGCCAATATGAATGTTGCAAGGTGGGACATCAAGGATGAGAATGTAACCTGTTTGTGGCAGAGTCGTTTAACAGAGACATGGCATGTTCTGTTTGCCTTTATAGGGTTTTCAAAGCAAAATATATTCAGAGGTGGTTTGCTATTGCTTGCCTTTGTGTAGCAATTTGGGTATTCAATGGCTGATCCTACTTAGCTTCCAAGATCTGATGAAACCAGGTTAGCTTATGCTATCCAGGTCAGGGTCTGTTTGCCTTTACCCCATCTCAAAAGATGCTATCTGCATATACCATCTTGTGGTTGATAAGCCCCTCACTTGTAGAATGCGAACTGAGCCAGTGTAATTTGATTAAGTTGTATGTGGTTGGTGCAAACAAAGCAAAAGAAAAATCACAAGTTGCACCTCTGGCTGAAGGACCTCTGTGCACAAATGTGTCATGTGGCTGTCTTACATACTGTGCTGGCCTTGCTGTCTATGAATTGCTTGTACACAAAGTGCATGTCCCCATCATTTATGAAGTCTGGAAGAAAGGAGCATGCCCTCCATAAAGCTAGGATACCCAACTCCACTTCTGTATAGTTTTTCCGGGGGGGGGGGGGACCACGTGGCGAAGGCTGCTGCTGACTCATAGCGACCTCTGGTATTCATTAATTGTCCAAGCCCGCAATCCAGAGAAGGGTGGAGTCAGAATGATGAGATCTGATTGGTTTTGATGCTGAAGGGGGGGGGGCTCATTCAATGCACAGACTCAAATACAACATCTGGTGAGCCTCTTTCTAGCCTCCCTGTTCGGCTGTGGATGTAACAGGAGCTGGAAATGTCTTTTATTCATGTGGACGAGAATTCAGACTTTCCCATTCAGAATCTGCCATACGGGGTTTTTTCCACCAAGGACCAAGTAAGTCCTTCTCTAACTTTTTAGCTGCTCCAGCCGTCAAGGGCTTTTGAGGAAAAGGCAAGGGGAAAGTGGGTGGCTGACTGGAAGCTTTGTCTGGGTGACATTAGAAATCACAACACTTTTTTTGCATTTTAACCTTATGTTGGAATTGACAATTCCGTCCCCCCACCTCGCCCCGCCTCTAAAGACCTGGTGAAAGCTGTGCAGTGGTAGCTTTCATTGCAAGCAGAACCATAACCAAGTAGTAGTTAATGCTGCTGATGGGGGGGGGGAGAGAGTGGTAAGACTTTGCACTTGCAAATAGATCCTCCAACTTGGTCATTCCTCTCTGCCTCTATCCCCAAACAACTGTCTGAAATCTACCTTTCTTTCCTTCCCTTTCTGCCATGGTGGATATCCTGTCTTAAATGTGAGTGTGTTTAACTGGTTCCCAGTTTGTAAGGAAAGATTGGCCATGGGAAATGGAGCTCACTTTTCCAACAAACAGTTTGGGGCCCCAGCTTTGCCCTGGGGCCCATGGTGGCTCTCTGCAGCCACCTTGCAGCTGGCACCTGGAATGCCAAAGAGGAAGAAAATTAGCGCTGACTGAATGGCGAGCAGAGCAGGGCAGAATGCCCCCATAAGAACAGGATCCTACCTCTTCTTAGGCATGTTGTGTCTTCATATGGATATGAAAACCTCATGTTCAGGCTTTGCAGTCCTAAGAGCATCCATCCAGTAACCCAAAGAAGAGGAGCTGATTGGCAGCTGAGGGGTGAGTCGCAGCAAGCTGTGTTTCCCATTGGAGCATCATTGTCTGTTCTTTGGGGATATAATCCTGAAATAGGAGCTGCCGTTTTTAAAACTTATTTGTAGCCTGCTTTTTTTCCCTCCAGTGGAGATCCAAAGCAGCTTACAACACGGTTCCTCTCTCCTCCATTTTATCCGCACAACAGCAGCCCTTTGATGTAGGTTAGGTTGAGAGAGCATGAGTGGCCCAAGGTCACCCAGAAACCTCCATGGCAGAAAGGCAATCTGAGCCTGCCTCTCCCAGGCCCTAGCCACCACGGCATGCTGGCTGTCACTGCACTGTAAAGAACACGATGTTCATTTGATACCCACTCTGGAAACCAACCGTCCAACAAAAAAAATACGTTAACGAGAGACATCATGACAGCTTCCTTAATCTCTTTGGGAGCTAGTGCACTTTTCTCCCCTCAAGAGAGTTGATACTAAAGGCATCCACTTGCCTTTTCTGTCTTTGCTCTTCTTTCTATCCTCTCAGTAGACTTCATAGGTTCTTGTTGTGCCCAAAATTTAATTTGACCAAGTTTGATAGTGAGAAGTAAGGAATTAGAACACCTCCACAGATATCTATTTCTTATTTTAATATGTTTTTATTCCACCCTTTCCCAAGTACTTAGGGTGATGTCTGTTATCTTCCTCTCACTCCATTTTGTCCTCACAACACTGAACTAGGTTAAACAGAGATTGCGTGATTGGCCTAAGGTCACCCAAAGAACTTCATGTAGGGATTTGAACCTGGTTCTCCTGGGTCCTGGTCTGATGTTTTCATAACCCCAACTCCCCTGTCTCCAGTGAGCCAGCTCCTATCCTAGTAGCCAAACATCTGGAAAGGGAGAAGTTAGCAGCAAAACAAGCAAATGGCGCAGAGTAAGCCTGCACCCACCCACCCTGCACACATCTCTAGCTTTAGTCTTAAAGTTGTATAAGAAACCAGGTTCCATTACAAAGGAACTTGGGCACTGCAGAAAACAGCAAGTGACAGACACTCTGTCCCTGCTCAGGGCTAAAACAGGCCATCTGTGTGATCCAAAGGTGAAGGGAGGTGAGTTCATTTTGTTGTGGTGATAGTACTCTGCTCAGAGAAATAAAGTGAGATCAGTGCCTGCTCGGGTAGCTGTTTGCAGCAAAATGAAATGGGACTCCAAGGGGCACCTGAGAGACTAGCAAAATTTATTCCAGCCATCAACTTTGGCAAGCTAGAAAGCTCACTTCATCAAATCTATTGGGCATATTCATTTATAGCAACAGAGAAGCCCAATTTTGTCCTCTACTGTACGGCAAAGGGGCTACGTGGGGCATGCTTTTCTGCCTACCGGAGGTAATAACAGGGATGTTCCTTCATACTTCTTAGTTCATTGGTGACATAAAATGCCAGCAGGTCGCAATTGAATTAACTGCAACCCTGTAGGGTTTTCAAGGCAAGAGACGTTCAGAGGCAGTTTGCCTTTGCCTGGCTCTTTACCAACTCGGGGCTTCCTTGGTGGTCTCCCATCCAAGTACTAACCAGGGCCAACCCTGTTTAGTTTCAGAGATCTGATGAGATTGGGCTAGCCTGAGCCATCCAGGTCAGGGTCTTTTAGTCCATTAGGCTAAATATATAGTCCACGGCAAAATGCATTAATCTCTAATACCCCTATTGGTGCATCAGAGATCATGGCTGCCATCTCCATCTCTGTCATAGCACGGCTGATTCAGCTGCATCTGTTTTACAAGTGTGTTAAGCAGCATTTACTGTCTGGATTAGTGCAGGGGGGGAGGGGCAGGGGAAGCAATATATCAGCAGTCTGTGGTAAAACTATCCCTGTGAAGGGGGAGGGAATTTGCCCAGTTTCCAAGTTACTAAACCTTAGTACACCAGTGCTTTGGGGAAAGGCAAACAAGGGGGAGGCAGAGGAGAACAGCTGCACCATCTTCAGTCCAGTGCATGGGATTCAAAACCCAAGAGTGTTCTCTGAGAGAAAGGTATTCTAAAAAAACAACAACATTGTCCTATAATATAGAACCTTAGCATGTCAGATTAAGATGAAGATTCAAGATTCAAATCCCCATTTTGTCATGAAGTTTACTAACTGACCTTGGGCTAGTTAATCTTTGCCTAGCCTACTTCACAGAGGTGTTGTGAAGATAAAGGAGGGGAAGAGATCATGCCAGTAGCCAATTGTGCACCTTATGGTGCTTTAATGGCCATGCGTGTACATTTACATATGTGTGTGCATTAGAGTTAAAAATGCATCTGCTCTGTCCCTGCTCAGATTTTTAACTTTCAGGGTCTGAAAACCAAAGAAAAGCCAACCCTAGGGGTTTGCAGTAACTTTTTAAAAAGCGTTCCCAAACAGCAAATCGAGGACAGTGACTTAACCATGTGGCAGGAGCCTATGACTTAATGGATAACTGGCAGTTTAGAAATTAACTCATCTCTTTGCAGGAATGTGGCTAAGCAAACTTTTTAGAATCAGGTTTTCAAGATTAAAGATGATCTTGGCTTGCTTCCAGTTGTCTTGTCCTCCCTCCCTCTGCTTTCAAGGAGATGTCTGAATAGAGATGATTTTGGCTCTCCCAAGTCACATGTTACGTAATATAAAGTTTGGCTCTGGGGTCCTCACCCTGTGTCTGTCAGGTGAGTTGTGGGTTTTCAACCGTTTCCATGTGTGTGTGGTTTGGAACTGGACTGTGGTGTGCATGGGGAAGGGCCTTTAGCCTCCCTACCCCAATGCCATTTGCCTCGCTTGACTGACTCTAGGGACTATTTGGGCCTGTTGGGGAAACCTGGGAGCACTGCAAGTTGGGCTAAGGTGAAGGCCGCTTTTCCATGCGCACCACAGTCACAATCTAAATCAGGCACCACACATATAGCAGTTGAGGAGAACCTGAAACTTGCATGTGACTCTGACACAAGACCCAACCTGTAAACTCTGTAACGTGTGAATTGGCAAACTAAGGGAAACAACCAGTGTCGTGTGCATGCTACATTCCTACCTGTTAAACCTGTGTGCCCTGCAGCTCTCCATATTCCATGCCAAAAAGTCTGCATTGCAAGTTGGTGAGGGATAAGAAATCACTAGATGGAATAATTAGGAAATCCACCCCAGCTCCCTAAAATCTTCCCCTTCAGTAAGCTTGAGAAAATGGCTGTCTTTCTCTACCACGCTTTTCTTCTCTTTAATTGACATTCAGCTTCTGCCAACATTCAAGTTCCCTCTGGAGATTTCCATTCCTCCTCATGCCAGCTTTTGAGGGGTATTAATTTACAAAGTCCAATTTTCTACACACCTGGGGAGCTCCATGAGTAAGCAGAGACCCCTGTCATCATTCAACACAGTGACTCTCCACTTTACTATTATGACTTCACTATTATAGTTATGGACATTGGGGTTGGGAAGGGGGAGCACTTTTTAAAAAAAACTTTACTGTTAACTAATTCTTGACCTTTCCTTGTAGCCCAGGCACAGGATTGGAGTAGCCATTGGCAACCAAGTGCTGGATCTCAGTGCCATTAAGCACCTGTTTGATGGACCAATCCTTTCAAAACATCCCCATGTCTTCAACCAGGTATTTAACAAGACAATGACGCTGGTGACTAGGTTTGGGAGGATTTCACTGAGGAATGGAGAAATGGGCTGGTCAATGGAGAGACCCCCGCAAACCTAAATAATGACCTTTGTTGCCTGAGATACTGGAATGCCAGAGGAATACATCATTATTGTCTAGTCTGATTGATAGCAGATCTCCAGAGTCTCAGGCAGAGGTCTTCCCCATCATCTCAGCCCCACCCACCTCATAGGGTGTCTGTTGTGGGGAGGGGATGGGAAAGGAGTTTGTAAACCGCTCTGAGACTCCAAGTGAATGGTGGGGTATAAATCCAATCTCTTCTTCTTCTGTTACTGGAGATGCTGGGGACTGAATTTGGTACTTTCTGCATAAAAAGCAAGAAGAAGAAGAGATTGGATTTATACCCCACCCTTCACTTGGAGTCTCAGAGCGGCTTACAAACTCCTCCTCCTTCCCCTCCCCACAACAGACACCCTGTAAGGTAGGTGGGGCTGAGAGAGCTCTGACAGAAACTGCTCTTTTCAAGAACGCCTCTGACAGAACTATGGCTTGCCCAAGGTCATCTAGTAGCTGCAAGTGGAGGAGTGAGGAATCAAACCCATTTCTCCCAGATTAGAATCCACGCACTTAACCACTACACCAAACCAGATTAGAGTCCACACACTTAACCACTACACCAAACTAGATTAGAGTCCACACACTTAACCACTACACCAAACCAAATTAGAGTCCACACAGTTAACCACTACACTAAACCAAATTAGAGTCCACACACTTAACCACTACACCAAACCATTGAGTCCACACACTTAACTACACTACACCAACCACTAAGCTGTGGCCCTACCCTAAAGTGAAATATGTTCAGGCACTTGATATGGCTTTATCAAAGTCAGTGATATCTACTCTGAAGAGCTATGGCTTTCAGGGGTCTCATCTTTTTAATCTTTTAAACTGGGGATTGAACCTGTGGACCTTCTGCATGCAAAGTAGGCATTCTTTCGATTAATGATAGCCCCTCCTACCCCTGATTGACATGGAATTGACATTTTCTATTGGTAAACAATTGTTCATGAATTGCAAGTTTGATTTTGAGTGATATGGGTTGGTCTGGTGGTATCTGTTTTGTGCATCCATGCACAGTTAGCCTCCTTTGTTCCACAGCATGGACAATGACGTTGGTGCCATAGGTAAGGGAAGAGACAATGCATGGGCTTTAATTTTCCCTCCTTTGCAGCCAACCCTGAACCATTTCATGGGACTAGGCTGGGAAGCCTGGAGGGAAGCCAGAGTGTTTCTCCAAAAGCTGCTCTCTGCCAACGAGCCAACACTGAGAGATAATGTGGAATTACACAAAAGGTAAAAGAACTGAGGGGCACCTAGGGTTGGTTGTGTGTGAGAGCTGGGATTCTGCAGAAACTCTGAAAAGCTGTGGAATGTAGCCATGGTCTTGGAATTTGGCTGTCAAAGATGTTGAGATGTGGTTGTTGCTTTTTTAAAGTTTCAAGACCATATAGCTGCAAAGCTATACTTTAAAGAAGGTGGGTGATGGCTCCTGAAATTTCAGAAGACCGAAAAATGGCTAAATAAGATTTCCAGCAGAGGATGAAGCTCTTATGCCTTGGACAATTCCCTACCCCAATCCCCACCAAGCAGAATAACATTTACAATACAACAGAAACCATGGAAGTTAAATCAATGCAGGTTTGCAAAACTTGTGCAGGTTGCAAAACATGGGTCCTGGTCACACGAGCGGGATGATCCGCTGCCGAAGGGAGGCAAATTAGAGCTGGAGCAAAAAGAACCGCAGGAGCACGATCCAACATGCCCCAGCGGCTCTGTTCTCCGCAGCCAATCACACGTTGTGCAGCAAACCGGCAATAGCGCGGTTGTGCACATGCATGGGACAGGGAACTGTGCTGGCTGCGACGGGCTACCAGCGCTTCCCCAACCAGACACCTGGAGTTGCCGCGCATCATCCGGAAGGTAGTGCTCAAAAGGTAGTACCTTTTAAATGTGCGTTTTCGGGCCGAAGGGCCGGATCGGGGATGGGTGCGTGACACTTCCCAGATGTTGCAGTGTGAGCTTGATGCGCCCCCGATCCATCCTTCTTGCGGGGCAAATCCTTGGATATCCTTTTTGCAGAATTTTGGCATATAAATAGACACATTGCACCATATTTAGCCTTTGAATACCAGCAAATCAGTACTTTGGCTCAAACATATTTGTCCACAATTACCATCTTAGACCACCCCTCCTCTGTGGAATTTAGGGCAGCACCCTTGGTTCTCACAAAAACCCTGTGAGGAATATGAGGCTGAGAGTATGTGACTGGCCTAAGGTTACCCAGCAAGCTCCCAGTGGAGAGCCAGGATTCAAACCTGGTCTCATAGTTCCTAGTCCTACACTTTAAACACAACAACACATCACTGATGTGTCTGCTGTTGGGCCCCTCCCTTCCTTCTCCTCCATGCATTTGAATGTTCTGCTTCCATCGAAATCCATCATCTTTATGCCAGATTTTCAGACACTGGTTTGAGTTCTAGCCCTGTTCTAGAATTCTACAGAACAGGGGGCATAGAAACAGAGCTGGAAGGGAACCTCAAGGATCATCCAGTCCAACAGTCAGGAAGTTCTTCCTAATGTTTAGCCCAAAACACTGTTGGTTTAATTTCAGTCCATTAGTTCTGGTTCAACCTTCTGGAAAAATAGAAAACAACTCCACTCCATCCTCTATATGACAGCCCTTCAAATACTTGAAGATGGCTATTGTGCTGGGTCAGCCAATCACCACAGATACCATGCACTGGAAACTGGATACGCAGTCCAAAATCAAGTCGAGCAACAGAGCCAAAGGTCAGAAAGCCAGGAAATCAGTCAAAGGATGCAGGAGCAAGAACTGGAGACTATCAGGCAGGATCAGGTCCGAGCACACACAGTTGCTTCTGCGCTGAGGCAGGTGCATGGCGGTGTTTATGACCAGGTCCTCCCTTCCCTGGGAGTCAATCTGCCAAGACTCAGAGCCCCTCACATTGCCTTTGCAAGAGCTGCAGTCTGGCACTCCTCCTTCGCTCTTGCATTCAGCTACTCAGGAGAACTAGGTGGGGATTCTGGCCTCAGGGTATCTCCACCTGGGGGTGCTGGGCCAGGCTCTGGATCAGTCTCTCCCTCTGGCTACACCTCCTGTGCAGCTGCTGGGGCCTCTTCTCCCTCAGGTACTATTAAGCATTCCTCTTCTGGGCTGACTCCAGCGGAGGCTGGGTTGTTCCATGCCTCTTTCTCATCTGAGGAGTAGTCAGCCTCAGCAGAGCCAGTACCCATGACAGCTATCTACCACCTCTCAGTTGTCTCCTCTCCAGCTCCTGCAGTTTGCCACAATATAGTAGCATTACCTTTGCAGATTTAAAGAGCACGATCAGATGACAACATCTGCCTTCCGTGCCGTTGGCACTCCGTGTTGCCCCAGTTTGGAAGCGGAGTAATCAGGCACCGGGGAAAGTCTGATATTAATCGATGCCAGCATTTCCACTCTGCTTTCCCGGATGTCTGAACTCTTCTGCTGTGAAAGGAACCTGGAAGGGAAGTTTGAACCCGCAGATCCATTTCCACCACTGGTTTCCTTCTTTTGGAGTTGCTTCCTATATGTGTGTATGCACATGAGCACATATGTGCATGCACCCACCTGCATTAAAAAACCTGACTAGACAGCATACTTGGTGGTTGAGGTGCTACAGTAATGTGAACACCTGACCAACAGATGAGTGCACAGGGGAACCATCCCAGGGTGTGCTGTCTGGTTCGTCTGCCCTGCAACACTTTAAACCAGTGCAATGAGAGGCGTGCCCAGATTACGGCAAGCCTCCAGTGTAACTGCAGCCTTCATCTCCAGACCCCTCACCATCTTCATTGCCCTCCTCTGGACACATTCCAGCTTGCCAACATCCTTTTTAAACTGTGGTGCCTCAAACTGAATATAATACTCCAAGTGAGGTCTAACCAGAGCAGAGTAAAGTGATACCATCACTTGGCATGATCTGGGCAGTATACTTCTGTTGATGTAGCCCAAAATCGCATTTGCCTAGCTACCACATCACACTGCTAACTCATGTTCAGTGTATGGTCTACTAAGACTCCGAGATCCCATATCCTATAATTATGCATTTGAATTTTCCTATCTAAATGCAGAACTTTACATTTATCTCTGCTGGAATTCATTTTGTTAGTTTTAGCCCAGTTTTCAAGATCATCCTGCAATCTTGATTCCATCTTCTACTGTATTTGCTACCGCTCCCAATTTAGCATCATCTGCATTAATGAGCACTCTTTGGGTGTGATCTGTCAACCAGTTACAAATCACCCTAACAGTATTAGGAGCCAGACCACATCTTACCAACAGATGGAACCTTGTCAAAAGCCTTACTGAAATCAAGATAAACTATGTCCACAGCATTCCTCTGATCCATCAAGGTAGTAACTCTTTCAAAAAAGGAGATAAGGTTAGTCTGATGTGACTTGTTCTTGAAGAACCTGTGCTGGCTCTTAGTAATTGTGGCCATCCTTTCTAAATGCTCAAGGCCTGACCGTTTGATGATTTATTCTAAAACCTTTCCAGCTTTAGACGTCAACCTGACAGGCCAGTAGTTACCCGGATCCTCCTTTCTCCTCTTCTTGAAGATGGTCTGTAAGAAGAAGCCCAGCAAGATCCTGTCCCTGAGCCTGCTTTTACCAATTTGTGTACAATATTTCTTTATTACCTGTTTCAAGTTTTTCTTTTGAGATTGTCAACATTTCACTGTTTCTTTCTCTGTTTCTCAGTGCATTTGTACCTCAGACTTCTGCTGTGATGCACCTTTTGCTGAAATCAGTAAGTGGCATGAATTTCACCCCTGCCTGTCTCTGCCTCTTCATTGCTTTTAGAAGAGAGGTCCTCTGCTTAAGCTTCCAGGCAGGTGAAATCATGACTGTGACATAAACCCAGGCAATATGTGCAGCAGAATGTAGAATCTTAAATCAGTTCAAGGTTTGACTGTAATGCTTCAGATTGTAGTTGGGGCAATTCCATTTTTGAGTGCTCCTTAAAATAAAAAACAAAAAAACTCCTTGCAAGTAAAAAATGAGCACAGCAGGGGACAGGTTAGAACTTAGCCTGTCCTCCACTGTGCTAATGTCTTCTTACTGACTTCATTTTTATTCCACCTTTCTCATGGAGACCCAAGGTGGATTTCACAGTTAAACAGTAATGCAGTACATGCAAACAGTGCATACAACTGCATTATAGAACCAAGGTGCACAAAAAGTGGAAGTATAATATATACAACAAACAGTGCAGCTGTCATGCATGGGGAAAGGAGGGACAGTGCAGGCCAAAGCCCCTTCACACACACACACACACACACACACACACACACACACACACACCACCAAATTGGTTTGGTGCTGCATCTGAACCACCACCCACTAAAACATTCATTTATACCCCACCGCTCTCCCTAACAGAGACAAAAAGTGGTTTACAACATTCTCCCCCATCTTCCCTTTATCTTCACAATAACTCTGTGAGGGAGGTTAGACTGGGTATGTGGGTGGCTCAGGGTTACCCAGGAAGCTTCCATGGCAGAGTAGTGATTTGAACCTGGGTTGTCCCAGGCTTTAGTCCAACACTAACTGCTGCAGCCACAATGGATAAAATATGCAATGTCAGGAATCTGTTCCCATTTGAAGACTCCTGCTTTAAATGACTCTTATTTTGATCATCCAGTTACTTGCTCAAAAGAGCCAAAATCCAGGAAAGCACAGGTCAAAATTAACTGAAAGTTTAATCATTTCCCATAAAAGCCACCAGAGGGCAGTAAATGTATGGAATATAGAATCAGTATCTGTTATGATTAGTTTTACAACTACAACTGAGAAGAGCAAAATTCTGGAGAGCAGACTGCAGTTTTCTATTTTCTGGAGGCTTTCACATCATTTCTAAAAGCCTGGAACACAATTGTTGAACCCCCCCCCCCCCCCCAATTTCATAACCTTCATATAATGTCATGGAAAAGAAATCTATTCTATTTAGTTTTGTGTTTTTTTTCCTGCAGCTTCTCAGGACTCTGTAAAAGTTTCAGAATTCACATGTGCAGTTAATTGCATCTTTTAAAACTTCTCCTTCCAGGAGACTACACAGATTTCTATTCCTCCTGGCAACATGCTACTAATGTTGGGATCATGTTCAGAGGGAAAGAAAATGCATTGATGCCTAACTGGTCAGTACTTGTTGCTCTGAGGCAGCATTTTATTTCAGAGTTTTAGAACTTGGGTATAATCTGTGGGTAATTTATTATCAGGATGTAAACACAGAGACTGTGGCTGTGCAGTGCTTTAAAACCTTGCATTTATTTACCTTACTTATACCCCAGAGTGGCTTACAGCATTCTCTACTTCTCCATTTTATCCTTGCAACAACTCTTATGAGGCTGGGCATGTGAATGGCCCAAGGTCACCCAGCAAGCTCCTGTGGCAGAGTGGGGATGCGAACCTAGGATTACCCAGATCCTAGCTTGACACCCTAATCATTGCACAGTACTGGCTCTTATATGTTCCAGCAGTCTCTCTAGTATATGACACTAATTTTGCCTGGTGGGGAGATGTTGTGTTTAAATTATGTTGGCATGAAATGTTAGTGTTTTCATTCTGTCACCCCAGAATCTCCAGGGCATGAGTGCATGAAGCTGCATTCTACTTGGCTATTGAGATCAGTCTTGTCTCCTCTGTCTGGCAGTGGCTCTCCAGGGTCTCAGGCAGAAGTCTTTCACACCATTTGCTACCAGAGCCTTTTAGATGCAGAGGCCAGGGATTGAAACTGGAACCTTCTGTATACCAGACAGAAAACCCCTCCCCTGTGGCTGAATGTAGAAAAACACACTCAGGCTGCGGTCACACGGAGCATTAGCCACGCTACAGAGATGGAAGGTAGGCGCAGGGGTCATTTTGTAGAAAAAGAGGTGCAGGAGCTCATTAGCATAACTCATTAGCATAACTTATTTGCATATGTCACACCCCCTGACATAACTGGAAGTGTGTCAGAAGGCAACACCCACCGCTCAGGCTCCACTGGACTGTTTTGGATTGCTAGCTATTGTGTGTGGGGGGGAACGTGCAGATCTGTCCTTGCAGAGGAGGGAGAGCTTGTACCTGAATAAAACTTAGTCTTAAAGGTGCCACTGGACTGTTTTGGACTGGGGGGAGCTCTGCAACTTACCTGGCTGCTTCTTGCTCTGACTGAGAGCAGGGGGTGGGGCTTGTTGCAAGTGCCTGCCCCCTGGGCTCTTTACTGCCGGAGCTCCGCTCCTGTGCGGTCCTGCAGGAAATGACCCCTGGGTAGGCGGATTTTCTGGGCACGATCACAGCGCCACATCTGGGAAGCATAGAGCTCCCGTGGCAAACCCGAGGCTTCCCACCGAAGATGCGGGGTAAAAAACTAGTATCTCCGAGGTACTAGTTTCCAGAAACCACGGGGCAAGGGCGGGCACCTGATCGTGTTTCCGGTGGTAGGTCATGGCATCCGGCGCCTGCCCATGTCCCGTCGCTAAAAGGTTGTGTTTTTTTAAGTCTCCACGGGATGTGCACAAGCACCCAACAGTATATGTGCACACTTCGTTTAAAAACAAACAACACAGCCCCTTCCTCTTTTCCGTACCTCCCCCACTCCTGGCTCAGCCTGCTTGAGAGGAACTCTCTGCACCGGGCGGCAGAGGGGGAGGTGCAGGGGGGGCATGGTGGGAGGGCAGCCTGGCTGAAGCTCCTCCTGGAGGGGACCGGACAGAGGACACAGTTTGCATTCCTCTGCAGCCCTGGAAGGGGTTAAACCCGCAGAGCCTTTTGCTAGAGAGGCCGCTTCTTTGCAGCACCGCAGGATTGTCCTGTGACCGGCGCCTCCCCCCTAACTATGGGACCTCGACGGGACCTCTACCAGACGTCTGATCGCGCAGCCGCGTGTTATTTTGCTCTGGGGCAAACAGCCACGCCTCCCCCCCCCCGCGTGCATTTTCCTGCCCGTGTGACTGGGGCCTCAGTCTCCCTGTGAAGATGTAGGTGTGCTGGCGGAAACGGGAAGGTGGGATCTAGAGGCTGAACTGGAGCAGACACACAAGCTGTTCCCAGCTGGCACTGTGTGGCTCCAGGAGGTGATAGCATATGACATTCCCTATGAGGAAAGGCTGAGGGACTTGGGAATGTTCAGGCTGGAGAAGAGGAGGTAGAGGGGGGGACATGATTGCTCTCTTTACGTATTTGACAGGTTGTCAATTAGAGGAGGGCAGGGGGCTGTTTCTGTTGGCAGCAGAGGATAGGACTCTCAGTAACAGCTTTAAATTAAGGGCGGGAACGTACTAGCTGGATATTAGGAAAATCTTTTTTTACAGTAACAGTTGTTCAGCAGTGGAATCAGTGTCAGGATCATGGCTAAATCAGTTCTCAACACCAGTCAGTTTGAAGAAAGCTAACTTTATTGAAACAGTTGATTGATACCATCCTGGACATATCTATTGTTAGGACTGAAGTTGAACGTGGCGAAGGTTGCAGATATAACGGATTCAAATAAAGGCACTAAAGATCAGGACCCAATCACCCCATGGCATTTGCCCACCAGAAACAACAGTCAACTCTTCCCTCCCAAGCACGTATTCCTCTACAGAAACAAGGCAAAACAGGTCTCAGTGACACATCACAAAGTCTTTAGGAAAAGGAAGCATTTGGTTTCACACCCCTCTCTCCCTCCTCCTTCCTCTATGGGCAGGCAAACCATAAAATGCTTACTGAGCCTGACAGTCAGCTACCTAGGGAGGTGGTGAACTCCTGCTCACTGGCAGTCTTTAAGCAGCAGCTGGACAAACACTTCTCAGGGAGTCGTCTACTCTGCAAAATAAGCCTCTGAGTGGAGAATGGGTGTATTACATCGTATTACATCTTTCATGCATATCTGTGTACAATGCATGAGCGTGAATGTTAAAGGCGCTGTCTAATGCTTTCCATTTTATGTATCCAGTTGTTAATTTATCATCAGACAGTTCCACCCCCCTCAAGTATATCTTTCACCAAATAATGCAGTTTCTCAGCGTTGGAATCAGTGGAGGCTAATCTTTGAAGTTGTAGGTGCAAGGTTAAACCATATGATTTGTTTTCCTGAGCTTGCTGTCAGTTATGCGATGTCAGTAGGCATTCCTTGTCCAGCTATTTTTTGGTGCTGAAGCTGTCTTGTATTTTTAAAAAGGTAAATGTTCCCTTGCTCAAAAGCCAGTCGAATCCGACTCTGGGGTTGCGGTGCTCATCTCCGTTTCAAAGCCGAAGAGCCAGCGCTGTCCGAAGACATTTCCGTGGTCATGTGGCCAGCATGACTAAGCACCAAGGCGCACAGAACGCTGTTCCCTTCCCACCGAAGTGGTACCTATTTATCTACTTGCAATTTCTTGCTTTCAAACTGCTAGGTTGGCAGGAGCTGGAACTAGAGACGGGAGCTCACTCCGTCATGCGGCACACTCGGGTCTCGTACTGCTGAACTACTGACCTTCCACAGCCTGCAGTTCAGCGTCTTAACCACTTGAGCCACTGCAGCTCTTGTATTTTTAGCCCCCTGCTAAAACTTAGCTCTCTATCTTTTTTTCTGTCACAGTATTTTTTCCTGAGGTTTTATTAATAGTGTTGTCATCTTTGAACTTTTGGCATTTTTATTGGTTTGATTATCAGCTGATGCAAACAAAAGAACAAAACCACAGATATAAGAAAAACAAGCTAAACAAAAACAGCTCTGTGGACTTCAGCAATGTGTGTACCTGCAGGAAGTGAGAGGAGTTCAGGTGTTAATCCTTGGTATGAAAACTGGGAGCTTCAAATATTTGTCTATTCTGATCTATGAAATGATGTTTAGCCTGGGAAAGAGAAGGCTTAGAGGGGACATGATTGCAGTCTTCAAATATTTGAAGAGTTGTCATGTAGAAGATGGAGCGGATCTATTCTCTGCTCTCGATTGCAAGACTAGATCTAATGGGAAATTACAAGGGAGTCGATACTGGCTAAATATCAGGAGAAACTTCCTAACTGTAAGAGCGGTCGAGCAGTGGAACAGACTGCCTCAGGAGGTGGTGGATGCTCCTTCGCTGGACATTTTCATCTTTTGGGTATGTTGTAGGGCTATGCTCCTGCATAGTGCAGAGGGTTGGACTAGATGACCTGCAAGGTCCCTTCCAACTCTAACATTCTATGATTCTATGATTCTACATCCTTTAAATAATTGACTTAAGGTCATTGGTAGTGGCAAATGTCTTAACTAGGGGAGGTGCTGTGACTTGGTGGTAGAACACCTGCTTGGCATGCAGAAAGCCCCAGGTTCAGTTCCCAGCATCTCCAGTTTAGAAGACCAGGTAGGCAGTGATGGGAAAGACCTGTACCTGAGAATGACCATGGAGAACAGTTGCCAGTCAGAGTAGAAAATTCTGACCCTGATAGACCAGTGGCCTGATTCAGGTAAGGCAGTGTCTTGTCTTCTACTCTGTTTTCACATTGTGGATAGACATGACTGTTCTGGCTCGTCCCACATGCAGGCCGGGATACCAGCTGAGTCTCTGCAGAGGGGGTGGAGGGGAACAAAGCAAACCAGTGTTTGTAACTGAGACCCAAATCCTGTTTTTGCCATCTAACCATGGCGTGATGTGTCTGTGTGATGTGTCTGTATCAAGCTGATGAGCATTTGTCTTTTCCAAGGTTGCACTTACCCATTGGCTATCATGGCCGTGCTTCTTCCATTGTCGTATCCAAGACACCGATTCGGAGGCCGTTGGGGCAGATGAGGCCTGATGATGGTGAGTCTCGTCATATCCCACTGGAATGTTCTTTCACTTTGACAAATGGAAATTAATTGATGTATGCATAGCAAGGTGCTTTGTCAGGCATTTTAAATCTCTGTTGCATTTCCCTCTTGGTCATAATGTGCTTATTGGTTGTTTCTTCCTGTTCCAATTCCAGACCAACCTCCAGTGTTTGGTCCCTGCAGACTTCTGGATATCGAGTTAGAAATGGTAGGAGATTATTTTTCTCTACCCACCCAACTGCCATTTTCCCCTCCTTTCCCTCTTAGATTTAAATAATCTTATTAGAGAATCCATTTATACATTTTAATAGTATGAATTATGTTGCTCAAGCATTCACTGAAGCAGCACAGGAGAAAGCTGGAATT
>NW_015171505.1:1192323-1213065 GCF_001447785.1 Gekko japonicus | reverse complement strand
GTAGGGAAAAGTTCTTCTAAACTGGAATGTGCCCTGGCCTCAAATTTTGGTATGGTTACCAACCTCCAGTTGGGACCTGGGTATCTTCTGGAGTTACAACTGACCTGCAGATGACAGATTTTTCCTCTGCAGAAAAACTACTGTTTTGGAGGGTGGATTCAATGGCATTAAACCCAGCTGAGATCCCTTCCCAAATTGCACTTCCCCCAGAATCCACCCCGCCCCCCCAAAATTGCCAGGAATTTCTCAACCCAGAGTTGGCAACTCTAAACTTTGGACATGCAACCTAAGGTCAAGCTTGTGTGAAAGCAGCATTGGGTTCTAGTGCCATCCAGGCAATTGTGGTGAGTGCCAAAAACCTTCACCCTGAGGTGGGCAGCCCCCTCCGCCCTCCGGCACATCCGGATGCTCTCCCCCTGGGCCGGGTCTTCGCTCAAGCAACGGAAGCACTGGCAGAGTGCAGGAGGAGGAGGCAACAGGGGTGGCCTCCTCCCACCACAGCCTCCCAGACCTGTGCAGCCACAAGCCAAGGCAAATCCCTAAGAGGCAGGCAATGCCACTGGGGCTCAGCTCACTCTGAGCGTGGCTGGCCAATTTTGTTTGCCAACACACCAAGAGCTTCTTTGGGAGGGGGCACTTGGTCTAAAAAAAGGTTGCCTCTCCCTGCCTTCAGCCATCCACCCTTCCTTGATGGCAGGAAGCACCAAACGTGGCATGATGGTGTTCCCTTGCAGGCAGGTAATTCCACCACATTTATGACCACAAGTGATGAGGGAGAGCCATAATTGAGCAGGGGAGGGTGTGTGAAAGAGACTGGATTGGAAGCATTTCCATGGACACTTTTCAGATTGGACTGAAATCTCCTGGAGTTCAGGCCTGAGTGGAAATGCATCTGCAAGTTGTGCCTCATTATTTGTAGAGACAATAAGCTTACGGGGCCAGGACTGGGGAGATGTGGATTCAAATCCTCAGCCTGCTTAGAAGCTCACTGGCAATGCAATCCTGAACAGAGTTATACCCTTCTGAATGTAGTCAATGAAGCTTAGAAGGATGTAACTCTTCTTAATGGTGGCACTACAGGTGATCTTGGGTCAGTCTCTCTCTCTTTCAGCCTAGCCTACTCCACAACGGGGTTGTGCAGATTAAATGGGGGAAGGGGAAATTATGTATGCCATCCCAAGCTCCTTGGAAGAAGGGTGGGATGAAAATGCACTGAAGGGATGTCATAAATAAAACCATGACGGTTGCAAACAGAGGGAGAGAAAGGCAGGCGCCGGGCGGTAAGGAAGCCTGCGCCCCTGGTAGAAGGAGGTGCCCCGATTCACAAGACCTTGCATTCTTACACGTCCTTTTCTCATGCATCCGCAAATCCGTAGGATAAGAGTCATTTATGAGTGCATCCGCAAATCCGTGGGATAAGAGTCATTTATGAGTGCACCACACGGCTGGAAAGATCTCCTCCACCCTCTCTCCTGACACTAGAACTCCCCCCCCCAATCAGTTCAGCACAGACGAAGAATGTGACTTCTTCTCCATGCAATGCATAATTAAACCTATGGGATTCTCTCTTTCATAAGATGGCTGCAGGCTCAGACAACTTTCAAAGGGAGATCAGACCAATCCCGCGAGACGAGGGTCTATCAGCCGCTGCAAACGACGATAACTAAGTGGAACCTCCATATTCAAAGGTTGTGTACCTCTGAATACCAGAACTTGAGGATATATAACTCGAGAGCACTGTGGCCTTCTTGCCCTCCCGAGGGGGGCCTCCCAACAGCAACGGGGTGGCCACGTTCAGGGGGGGGGATGCTTTGGTCTCTTTGAGTGGGGCTCATTGCTTATTATTGTGCTTGCATCCTACCCTGGCTCCAAGGGCTTTGGGGAGGCCTATCCCCATAATAGCCCTGACCTGGATTGCCCAGGCTAACCCGATCTTGGAAGAAGAAGACGAGATTCAATTTCTACCCCGCCCTTCACTCAAGAGTCTCAGAATGGCTTACAAACACCTTTCCCTTCCCCCTCCCCACAACAGACACCCTGTGGAAGGTGGGGCTGAGAGAGCTCTTGAGAGAACTGCCCTTGAGAGAACAGCTCAGAGAGAACTTGTGACCGACCCAAGGTCGAACCAGCAGCTGCATGTGGAGGAGTGGGGGAATCAGACCCGGTTCTCCCAGATTAGAGTTCCTGCTCTTAGCCACGACACCAAACTGGAAGCTAAGCAGGGCTGGCCCTGGCTAGTATTTGGAAGGGAGACCTCCAAGGAACACCAGGGTTGTGATGTGGAGGCAGGGAATGGCAAACCACCTCTAAATGTCTCTTGCCTTGGAAACCCTATGGGGGCGCCGGAAGTGAGCTGTGATTGGACAGCCGGGGGGGGAAGAAATCCCCGTAACAACCTTGTCAGGCTGAAACAGAGGGGGAGAAATATGCAGGAGGCCGCCCAGAGGGCAAGACCTGTCCCCAGTCCAAAGCCAACACCCTTCCGAAGACACCACCCATGCCCTAAGATGAAAGAGCGGCAATCCATGCTGAAGGAAAAGGACAGGCAGGGAGCAACAATCTGGTCTCTGAGCAGGTCGGGAAGAATCCAAGCCTCCGGAGCTCTCTCGCGCTCTCCTCTCATTAATCCAGCCGACGCCATTATGTTTAACCAGAATGGTTGCGCTGCGTAAACAAAGATAAAACGGCCCTTTGTTCTTCTGAGAACAAGAGGCATGAACTGGCACAGAATTAGGTCCAGATTAAAGAGGAGTGCTTCAGCCCGGAGCACGGGGGCGGGGGAGAGCTGGTGCGCCGCTTTTGGTTTTCACTGGCAAAGAGTAGCATTATGCATGTTTGCATTCTTGTGTTATGGTGCGGGCAGGTAACAGCCGCTGCGGCACGGTGTCCTTGGCCCCAGCTTTGGTAGACTCGGCCACTCGACTGCCGGAATCCAAGTTTTGGTCGGGTTATATTACGTACAAGGCTCTCTTTGCAGTGCTGACCTTGGAGACGGTTTGGAAACATCAGTTAGTTCAGAGCACAACGGTAAGAGGGGCTGCATGCGGGTACCGTCGTGTGCTTAAAGAACTCCCGTTTGTCGCAGTTTTATTCCCGGACTCAATTTAAAAAGGGATCTTGCATTGAAAAGCCCCAAACAGTTTGAGTTCGGAACAAGCTTCTCCCGTACGAACTTACTTATCTACTATGTGTCCAGGTAGGAGTGACCTTGGGTCAGGCATAAGTTCTTTCAGAGCTGTTCTCTCAAGGACAGTTTTTGGGAGAGCCCTCTCAGCCCCATCTACCTCACAGGGTGTTTGCTTGGGGGAGGGGAAGGGAAAGGAGATTGTAAACCACTCCTCCTCCTCCTCCTCTGGCACTCGTGAAGGCTCTCAAACCACTCCTGCTCGATTGCTGCTCACATGGAGGAGAGGGTAGGTGAGATGGGCTGTGACAGCCATGGTTGGGGACCTGGCAAGTGGCTGGAGTCCTCCCCTCCTCTATGGCACCTTCAGCCACATCCCCTGGTCACAAGTGGGCAGATTCTGGGCACCTGCCCTGAGGGCCTCTGGTAGGGCTGCCAAGCCGCGGTGGGGGATCCGCACGTCTTCACAGGATCCCTGCCATGGGGGACAGCAATACGCGTTGCACCGCTGTCGCCAGGATGTGACGCTACGCGTCGCTCTGGCAAAGGGACTCCAAACAGCCCCGTTGCCAGAGCGACGCGTAGCGTCACATCCTGGCGACGGCGGCGCAACGCGTATCGCTGTCCCCTGCGGCAGGGATCCTGTGAAGACGCATGGATCCCCCGCCGCGGCTTGGCGGCCCTAGGTTGTTGTGAGGATCAAATGCATGCCTCCCGCAGCTCCTTGGAGTAAGGGGAGGACAGTAATGTGATAGAGAGGCAGGCGGACACTGAGGACAGGACCTTTTTGGTTGTGGCACCTAGCTTAGAGAATGACCTTTCTTCTGCCTGCTGCCAAAACATGATGGTTTTTCAGCTTCACCTTAAGACATCGCTATTTGCCCATGCGCTGAGAGCCACTGCGGGGTAGGGGGTAGGGTTTAAAGTGCCAGACTAGGATCTGGGAGATCCAGGTTCGAGTCCCCCCACTAGTGTCACAGAAGCTTGCTGGTGGGTGACCTTGGGCCAGTCACACATTCTGAGCCCAACCTACCCCACAAGGGTGGTGGTTAGGGTACAACAGAGAAGAAAATGATGTGGTAATGACGTTTTGGATGCAAGGCATACAAGCACCTGAAATGAATAAAGGGTTGCTCTGCATTTAGTAGGCTGCAGCGCAAGAGTCTCCTCCAGGCGACCGTGTTGGGAAAGATGGTTGACAGTGTGCCAGGAACACCTAATGTAGGTATATACCTACAAGAGGACAAGTGACTTTGGGGAAGCTGCTAACATTATTAAAGCTTGCCCTAACCAAGGCCAGGGCGTTTTCGGTGGCGGCTCCTACCTGGTGGAATGAGCTCCCGGCGGAGATCCGGGCCATGCGGGCCCTTGTCCAGTTCCCCAGGGCCTGCAAGACGGAGCTCTTCCGCCAGGCTTTCGAGTAGGAGCCGCCGCCGCCACTATACCACCATCGTGGCTTGATTTACCATCTACCCTGGTTCCTGGGAGGGGGTAGACGTCACCCGGAAGAGGAACATCACGCTATTACACCATCGGCCGCCAATGAGGGACATCGAGCATCTTGGAAATTTAATGAACTGTAGGGCACCATTTAGTTTGTATTTATTGATGTTTTAATGTAATTTATATTTTATTCCGGCGTTGCCGCTTGTTTGCCGCCCTGGGCTGCTTGGGTAGGGCGGGATATAAATCCCAAGAAAATAAATTTAAAAAAATAAAAGGGAGGAAAGGTCATATATATATATACACATACACACACACACACACACACACACACCGCTGTGTTGGCCCACGCAAAATTCCGAACAAGAATCAAAATCCACATTGTGCCCTTTATTGGTGGCAGAAAGCACAGTCAAGTTGCAGCCAAATTACAGCCACCCTGCTGGGTTTTCGAGGCAAGACATTCAGAGGTGATTGGCCATTGCCTGCCTCTGCGTAGCAACCTTGGATTTCTTTGGTAGTCTCCCATCTGACCAGAGCTGACCCAAGGGTTGCCAGGGGGTAGGAGGGAGCTCTCCGGGAGTGGGGGGCAGGGTGATGTCACCACGTGCGACGTCCCCGACTTGATGATGTCAAGCGATGTCATCATGTCAGGGACGTCACACGGCAACGCTCTGGTTTAAGGGCAAAACTCTATGGTTTTACCTGTTTGGGGGTGGGGCTGTTCGCCCTGATTGGGGGTGGGGCTTCTCCAACCGGCCAGCTGGCCAGCAGCGGGCAGAAGCCTGAAAAATCGGGGGAACCCCTGCCCAGGCCGGGGGTCTGGCAACCCTAGCTGCCCCTGCTTACTCTGACGAGATCAGGCTAGCCTGGCCTATCAAGGCAAGAGACTTCAGGAGTGGTTTCCTATTGCCTGCCTGCCTGCCTGCCTGAGCGTAGCATGGCCGGACCTCTATGTAACAACCCTGGACTTTTATGGTGGTCTCCCATCCAAGTCCTAACCATGGCCGACCCTGCTTAGCTTTCACAATCTGACAAGATTGGGATAAACACAGCATCCAGGTTAAAAAGGTAAAGGTAAAGGTCTCCCTTGCTCGAAAGCCAGTCGAATCCGACTCTAGGGTTGCGGTGCTCATCTCCGTTTCAAAGCCAAATGAGCCACCGCAGCTCCACCATCCAGGTTAGGACCAACCAAAAACAACACGAAACATTGTGCCAGCAACGTGCAGCCATTAAACTGTGATCCTATCAGCATTTGAAACACCAAAGGCTGACTACACAGGATCTTAAGATCTTAATCTGGAAAATGTGCTGCTTACCTTTTTTCATGTTTTAGTATTTTGTACCATCTAGCTCGAGGAAGAGTTCTAATAAGCTCGAAAGCTCGCCCAGCATTTTGTGCCATTTCGGTTGGCCCTAACTGAAGGCATTACACGGACTGTTTCTTGTTGTGCTACTGTTATTGTTCAGCGAACATTTCAGTCTTCTGGTTCGGGGAAATTAGAAGAGAATCCTAGTTGCGAATACTTACAATCCCGGCTGCAAATACGGACAAACAGTTCTAAGATTGTTCTAAGACAATCCCAGTTGCGAATACGTACAAACGGAGGGGTGTCAGTGTATCTTGGTACTCATAAACTTGCACATACCGACACAAAAAAAATTATCCCCCCAAACGCCTCAACATCTGCCGCTTACTTCTCCAACCTGGTTTTGAAGCTCGCATGCAGGAAAAATCACCCGCGGCCTTTCAAGAATTTCTATAAAGGCCAACAGCTGGACTTATGGGAGGCGTGCCGAGAGAACGTTCTGTTTTGTTTTAAAAGATCATCACTGAATGATATTTTTCTTCTTCTGAAGAGAGAACCGGCCCTTACAAAGTTCCAATACTCCAGCGACTTCTCCTCCTCCCCCCCTCCCCTCCTCTGTTTCTTAACCAGTTCAAAGAGAACCATAAAAAGTCATCCTAACATCTTTGGGAAGGGGGTGAGCAGGGCTATAAAAATACCACTTATTCAGCCCCTCCTGGGCCTTATTACAGAATTGCACAAAACCTTATGAAGAAACCTTCCTTTTAATGAACTGGTACAGAGGACATTTCCATATGTCCGTAAGAACGCGCTACAAAATATTCTCATCTGCGGGCGTTTTGTTCGCTGGCAAAGGCCTGCTTCGGATGAGAGTTTAAGCCATTAAGGAAATTAGCACGTTTATGGCTGCACTTCATCCTAATTCGAAGTCAAAAACAACATGTGTCATCAATAATTTTCTCCCCCAAAGCCTACTTTCATGACGTCAAGCAGGACATAAAGGGTTCCCCCCGCCCCTCAATGGCTAGAACGATCCAAACAACACAGGCATTTTTAGACCATCCAGATCTATATCTCCATGATGTGCTGATCTAAAAATATTTTAATGTTACACAAAGGGGAACAGGAGGGGGAAAGGGGGAGACTCCCTGTAATTTACGACAAGCCGAGTGCAAAATTAATAGATTTGATTATAGAGTCGTTCTTTTTCTCCCTCTCTCTCTTTTAGATTTCCAGGTGCAAAACCAGAACAGAAGGTTGGATATGAAACTTGCTCAAGGTCTTTTAACAGTTGGGGAATGTGTCTCTCGAGTCCTTTGTGCAGGTAACTATGACCCTACTTCACTGAGTTTTGAGCTTCTTCACAAGTGAGTGCAGTTTCCCTATGGGTTTTAGGACTGTCAGCTATTAAACAGACAGGGCCCCAAAGAATGCTGAAATCCCATAAACAGCCATTCACATCCTTTCCCAGTCCCCTTCCGAATCCCAAAACTGTAGATATAGTCAATGCTTTTTCTCATGACCACAAGAGCTAGAAACTTCTCTTTAAAATGTATATATTTTACTTTATTTATATTCTGCCTTTCTTCCCAGTGGGTACATGAAGTGGCTTATCCCCTCTCCTCCATTTCATCCTCACAACAACCCTGTGAGGTAGGTTAGGCTGAAAGCGTGTGACTGCCCCAAGGTCACCTAGCGAGCTTCCATGGCCGAACGAGAATTCGAACCTGGGTCTCCCAGATCCTAGTCTGACACTTTAACCACTACACCACATGGGCTCTCTAAAATGGAATGAAATAAATGAAAAGGAAAGATCTTAAAGAACATCAGATTCTGCTCAAAGTACCGAACTTTACAGAGTGCATAACAAAAACAACCCTGGACTTGAACCTGGAACCTGCCGGTTGGGGCAGTAACTCTCCTCGGGTTGTCACCAAAAGTCGCAGAATGGAGGGAGAGCTCGACTTCAGTCCAGTAGCGTTTTAGAGACCGACAAGATTTTCAGGGTATAAGAGTTCAAGAGCCAGGCTCCCTTCATCAGATACAAGGGCTTTGATTCTCAAAGGCTTATACCTTCCCCCCAAATGTTGTTGGCCTCTGCAGTGCTACTGGACTCAAATCTAGCCCTTTTACTGCAGACCAACACAGCTATCGGAATAGAGGAAGAGGCTGGATCATCCTTTAAGCAGCTCTTTGGTTCCTGCAGACAGGGATTGGATAAAAGTTCCCCCGCTGAGGCCTAGGACCATGGCTTAGCCTCGACGCTCCCTCTCCTTGGTCTGCTTTCTCACCTATGCACTCCTCTGACTGTGGATGACTAATAGGTCTGGCCCAGAGGAGGAATCCAGTGGAGTAACCCCACAGGTGATCTGCCCAACACTCCTCCCAAATCTGCTCCCTCCCAACTGGGCCTCACTCTTTGAGCTCCCGACAACACTCAGCCATCTACCGCCCAGCCCGACACAGATCCAGAAACTGCTAAATGCTCTTGCCGTAATCAACCCCATATTTTACTACATATTACCCGAGATTACATTTCTCCGCACCACCACCACCCCAACACTGGCATGTCCTTACTAGCTTTATGCTCTTACTTTTTCTCCCCCTAAGTTCCTAAAGAAAGTTCAAGGGCCATTCCGCTTCCCTGCCAACATTCGAATTAACAACCCGCCAAGTCAACTCTGAGCTATCTGGGAAATGTGCATAGATAAACACGCATCGGTCTCATCTCGACCGGCTCTGCCAGATGGCTCCGCGGACTCAACTTTTGTCAATTTCGCAACACAAAGCATTTGAATTTATGCTCTTCTCCCCACCCCCACCCCGCACGTCGGTCTAACCTCCAGCGCATAGCTTTGAAACCTTGTAAGGATGCCTAACGCTTTCCATATGGCAATGGCATTGTGGTTTTTAATTGTACCGACCGGTATCATTCTGGGATAATTACTTTGGAATCCAGCTTCCTGCGAGATCCTTTGGCTGATTCACTAATCTCATCACCGTGGCACTCCTAAGACTCTCAGAGACTCTTTGATGGGGGGAGGAGGGAAGCGCCCCTATCGCTGCCTTTCCAAACCAGAGATGTCAACACAGAGTATACATATTTTAATTACATTATCTTCTACGGCGGCCAAATGTCATTAGTCTTTCGGTCTTCTCGTCCTTTGATCCTGCAAAGTTTGGGAAACACTTTTAACCACACCATGGGTGTACAGGCGATGAAAATAAAAAACAACTCAGTCTTCATCAGTAGCCCCTCCCCCCAAAAAAACCCTGATACAATAGCCCGTTCCACTAGTATTTCTCTAAGTTGACGTTGTGCGGGGGAAACAACAACACATGGTTGAGGAACGCATAATTTTAAGTAGTCACACAACAACACAGGAGGAGGAGAAGGAGAAGGAGAAGGAGAAGGAGAAGGAGAAGGAGAATTATACCCCGCCCTTCACTACCCAAAGGAGTCTCAGAGCGGCTTACAAACTCCTTTCCCTTCCCCTCCCCACAACAGACACCCTGTGAGGTAGGTGGGGCTGAGAGAGCTCTTTTAAGAACTGCTCTTTCAAGAACAGCTCTGAGAGAATGGTGACTGACCCAAGGTCACCCAGCAGCTGCAAGTGGAGGAATGGGGAATCAAACCCAGTTCTCCCAGATTAGAGTCCACACACTTAACCACTACAACCAAACTGGCAGACATGTGTTGTATTTCTATGGGGTGGATCTTACCCTCACCCTTCCACTCCACTGAGCAAAGCATGATGACTTCCTCCAATCTAAGGGGACTTCCTCCAGTTTAAGTGGCTCTTCCATTGGAGCGTGACCTGATCAGGTGACTTGGTAAATTTGTAGATGGGCATTCTGCCTTCCCTTCTGCTAGGCTGACCAGATGCCCGCTAATGGCAGGCAAGCTCCTGGTAATGGCTGCCAACACCTGCCAAAGCTCAACTGGTTGGCAGGCAGAAGCAGGCCAGCAAAACCAGACAGGGGTGATCTTCATTTTGCGTGATGACATCACTTCCGGTGTGACCTGGAAGCACTGGACTTGCACCAGTCAATGCTCTAGCACTTGCCCAGAAACGCCATACAGTTCTGGGATGAGTGCTAGAGCATCATCCTAGTGCAATGCAAGTGCGACTGTCTTATGCTGGAAGTCACATCATTACATGGTGATGAATATTGCTGCCCACCCCCAGTGAGTACCGGCTTCCCCCCCCCATCTCCCACGATACCGATGTTTCAGGGTCACACTGGAAGTGATGTCACTGCACGGGAATGAAGATTGCCGCCTCCCCTGCAGCAAGTACCCACCTTCCTCCATCTCCCGCCAGTGCTCCCACACATAATAAGAACATAAGAGACGCCAATGTTGGATCAGGCCAAAGGCAACACTCTGTGTCACACAGTGGCCAGAAATACCAGTGCCATCAGGAGGTCCACCAGTGGGGCCAGGACACCAGAAGCCCTCCCGCTGTTGACCCCCCCAAGCACCAAGATGACAGAGCATCACTTGCCCCAGAGCCCCTATCTACACCTTGTGGCTAATAGCCACTGATGGACCTCTGCTCCATGTGCTTATCTAATTCCCTTTTGAAGCCGTCCATGCTTGCAGCTGCCACCACCTCCTGTGGCAGTGAATTCCATGTGTTAATCACTCTTTGGGGATAATAAGAGACAAATTCCAATGGCAGGGGGAAAATCAGCAATCAAGAACAATAGAACAAGCACACACACAAATAACACAAAAACGCCAGCCATAAATATTCACATCGTACGCTTCCCGTCGTTTGAAAGGCATGCTGGTCTGTGGTAGAGGAGCTAGATGCAAATCCAGTAGCGGTACGGGTATCTGACCAAGGGAGCTCAGACTCTTGAAAGCTGATACCACCCCCCCAAATCTTGTTGATCTCCGAGGTGCCAAAAGACTCAGATCCAGCTCTTCCCACATAAAGAGCTCGCTTGCAAAGTAAGGAATCATAATTCCAATTCTGTAGGGCTGGTGCCACCACTGAAAGGACCATGCTTCTCACAAGTGAACTTCTGACCGGGACTCCCACAACAAAGATTTGCTGAGCTGATCCTGAGGGACGCCTGGGCCCTTGCAAGTCACAATGGGGAGGTCTTTTTATCACCAAACAGAGCAGGTAGATGCTATGTCACATGGAATCACTCCACCCAAGTCTCACCTGCTCTGTGCATGGAAACAGACCAAGGACTGAACCCTCCAGTATTCAAGTCCTCCTAACACACACTGGTTGTGCCTTCACGGGTAAAAGAAATAGGAATGCAATTTTGTAAGTGAAACACAGCAGGTGGGACTATAGGGGTTCTTCAAAAGTAGCAGAACCGGAATCAGTCCACCTCTGCACTTGAGCATCTCCCAGAATGCAACAGTCTGGGTTTCCATAACTGAAGTTCAGGTGTTGCCAAAAGACAAATCCCAGTAGGTTTCGAAGAGTGAAAAGTCTAACTGACTTTACCCCATTTAGAGCACACAGGAAATTAAGAGGACAAGTCTTTTTCAACCCCAGAAGACTCCAATAGGATTGCAACACGCAAGTGAGGAAACTGGGAACATTCGTTACGGCTTTGAAGATAAAAGAAAGCTGAATTAAGCAAATGAGAAGCCTCCCCCACCCCCCACACAACTGAGCTAACACTCAAAGAAAAGACCAAAAAAACCCCAAACCCTTAAGAATGATGTAGGTTTGCAAAAACCAGTTTGTAACAACAAAGAAAGAGCAGATAAACCCATACGCAGCAACCGACACTTCTTCCTCCTCCGCTTTGCAGGCAAAACTCCATAAAATAGCAATGAAAACGCATTCCCTTTGCTCTCGAAGTCTTTGTGAGGCTTTCAACCCTTGGAAGTTCTTTCGCGACAGAAAAGCCTAAGAAAACTTGAGGCGCCCCCAAATCCCACTTTGTTCTCATTCCCAGTTCATCAAGAAGAACCATGGCAGCCAAAATTTGATCCGTTCCAAGTTAACACGGAATGCCAACACAGACTCATCGCAGCCCCCGGAAAGGTGTCAAGAGTTTCACAGAAAGTGGGGTTCCAGAACCAAGAGCAGAACGCCATGACTCTGAACTTGGGGGGGGGGTGTCCCCAAGCTTTTTGAGCCCGTGGGCACCTTTGGAATTGGGAGAGAGGCTGGTAAACAGCACCCCAAAATGGCTGCCCCAGGAGATGAAATCAAACCTAAAATGGCTGCCGCAAGAGGAGGAGGAGGAGGATATTGGATTTATACCCCGCCCTTCACTCGGAGTCTCAGCGGCTTACAAACTCCTTTCCCTTCCGCTCCCCACAACAGACACCCTGTGAGGTAGGTGGGGCTGAGAGAGCTCTTTCAAGAACTGCCCTTTCAAGAACACCTCTGACAGAACTATGGCTTGACCAGGGGTCGTTTCATAGAAAAAGAGGTGCAAGGGCTCATTAGCATAACTCATTAGCATAACTTATTTGCATATGCCACACACCCTGACATCACCGGAAGTGTGTCAGAAGGCAACACCCACCGCTCAGGCTCCACTGGACTGTTTTGGATTGCTAGCTATTGGGGGGGGGGACATGCAGATCTGTCCTCGCAGAAGAGGGAGAGCTTGTACCTGAATAAAACTTGGTCTTAAAGGTGCCACTGGAACTGGGGTGCCAGGGGGAGCTCTGCAACTTACCTGGCTGCTTCTTGCTCCTCGTGGCCCTATTGAGGGCTGCTGGGAGCAGGGGGCGGGGCTTGTTGCATGTGCCCGCCCTCTGGGCTCTTTACTGCCGGAGCTCCGCTCCTGTGCGCTCCTGCAGGAAATGGCCCCTGGGCTTGCCCAAGGTCATCCAGCAGCTGCAAGTGGAGGAGTGGGGAATCAAACCCGGTTCTCCCAGATTAGAGTCCGCGCACTTCACCACTACACCAAACAACACTCCACCAAAAGGTGGCGCCAATTGCATTACCTCCCTCCTTGCTTTGCAAACGACTTGCATGGCAACCATGCTGAAGACATGAAGCGGCCTTATTTACCGCTATGCCACCGGTCTGTCAAGGGCAGTCTTATCTATACTTTGGTTGGAAGCAGGGTCTAACCCCTGGGAACACAGCAAGGTTGGGCAAGAAGGGGGGGGCTTCGACACATCAGCACTGATCTCCCCTGCTACAACAACCTGTCTCCCTAGCCTCTAGGGCTAGAAAAAAGCTCCCTCTCTGCTGCAAAAGAAGTTCATGGAAACAGCTGGTCAGGGCCGAAAGGGAAATTGACTCACACTGTGTTAAGGAAATATGGGGGGTGCCTACCACTCCCTCCTGATCCCACGGGATCTGCAGCTGGTATCGTAGCTGTGGAACACCCTTTCACATGGAGGGCAGAGGCCTCACCCACTTGCTGAAAAGCTCAGGAGAACTAGAGTCGGGCACCACAGCACCCCCACGGTAGAGTTGCTGATTGCCTGTGGGGACGGACAATCCCCTGGTTTTGTGGGCTTCTGCCCGCCACCGACCTACTGGCCGGCGAGAGGGAATCCCTCCCCCCAACAGCAATGTTGCACGCAATGTGCCTGCATCACCTAGAAGTGGCACAGTGGTGACCTCAGGAGGGCGATGCTCTGGCTTTTGGGCAAAGCTCTATGGTTTGATGCTGAACTGACCATAGAGTTTTGCACAAAACCCAGAGCATCGCCCCCGACGTGACTTCCAGGTGACACAGACAAGTCGTGTACGATGTCACTGTTTTGGGGGGAACGGGGGGGGGCGATGTCACTTCCCACTCCCGGAATGTCCCCCCCATCCCTTCACCGGCAGGGCCAACACTTCCAGGTGACACAGACAAGTCGTGTACGATGTCACTGTTTTGGGGGGAACGGGGGAGGGCGACGTCACTTCCCACTCCCGGAATGTCCCCCCCATCCCTTCACCGGCAGGTGAAACGGACCTGGCAGCCCTACCGCATGGGCACCACGTTGGGGAACAGCTTTTCCCACTGGTTTGCTTCAGATGTATGTGTATCGGAAGATGCCTTGACACCAAGCTGGGCTACTTAGCCCAGGACTTCAAATGGCAGAGGCTCTCCAAAGCCCCAGGCAGAGATGTCCCACTCTAGCTACCGAAGATGATGTGAACTTCGAAGATCACTTGGGAATGCTGGGTATTGAACCTGGGACGTTCTCCACTACTAATCTGTGTTCCCTCTTGCGTGGCTGTTACTCCTGGGCCTCGGAAAGAAGCCATACCTTTGGGCAGGGCTTTTTTTGTAGAAAAAGCCCAGCAGGAACTCATTAGCATAATAGGCCATACCCAACAGCAGGAAATCATTAGCATATTAGGCCACACCCCTGACAGCACAGCTCATTCACATATTAGGCCACACCCCCATGTTACCAGAAGTGTGGCCATCCAGCCACACCCACCTTTTGCTTCTTATTCTCTTTACCTTGTTTGTTGACAAAACCCAGGGCTTTTTTTTTGGAGCAGGAACCCCTTTGCATGTTAGGCCACACCCCCCTAATTGTAGCCAATCCTAATGAGTTCCTGCTGTTGGGTGTGGCCTATTATGCTAATGAGCTCCTGCTGGGCATGGCCAACTTGGGAGCCAGACGGAACTCCGTTCCTGTGCGTTCCTGCCCAAAAATAGCCCTGCCTTTGGGACACGGGACATATGCTCTGCATGGTCTTCAGGTGGAGTCCCTAAAACTTCTAGTTAAAAGGATCTCAGGAAGAAGGAAGAAAGAGGAGGAGGAAATTGGATTTATACCCCACCCTTTTCTTGGAGTCTCAGAGCGGCTTACTCCCCTCCCCATAACAGACACCCTGTGAGGTAGGTGGGGCTGAGAGAGCTCTGACAGAAACTGCTGTTTTGAAGGGTAGCTCTGACAGAACTATGCCTTGCCCAAGGTCATCCAGCAGCTGCAAGTGGAGGAGTGGGGAATCAAACCCAGTTCTCCCAGATTAGAGTCTGCACACTTAACCACTACACCAGACTGGCTCTGGGAAAGCCCTTTGAGGGCTTGAGATCCACTGCCCAGTCAAAGGAGACAACATGGACCATTGGGCCGACATGGTAGCAGGCAACATTGTTTGTTCTTAATGGAATTATGTATTAGGTGATGAAGAGTCAGAGAACAATTACTTCTCCACTTATTAGAGCCGGGACAGTGCTAATGGAGGATCAAAGCGGACGCTCGTCAAGCAACATTTCTAAAGAGGAAAACAACAATATGTTGTCATCAGGCACAGAGCAGGACTTCAAAGCGCAGAGTCCCATTTCCCTAAAACAGGGGATAAAAAAAAAAACCCGCACGTGGCAAGACGGAAGCCCTCCCTGTGAACCCAGCCTAAGACCACTTCTGCATTGTCTGCACTCGTTTTTCCCTGTTGCTTCAGGATGTCCCCCCCCCCATTTGTTTTGCTCTCTCTGGTAGTCCCAGAGGGAGTAAAACACATGTGGAAACGGGGGGTTGTTGTTGTTGTTGTTGTTCAGTCGCACAGTCGAGTCCGACTCTTCGCGACCCCATGGACCAGCTCCCGCCAGGCCTTCTTGTCTTCCGCCGTCCTCTGAAGTTGGCTCAACTTCATGTTCGTTGCATCGATGACACTGTCTAACCATCTCATCCTTTGCCGTCCCCGTCTTCTTTGACCTCCAGTCTTTCCCAGCATCAGGGTCTTCTCCAGTGAGTGCTCCCTTCTCATTGGGTGGCCAAAGTATTTGAGCTTCAGTTTCATTATCTGGCCTTCCAGGGAACAGTCAGGGTTGGTTTCTTTTAGGATTGACTGATTTGATCTTCTTGCAGTCCAAGGGACTCTCAAGAGTCTTCTCCAGCACCATAGTTCAAAAGAGCCTATTCTTCGGCGCTCGGCCTTCCTTATAGTCCAACTCTCACAGCCATACATGACTACTGGGAATACCATTGCTTTGACCATGCGGACTTTTGTTGGCAGGGTGATGTCTCTACTTTTTATCATGCTGTTTAGGTTCGCCATCGCTTTCCTCTGACAAAACAAGGGGGGGGACACACCCCCAAAGCAATAGGGACAAAAGAGTGACAAAAGTGCGGAAGTGGCCTTAGTCTTTCCCGACATGAACAGACATGAAGCTGCCTTCTACTGAATCCGACCATCGGTCCATCGAGGTCAGTGTTGTCTACTCAGGCTGGCAGCCGCTCACCAGGGTCTCCGGCCAAGGTCTTCCACCTCACCTACTGCCTCGGTCCTTTTAACTGGAGGTGCCGGGGACTGAACCTGGGACCTTTCGCCGTGCCAGGCTAAGGCTCTGCCACTGGGCCACGTCCTCCTTGCTTAAACAACCAGCCTACGTTGAATCTCCGCACAGTGTGGCGTCTGTGTCTCTCTGGGTGAGGAGGAGGCGACTGCCAGCTACAGCAGTAGTCTTGTTCTGGAGCCAGGAAGCTGCATATCTTCAAGGGATGTTTGAGTCCCTCTGTTCCCTGCTATTTCATAAATCATTTTTTTCTCCTCCGTCAAGAACAGCACTGGAGGCAGAGCTCCACAGCTTCATAGAGTAACCACCAACTGCTCAGCTCTACTCTCTGTGTGTGCACGGGTGTGTGTTTTGTTCCAGAATACTAACCAGATCATTAAGAGGAAGACACTGAGGAATTTCAGACAGGCGATATATTGCAGAAGAGGAACGGTTCCCAAACGGTTTCTGGTCTGTCATTTCAGACAGAACCGTTTGAGAACCGGTTCCCTTCCGGAATATATTTGTCATTTCATACACAATCGCTTCTGTCCCGTTTAGGAAACGAGGCTGAAGCGTTTTACCTGTCAACCGCTTCCAAGTACTCCTCAGTTTCCTCTCCCAGTTCCGATGCGCTTTTTCCCGCCATTTTTCGCCCGCACAGGTGATCTCCGGCTTTTTTTTAAACGTTTGCTTTATATCGCTATAGCGCTATAACGGAATAGCATTGTATCAATCCCATTGGAATGCATGGAGTGTTTTGTTATACGGCTATAGCGCTATAGCTCTCTAAAGCGAACGTTCAAAAAAAGCCGGAGGGGGAAAAGCGGGGAAAAGCGGTGCAGTCTGAAATGGCAAACCGCTTCAGATCCAGCTCTTTACCGGAAGGGGAAAGCCATGTGTGAAATGGCGGCCCTATACCGGTTCACTTCAAAACGGATCCTTACCGGCTTGAAACCGGGTGAAACTGGGTAATGTGAAATTCCCCACTGTTTTCTTCTTTTTTTAATACTTCCTTTTCCTACTCAGTAAACTGTGATGGAGAACACTGTTTTTGTACCAATCGAGGGATGCCAGCTTCCAGGTGGGACCCCCGGGGACCCCTCAGAATTACAGCTCACCTCCAGATGACACAGACCAGTTCCCCCGGAGAAAATGGATGCTTTGGAGGGTGGACTCTGTGGCATTGTATTCCACTGAGGTTCCTGTCTTCCCAAGGCTCCACCCCCCAAATCTAGGAACCCCACCCACCCCATCCCCGGCTGGTGGCCCGGGGAGACCTGGCAACTCTAAATACAAGGGCTCTTGCAGCTAACTGAAGCAGCAAGGCAGAGAGGAACTCCATTTTCCACCTGGGCTGGATGGAAACCAAATTTACAACCAGAATATCGAGCAAGTTTTGGAGCCCTAATTCAAATGCTCATCGGAACTTGGTTTGGCCAAACCACTGCGACTCACAGGTATGTTCACACTGAGCTTGCTGATTAAGATGACTTGGGTCAATGCATGAAAGGGAAGGGATAGGAGACTGGATTTCACATCCCACCTCGGACTGACCACTAATCCAAAGCAAAGTTTACTAAGGAAGAACCCTTCCATTCTTAATCCATCACACCATATACAGCTGGTGTGTGTCTAAGGAGTCCCTAAACCAGTTTATTCATTTCCCCTCTAGCAGGAAGTCACAGAGCGTGAGCAAAAAAAAGTAGCATGTGCATCGATGAAAAGGGTCACACGGATTATCCGGGTGCGATCACACCCCAACATCTGGGAAGTGGAGCGCACCCGTGGCTTACCGCCGAAAATGCGCGTTAAAAAACTAGTACCTCCAAAGTACTAGTAAACGTTTGCCACGGGCTGCCTCCAGACTCCTGTGGTGTGATCGCGTTGGCGCGCGGCATTCCCCTCCGGTCTCTCGTTTACCCACCGCTGCCGAGGGAAGGACCCGTGGTGTGCCGCCGGCACGTCTGATCGCGTAATCGCGGATCAAACTGCGCCGGGGCAATTAGCCACACCTCCCCCCCTCAATATCCGGCCCGTGTGACGGGGCCTTTGTTTATTTCTTTGGTCACCTTTCTTTGCCATACTGGTCAACCTTCTGGAAGACAAACCCAGGCCATTTTGGAACAGCCCTTCCAAGTAAATGGCAAAAGTTTACAGCACAGCAAAAAACAAAATGTACAAACAATATAACAAATATGCACTTTGCTTAGTCATAACTATCTGGGAGTCAGCAACCCCTGCAAATAGACCAGATTAACTCCACATATAGACCGAGTTGGGTCAAGTTTTCTCCTGGAATTTGAACCATGACTTCTTTGCTACTGAATGCGTTTGGACATCCCCCCCCACCAAAGATGGTGGACAGTAATGCCCTGAAGCTTGGCTCAACCAGCTTTAGGTATAAAGAACTATATGTAATTCACAAATACATTCTGTGCCAAAGAACATAAGAAGAGCCCTGCTGGATCAGACCAGTGGTCCATCTACTCCAGCATCCTGTCTCACACAGCGGCCAAACAGTTTCTCTGGAGGGACAGCAACAGGGCACAGAGGCTGAGGCCTTCCCCTGATGTTGCCTCCTGGCTCTGGGATTCAGAGGGTTAGTGTCTCTGAACGTGGAGGTCCCCCTCAGTCACCATGGCTAGGAGCCACTGATAGACTCATTCTCCATGAATCAATCTAATCCCCTTTGAAAGCTGTTTATTCCCGTGGCCATCGCTACATCCTCTGGCAGCGAATTCCACATTTTAATCACTCTCTGTCTACTAAGTTTACTCCTTCTCTGAAGTTTTGTCACCGCTTTCCAAAACGTACACAGTCACAGCTTTTAAACTTATCAAAATGAGGTCATTTAGGCACGGAACCTATTTCCCCCATCTTTGTGAGATAACAATACTTAAATCCTACTACTCACTAACAAGGTTTTTTAGCCACTGATAATCACCTAGATAAGAAGCTAAATATTCTACCGAGGGGGGGGAGGATCACATAGTTACAAACCTGGATTGAAGTTGTAAGAGTTTACTAGGTCAACTGTGGCATAAACAGCCTTCAGGTAATCAAGCAATTACGTTTTATTTAAAAAATTCCTCCCCCACCAAGCCCAAAACATACAGAATTTAGCACAGGTATACTATGGGCAAACAGACTACTAAGAACTTTGTGGATTAGAAATTTGCAGTGATAGCGACATAGTTAAAAAGACTTCTCTAACCCATGATTTCATTTCCACATTCAACATGCCACCAAAACAGAGTTTGCTATTAGCCAGAAACATGTACTGATAATCTTCTCCAACCAACAGGGTGCAAACAAAGCGCTATCTTTTCAAAGGACACCCTACTGTGTAAATGCCACCAGCCTTTCCGTGCAAAACTAAACAGTCCAAACATGAAAAAAAAAAATCATGGAATCACACGTTTATGCATACCCTAAACAGGCTTCATCATATAGATTACTACTCATTTATTATCTGTTTACAGCTATTGTCTATTATCTGGGCCATTTGGACACAATAGTGCCATCCTAAGAACACATGTATGCCCTCATTGGATAGACTTCAGTGGAAGTCAGGTAGACCTGCTTAGGATCAATGTTCCCTCTAAGCTGAGTCAGTGTGAGCTAGCTCACAGTTTTTTAGCCTCCAGCTCACACATTGTTTGTCTTAGCTCAGGGAGGATGGCTCCAGAGCAAACTAATTGATGCAGCAGCCAAATCACTGGCTCACAACTTTAATAATGCCAGTAGCTCACAGAGTGGAATTTTTGCTCACCAGACTCCACAGCTTAGAGGGAGCGTTGCTTAGGATTACTCTCACAGGCTGTTATCACCAATATTCAGTATTTCCTAGATAGAGATGTCAAAGGGTTCTCCTTTTGGGACAATATTTTTGAGACTGGGGCTTGGGAGCAAGGCTGCATTTTTATATAAAATATCAAAATCACCACGTGGATCCGAATTCTCTTGAAAGCCGCAGTCTTGCGGGCTCACCTTGTCCAGTAAAAACTTTATAAGCCACCCCCCCACACACACGGCTTATTACCAAGGGTTCCCTTTCATATTGCATTCAAGGATTAACAACAGGAGGGGGGGAAGCAAAGTCCAGATGTTCAGGAAAAGCTAACATACACATCTCGGACAATGAAAATGCCTGAACCAGGAGGCAAATGTACAACTCAATCACATGCACGTTTATGCAGATGTAGGCTTCCAGAGCAAACCACGTAACCTGACCGACGTGGGTTTCCCCGACTGGAGAGCCCCCTTGGGAGAAAACACAAGTCAAGGATTTGCAAAATTCGCTACTCTCCCCAACACTTCCTGGAGCCTTTCCAACGCAAAATCCCCACCCCCTTGACAACAATTAATGCTTTCCACAAAACTTTTAAAGTTCCATTCAGACAAGGGTTTGAAGACCAAACTTTCTAAACACCGGGACATTCCGAGCTGCAGATTGTGTCCACACTGGCTCATCAGATCAAAGGAACTGGTCGAAAAAAGGCTACCAGGAGAAAGCATTCCACAAGTTTTCGACAGGGAAGACAATGACCTGAAGAACAATACAGAATGCCCACCCACTCTCCCCCCCTTTCCTCCCATTCATACCATTCCCAGAAGCTCAGCAGCAGAAGAAGTCATCCCCAAACAAAAGAGACCTACAGCCAACTCAAAAGTGTGCTCGGAGATGAG
>NW_015171505.1:1184428-1192271 GCF_001447785.1 Gekko japonicus | reverse complement strand
GACAAACGGGACAGTTTCTCTGCAAGAGACCCACCGTGAGCACCAGCCAATGCTCCCTCTAAGCTGTGGAGTCTTGTGAGCAAAAATTCTACTTTGTGAGCTACTGGCATTAAAGTTGTGGGCCAGTGATTTGGCTGCTGCATAGATTAGTTTGCTCTGGAGCCATCCTTCCCGGGCTAAGACATAAATGTGTGAGCCGGAGGAGAAAACACTGTAGGCTAGCTCGCACTAACTCAGCTTAGAGGGAACACTGGCACCAACTAAAGATCCTGCGCGGGGGGGGGGGCGACGACTGGTAGAAGGACTCAGAGTCAGTTGAAATCAATCGGCTTCACAGCAATCCAGCAGAATTGAAAGGAGACTCACACAACCACACGTCTACACAAACACAACCCAGAACTTTCCTTTTACACGTTTAGGCTCTGGGTCATTTTGCAAGGGGTATCTCAGGAGGCGAAAAGACCCGTCCATTCATAAAAGGCAAGTGTGGGATCGAGCCCACCCGGAACACTGTTTTGTCCTGCAGGTCTCCGTCCCCTTCAAAGGAAGGGCACACCTCACATTCCCCAAAGACAAAAACCCCAAAGGAAAAAGGAGGGAAGGGAGGGGAACAGAGAGACAGAGAGACAGAGAGAGGGAGAGAAGTTTCTTCCCGGGAGCAACTAAGCTGGAAATTAAACCCTGAGCTCCGAGGAGCAGGGCTGGAATGAAATCTCTGGGCTCGGGAGCGAGAGAAAGGCACCCATAACTTACCCTGGAGCCGGAGAGCCGGCAGACCGCCCGGTGTTGACAGCCCGGCTGGAGTCCCAAACCACCGCCGTTCCCGCTTCCCAGATACTTCTGCTTCACCATCCAGTCCTCGAGCCCTTTCCGAGCCAGGGAGGCATTCACAGCAAAACTATCACCTGGGACAGAGAGAGAGAGAGAGAGATGCGGTCATTGCCACGCCGGACCCCAGCAGCCACCCCCCTTTGGGGATGCTGTTACCTGCCCCAGCCTTCCCAAGGGACCAATGCTCCCTCTCAACTGCGGAGTCTGGTGAGCAGGAATTCTACTTTGGGAGCCACCGGCCTTAAAGTTGTGAGCGAGCCATTCGGCCACCGCACAGATCAGCTTGCCCTGGAGCCCCCCTCCTTCAAACCGTGTGTGAGCCGGAGGCTAAAAGACTGTGAGCCGGCTCACACGGACTCAGCCTAGAGGGAACACCGCAAGTGACCTCCAGAAGGAAACCCAGTCGCCGGCATCCATCGCCGGGGCAAAGGGGCCCTGAAACTTTGGGGAGGAAGGGTCAGATACCCTCCTCTCCCTCCTCCTCCCGGCAGATCCCAAACCCACCCTTCTTCCCCCCCCCCAACCTTCTTCCCCAAGCCGGGCCACAAACTTACCATGTTTTGAATGAAGTTTCCCCATCTTCTCGGCATCGACCGGGAAAGGAGAGGCATTGGCCAGAGTCAGCGGCGGGTCGCGGAGTTCATCGCTTTTTTTTGCAGAAAAGAAAAAGAAGCAGGGGGGGGGGAAAGAGGAGGGAAATCTACCTCCCCGCCCGGGTGTACAACTGCTAAGCGCACACTTTAGAGAGGGAGGGGGGGAGGGTCAGATCCGCCTAGAAATCCCCCAACAGGTCCCTCCTCGGCTCTCTTTTTAGCAATCCGCGGGCTCCGGTCTTCCGCCTGCCTTCCTTAGAAGCCGCGACCCAAGGAAAGGAGGGATCCCATGCATGGCACAGAAGATATAGGAGGGGGGTGGCTGCGCGCGCGTGTTGTGTATTTGTGCAACACACACAACAAGCAGCAGCAGCAGCAGCGCCTCTTGCACTCAGCGCCTCCTCGGCCAGCTCGCCCCGCTTTGGCGGCGATTCTCTCGCCCTCTCCCTGTTCAAGTCTCTCTCTCTCTCCCCTCTCCTTCCCACCCCCTCCTCTCCCCTCCTCTCCCAAAGACAGAGGCGGTTACAAAAGACCTTACTTCACCCACCAGGGAACATGATTGACACCTCATTGAGATTAGACCACTTGCAGGCAGCCGCTGGGTTCCTATTGGGCCGGGGCGGCACATGAAAGGGACGAAGGATCCTTTTGGAGTCCCCCCCCCCCCAAAAAAAAAGGGAAAGAAAGAAACTGGGCAAAGCTGCAGCGGCGGCGGCGGCTTTGGTGTGTTTCTCTTTCAGCGGCCAGACGCAGGCAGCAGAGCTCAGAGCCACGGAGGGAGGCCCCAGCGTTGAGATGCCTCTTCTTCCCTCTTTCTCTCTCGTTCTGGGTTGGGATTTTTTTTTTCTTTCCAAAACTACAACACAGAATCGAAAAAGAGCCATCGGTTGCTGCAGTTTGGGGAGGAAGCGCCGCGGGTGGTAGAAAGAACAATGCAAAAAAGAAACATCTATATCTATATCATCTGTGCAATTTTTAAAAAAACACAAGGGGGGGAATCTAGTTTAGTCCCATTATAAAACACAGGCTCATGGGGCATTGCAAAGGAAGAAGAAGAAGAGATTGGATTTATACCCCGCCCTTCACTCGGAGTCTCAGAGCGGGTTACAAACTCCTTTCCCTTCCCTTCCCCACAACAGACACCTTGTGGGGTAGTTGGGGCTGAGAGAGCTCTGAGAGAACAGCTCTGAGAGAACTTGTGACTGACCCAAGGTCACCCAGCTGGCTTCACGTGGAGGAGTGGGGAATCAAACCGGTTCTCCCAGATTAGAGTCCGCACACTTAACCACTACACCAAACTGGCTCTCTGGAAGAAGAGAAGAGGAGATTGGATTTATATCCCGCCCTTCACTCGGAGTCTCAGAGCCGCTTACAAACTCCTTTCCCTTCCCCTCCCCACAACAGACACCCTGGGAAGTAGGTGGGGCAGAGAGAGCTCTTTCAAGAACTGTCCTTGAGAGAACAGCTCTGACAAAACTATGGCTCCCCCAAGGTCATCCAGCAGCTGCGAGTGGACGGGTGGGGAATCAAACCCAGTTCTCCCACAGTAGAGTCCGCACACTTTCCCTTGCTCGAAAGCTAGTCAAATCCGACTCTAGGGTGGCGGTGCTCGTCTCCGTTTCCAAGCCAAAGAGCCAGCGCTGTCCGAAGACGTTTCCGTGGTCATGTGGCTGGCCTGACTAAACGCCGAGGTGCACGGAACGCTGTTACCTTTCCACCAAAGTGATACCTATTTATCTACTTGCGATTTCTTGCTTTCAAACTGCTCAGTTGGCAGGAGCTGGAACTAGAGACGGGAGCTCACTCCGTCACATGGGACTAGGGTCTCAAAGGACCAAACTACAGACCTTCTGGTCTGCAGCTCAGCGTCTTGACCACTGAGTCACCACTGCCCTAAAGATTGCAAAAGAGGGGTGTCCCCAGGGGTCATTTCGTAGAAAAAGAGATCCAGGACCTCATTAGCACAACTCATTAGCATAACTTATTTGCATATGCCACACCCCCTGTCATCACCTGAAGTGTGTCAGAAGGCAACACCCACCACTCAGGCTCCGCTGGACTGTTTTGGATTGCTAGCTATTGGGGGGGGGGGACTTGCAGATCTGCCCCCGAGGGAGAGTTTTACGAGGGAGAGCTTGTACCTGAATAAAACTTGGTCTTAAAGGTGCCACTGGACTGTTTTGGGCTGGGGGGAGCTCTGCAACTCACCTGGCTGCTTCTTGCTCTGACTGAGGGCTGCTGGGAGCAGAGGGTGTGGCTTGTTGCATGTGCCCGCCCCCTGGGCTCTTTACTGCCGGAGCTCCACTCCTGTGTGCTCCTGCAGGAAATGACCCCTGCTTAGAACTCATACCTCTGACACATCACGGAATTACAGCTGCTCTCCAGATGACAGAGATCAATTCCCCTGGAGAAAATGGCTGCTTTGGAGGGTTGACTCTTGGGCATGTTACCCTACTGAGGTCCCTGTCCTGCCCAGGCCCCATCCCCAAAAGTCCAGGAGTTTCACAGCTTGGATCTGGCAACCCTACACCCCATCCCCCCCCCCAGTGGCCAGGGGGGACCGAGAAACTCTAACCCCAAAAGATCAGCCAAGAGCGATGGTGGTGCGTGCTGGATTCCCAAAATTAGGTTTCAGGGGCTGCATGTAAACAAACCCACCAAAGTTGCAAAGTAGGTATTCCCAGTCCTGGGTTAAAGAGAAGGTTCTTCAAAGGCTAGAAGTCTAAAAGCACTTTCCTGGGAGTAAGACCTGTTGATTAAAATGGGACTTGCTTCTGAGTAGACTTCAGGAGGATCCCCCCCCCCCCCGCAGCCATTTTTTAAAAGCAGTGCCACCAAAAACTATTTCCGCCAGGCTTTTAGCTAAGGTGTTGGGCGTCCACACTTCATTGGGCCTCCCCTCCACTGACCCAGATCTGAGTAACCATCTGGAACCCCAGTTTGTGGTAGACTTCATCTGTTGGGGCTCTGGTTAGAAGCACTGGAATTGTCATCTGTATTTTTTACTCTGATGTATTTTAATTGGTTTTAACTGTTATTTGGTATATTTATGTCTGATGGAACCCACCCTGAGCCTGCTATGCAGGGAGGGTGGGATACAAATAAAGTAAAATAAATGAAGCCAGTGTGCCACAATGGTTGGAATCCTGGGTTCAAATCTTCCCTTACCACGCAAGTGTACTGACAGACTTTGGGCCGGTCATTCTCTCAAGGACTGTTCTACCTCACAGGGTTGTTGGGAGGATAAAATGCAGGGAGGGGAAATTATGTATGCAGGGCAGGGTCACAGATACACTAAAGTAACATCCACTGTAGAAAGTCTGTCTTCCTCATACCAGATTCCATGAGGAAAGAAAAGGTGTCCTTCAGCTCCTTGATTTTTCAGCCTGGTTTTATGATTTTTGTGAACATGTATTCTGAATTTATTCATTTATTAAAATTGCATTGCAGTGATTTGTATTTTCATCGGGTTCTGTTATTAACAACCGTTGCTTGCTGCTGAGTTTATTGGACTGTTACATGCATAAAAGCTAAACTGAAGAGATTTTAAAAGCTTGCTTTAAAAAGGCGTACACAAAAACTGCAACGTGTTAAGAAGTGTTAGGGTTTAAGGGCTCCAACCTTACAGACCAGCCAAAATTTATTCATTTACTTTATCAATATCCTGCCTCTCTCCCCAGTGGTGACCCAAAGCACTTCTCCTCTCCTCCATTTTATCCTCACAGCAACCCTGTGAGGTAGTTTTAGGCTGAAAGTGTGTATGACCCATGGTCACCCAGCACAATTCCATGGCAGCAGCGGGGATTCGAACCTGGGACTCCTAGACCCTAGTCCAGGGGTGACCAAACGTGCTCAGTGTAAGAGCCACATAGAATAAATGTCAGATGTTTGAGAGCTGCAAAACATGAACAAATATTACACATACCTTTTTATTTAAAAATATGCACATTTGCTTTTTTAATTAACATTAAATGAGACTGCCAAAGATAAACACAAAAGGGGTAAAAACAGATATTGATGATGACGTTTATTTGTTTGCTGATGATATTTATTTGTCTAAGAGAGAGAGAGAAAAAGAGGTGGAAAGAAAGAATGAAAGAGGTGGAAAGAAAGAGGGAGAGAGAGAGAAACAAAGAAAGCAAATAGACAGAAGGGAGGGAGGGAGAAAAAGCCTGCCTCCCCTTCGCTTCCCCAGCTGCCCTGCCAGGAGCCACACAATATGTGTGAAAGAGCCGCATGTGGCTCCGGAGCCGCAGTTTGGCCGCCCCTGTCCTAGTCCAGCACTTTAACCAATACACCATGCCGGCCTCGCAGGACAAATAAAAGAATTCAGTTCAGTACTTTTATTGGTACAGGCTGAAAGCATAACGAGAACCGCAACTTTAATGTACAAAAGACCATCATTGCAAGCTTTAAAGCAGTCCAGAACTCTTTATCGGGCCAGGTACATCAGGGGCTTCCATCGCATTCCGGCGAGCATTGCTGCCGGTTCCACGGCAAAGCGAAACCACAGCCTCACCAAAGAGTTTCTCCAGGGAAAGACCTTTGTAGCGGCCTCTTCAACAGAGTGGTCCAAACCGGCCAAGACAGGCTTCCAGCAGTCTCACTGCTGACAGCTAGATCATAATGATCTGACAGTTGATATTAACAGCACAACAAAGGGAGGGAGGGAGAAAAAGCATGCCTTCCCTTCGCTTCCCCAGCTGCCCTGCCAGGAGCCACACAATATGTGTGAAAGAGCCGCATGTGGCTCCGGAGCCGCAGTTTGGCCGCCCCTGTCCTAGTCCAACACTTTCACCAATACACCATGCCGGCCTCGCAGAACAAATAGAAGAATTCAGTTCAGTTCAGTTCAGTACTTTCATTGGTACAGACTGAAAGCATAACAAGAACCGCAACTTTAATGTACAAAAGACCATCATTGCAAGCTTTAAAGTAGACCAGAACTCTTTATCGGGCCAGGTTCATCAGGGGCTTCCATCGCATTCCGGCGGGCATTGCGAAACCGCAGCAAAGCGAAACCGCAGCCTCACCAAAGAGTTTCTCCAGGGAAAGACCTTTGTAGCGGCCTCTTCAACAGAGTTACACACCTTCTACGCCCACTGACTCCAGCGGATACGGAAGTGTGTGACTCTGCAGAGGACCGAACTGGCGAGCTGCCAAGGGTGTGTGGATCCTACTCGTTTCGATTGGCTTGGGCAGGGAAAATACCGGGTGAGCTGTGCCCTGCGTTCCGAAGCTGTGAAAAATTATTTTTATTTATTTACACCCTTTATATCCCGCCTCTCCGCCCTCACAAGGGCCAGCAAGGCAGCTAACAATTTAAGACCTACAGGATAAAAACCACATTTGAAAAACCATTCAAATTATACGCACACACCCCACACACAATTAAAACAAATTAAAAACATCACAAATTAAAAACATCACGTACAGAGACAGAAAAACAGCAATTAAAACATTGGTCGGGAAGGAGGGGGCACTGGGGAAAAAAAGGAGGAGGAGGAGGAGATTGGATTTATACCCCCAGGGCCGGCCCCAGCTTATTTTGCACCCTAGGCGAGGATCCCTTCTGGTGCCCCCCCCCCATGCGCCCACCAATTTTCAAAAATAAATGCATTTTAGGAAGAATGAAAAACACAAATAATCAAGAAACTCCCAGAGTACGGGGCCGGGTGCAGCTTGGCGCCCCTAAGGACCGGCCCACTCTAGGCGATTGCCTAGTGAGTGAGCCAGCCCTGTATACCCCACCCTTCACTTGGAGTCTCAGAGCGGCTTACAAACTCCTTTCCCTTCCCCTCCCCACAACAGACACCCTGTGACGTAGGCGGGGCTAAGAAAGCTCTTTTGAGAACTGCTGGTGAGACAACAGCTCTGAGAGAACTCGCGACTGACTCAAGGTCACACCAGCAGCTGCAAGTGAAGGAGTGGGGAATCAAACCCCGTTCTCTCAGATTAGAGTCCGTGCTCTTAACCACTACACCAAACTGACCATCAATGCAAGAAATAGTCTTCACCCATTGGCAGAAGATGACAACAGAAGGAGACAGATGAATCTCCCAGGGGAGAGAGTTCCAGAGCTTTGGGGCCATGACTGAGAAGGCCCTGAATCAAACCCCGTTCTCTCAGATTAGAGTCCGTGCTCTTAACCACTACACCAAACTGACCATCAATGCAAGAAATAGTCTTCACCCATTGGCAGAAGATGACAACAGAAGGAGACAGATGAATCTCCCAGGGGAGAGAGTTCCAGAGCTTTGGGGCCATGACTGAGAAGGCCCTCTCCCAGCTTGCCGCCACCTAATAATAATAATTATCGTGTGGCATTGTGTGTAGAATAGGTAGAAAACCCTAAGATTGTCTGGCAGCCAGACGTTCTAGCTCTTTTAGCATTATGCACCAACTAGGTTGTGAGGTTG
>NW_015171505.1:1175326-1183546 GCF_001447785.1 Gekko japonicus | reverse complement strand
CTTATCCTCAGCATGGTGCCCTGTTTCCCCTAGACCCTCATGCTCCCTGACAGCAGCGGGGCTGCCAGATCCAGAGTGGGACGTAGCTAACAAGTCCCCGAGAGTCTTTTCTGTGCGCCTAGCTGACTGTCTCTGCTTCTCCAGGTCAGCCACCTTGGCCTCAAGGGAGCACACACGTTCCCTGAGAACCAGGAGCTCCTTGCACCGAGGACACACCCAAGACTTCTGCCCAGTGGGCAGATAGTCATACATGTGACACTCCGTGCAAAACACTGGATAGCCCCCAACCCCCTGCTGGCATTCTGGCTTCATAATTCTTTTAAAATAAATAAATATAATCCCCCTTTTAAACCCTTGGTATTTATGTGGGTTTTGTTATCAAGTCAAATTATTTTACGGGAAAGACAAAGAGCCTGGCTCTTTTTGGGCTACTTACAGAGCCCCTAGTCTAAGAGTCCCTAGGCAATCCCAGTCAAACAGTGCCCGTTCCTCTCCCACACTCAATTGTGTTTCCTTAAATAGAGGCCTCCCCCAGCAGAGGTCAGGCAGCAGCTATTCAAATTCAAATTCACCCAGGCACTCAATCACAGGCAAAACAATGCCCCTTCCACTTCCTCTCAATTACAGGCAATCCCAGTCAAACAATGCCCGTTCCTCTCCCACACTCAATCAGCCAGGACTCTGCAAGAACTCTAAGTGCTTCCACACACTGCTAAACACAGTTTTCCCACAAAATATCCTTAGCTGAATTCTCTCAGCTGAAAGCAAGTAAAAGAAACCCACTCACCTCTCTCACAAAAATGTGTGAGCCGGAGGCTAAAAAACCTGTGAGCTAGCTCACACTAACTCAGCTTAGAGGGAACACTGCCGGCGGGAGGCCAGAGGCAAGCTATTAACCCACTTCTCTGAATGTCCTCAGTGCCCCAGTAGAAGTCCCCAGAGGTTGCCATGACTTCCAGGCACGGGCACGTGCACACACACACAAAATGCAAAACTACCAAAAAGAGAGAGAGAGGACTGGATAAAAATATGGAACAGGGGTCCATGAGTGGCTATAACTTATAGATGGAACACGCTGTCTGGGACAGTGGTGTTCTGTCTTCTTGGCGCTCGGAGGGCTTCTGGTGTTCTGGCCCTGCTGGCGGACCTTCTGATGGCCTCTGGAAGGAGAAGGAGAAGAAGTCGTCTCAGGCTGCGGTCACACGGAGCATTAGGCACGCTAGAGGGATGGAAGATAGGCGGATTTTCCGGGTGCGATCTCACCGCCACATCTGGGAAGCATAGAGCTCCCGTGGTGAACCCGAGGCTTCCATCCGAAGATGCGCAGTTAAAAACTAGTACCTCGGAGGTACTAGTTTCCGGTAACTGCAGGGCAAGGGTGGGCGTCTGATCGTGTTTCCGGTGGTAGTTCCGGCGCCTGCCGATGCCCCCTCGTATAAAGCTTGTTTTATTTTTCAACTGTCAATGGGATGCGCACAAACACCCAACGGGGCATGCGCACACTTTGGTGTCCCAAAAAAACCCACCCGTTTGCCGCGCCGCTTCTTTGTTGCGGTGCAGGATTGTGGTGTGCTCGGCACCTCCCCCCTACCACGGGACCTCTATGGGACCTCCCTGGAACCTCCACGGTACATCTGCTGGCACAACCGCGCGTTATTTTGCCCCGGGACAAACAGCCACGCTTCTCCCCCGCATTTTCCTGCCCGTGTGACCCAGGCCACAGAGTGGGTTACAATCTCCTTCCTTTCCTCTCCCGACAAGAAACACCCTGTGAGATAGGCGGGGCTGAGAAAGCTCTGACAGAAACGGCTCTTGACAGAACAGCTCTGAGAGGACTGTGACTGACCCAAGGTCACCCGGGTGGCTTCATGTGGAGACGTGAGGCCTGATCCAACATGGCCTCCCTTCCGTTCTTCTGTTCCGCTTCGTTTTGTCAGAGAGATACAGAAGATCATTTGGGGAGTACTGACGTAGCATGCTGGACATAGAAACAGACTGGGACCCTCTGTGTGCAAACCAGGTCGTCCGCCGCTGAGCCAAGGAATGTTTTTGGCACACGGGTAATTGGCAAGCCCGCCGCCTATATTTTCCTGTCTAGTGGAGATGAAGATCATTCCACCCAACCAGAAATGTGGAGACTCAGAGGCGTTGCCAAGATATTTGGCAGGATAATACAGACAAATCATTACGGTAAATTACGGCTTGGTAAGCGATTGTATCTGCAGTCACCTGGAGCGATTCTGTGAAGAAACTGAGCCAGTTTTACCCCCGTAACCGACACAGGCAGAGGCGCTTCATAATTAGGCAGTCGTAATAATCTTTTAAAAAGGAGTCCCTAGTCTTGCCCACTTCTTGGCAAGGGCAATTACTAGTGTTGTTAACCTCCAGGCAGAGCCCAGAGATCTAACAGATAGGATTACCAGCTCTGGGTTGAGAAATACCTGGAGATTTTGGGGGTGGGATATGGGCAGCATGGGGTTTGGGAAGGAGAGGGACTTTGGCTGGGAATAATCCCATCGGGTCCACCCTCCAAAGCAGCCGTTTTCTCCAGGGGAACTGATCTTGGTTGTCTGGGGATCAATTGTAATAACAGCAGAGGTCCAGGGGCCACCTGGAGACTGGCAACCTTACTCTTAGAATTGAGACCAGATCTCCAGACTACACTGTGTAGGTAGTAAAACCCAGGGGTCATTTCGTAGGAAAAGAGGTGCAGGAGCTCATTCGCATAACTGTTGGAATTGCAAGTTGCTTACACTTCGGTCATTACAGAGTTAAATGTTGTTTGTTAGGAAACAGGATGTTACGTTACATAATGTATTCAAAGGCGGGAAAGTTTGTCGGTTTATCCTAATGAAGTGACCTGTAACCAGGGCTTTTTTTGTAGAAAAAGCCCAGCAGGAACTCATTAGCATAATAGGCCACACCCAACAGCAGAAATTCATTTGCTTATTAGGACACACCCCTGACAGCACAGCTCATTAGCATATTAAACTACACACCCCATGTTCGCAGAAGTGTGGTCATCCAGAGACACTCACCTTTTGCTTCTTACTCTGTTTACCTTGTTTGTTGTCAACACCCAGGGCCTTTTTATAGCAGGAACTCCTTTGCATGTTAGGCCACACACCCCTAATGTAGCCAGTCCTAATGAGTTTCTGCTGTTGGGTGTGGCCTATTATGCTAATGAGTTCCTGCTGGGTGTGGCCAACTCGGGAGCCAGCCGGAACTCTGTTCCTGTGCGTTCCTGCCCCAAAATAGCCCTGGATACCTCCCTGGAATATATGATATGCTTGAGTTTTGGATTCCTAGCTATTGGGGGGGGGACGACATGCAGATCTGTCCTCACAGAGAAGAGAGAGCTTGTACCTGAAGGCGGACCAGGGGGGGCTCTGCAACTTACCTGGCTGCTTCTTGCTCCTCATGGCCCGACTGAGGGCTGCTGGGAGCAGGGGCGGGGCTTGTTGCATGTGCCCGCCCCCTGGGCTCCTTACTGCCGGAGCTCCACTCCTGTGCGCTCCCGCAGGAAATGACCCCTGGTAAAAATTATTGAGACCAATGGGGCTTCACTGGGGAGATGAGTTCATTACCGGGGGAGGGGTTTCCACCCCAAAGCCAGTTTGGTGTAGTGGTTAGGAGCGCGGACTCTAGTCTGGGAGAACCGCGATTTATTCCCCACTCCTCCGCATGCAGCTGCTGGCGTGACTTTGGGTCAGTCACAAGTTCTCTCGAAGCTGTTCTCTCAAGAGCAGTTCCCTCAAGAGCTCTTTCAGTCCCCCCTACGTCTGTTGTGGGGAGGGGAAGGGAAAGGGATTGTAAACCACTCTGAGACTACTTCGGGTAGTGAAGGGCAGGGTATAAATCCAATCTCTTCTTCTTCTCTTCAAAGTCCAACCTAATGGTACCATTGCTGATGGCCCCTGTTCAGTTTGGTGGGTCCCATGGTTAAGACACACACCTGAACTAAAGTCATTCTGAACACAGCCTAGGACAGAAAGGGGCTTGTTGCTTATATCTCGTCAGCCCAGAACTAAAAGGTTTCTTTTTTATTATTAAAAATGTTGACACCCCCCCCCTCCAGTTTTTGGAAGAATATTTTCTTTTGCTGATACCAGCGTGTTGTATGCCAGAAGATCCTCACAGTCATTAAAAACACACACACACACACAACAAAAATTGTATCCGGTCATTACTTTTCAGTTTACGAAAATTACATCTTCTCAGGGGATTCAGCTAGGAGAGATAAAAGCAGTGCAGAAAAGCGGAGTGCTTCAAATTAAAAAGGGAAAAGAAAGAAAGGATGAAGATTTTACTATCCAGCAAGCCTCCAAGTCAAGCTATGCAAAAAGCCTGGAAAAGGGCCCATGGCCAAAAAACCCAAAAAAGCTTAATCTGTTTATTTTCAAACTGTACAAAGGGTGGGGCTTCGTCATGTGCCCCGCCCCCTGCACCTCACTCAGGGGGGGAGACGAGTTTACAAAATGATGCGTGTGCCGATGCTCCGATTTAAAATCCTTCCCCAGCACACAATCAAAACCTAAAAGGAGGCAGGGATGACCTTAATTAACAGAGACATTTGCTTTCGGTAATATTTCAGCAAGAGATGTGATCCTGTCCTCTAGGATTCCAGGGACATTTGGGGTCACACAAATCTCCCTTCTCCACCCCACCCCACCCCACACACTCACTCACTCACTCACTCCAAGGACTGCAAATATTTCACACCCCTCATTACACTACAAAATCACACATCATCCTGATTAATACAGATCTACCTTGCCGCATGACGGAGTGAGCTCCCGTCTCTAGTTCCAGCTCCTGCCAACCTAGCAGTTCGAAAGCAAGGAATTGCAAGTAGATAAATAGGTACCACTTCGGTGGGAAGGTAACAGCGTTCCGTGCACCTTGGTGTTTAGTCATGCCGGCCACATGACCACGGAAACGTCTTCGGACAGCGCTGGCTCTTCGGCTTGGAAACGGAGATGAGCGCCGCAACCCTAGAGTCAGATTCGACTGGCTTTCGAGCAAGGGAGACCTTTACCTTTACCTTTTTACCTATCACAAACACCTATGTAATTTGTTTCTGGTGATGTTGATTGGGTGACTTCAGTGGTATCTCTTTGCTTTATTCCCGAACCGAAGTTTATCCAAAAACACCATGTTATTTACAAACTTTAAATTATGTGCCTCAGGACAGGAATGCATCTTCTTGTATGCTGTACACCACGATAATGGTACAATACAGATATGATTAACAAACGTTTTCACGGAACTCCAGGATTCTCCAGAACGGCGCTAGGAAGCCTCTAAGCAAGAAGCACATAGAAGGGGAGCAGAAGGGAAGGGAAGGGAAGAAGATCAGTTTGGCAGAACCTATATGCAATGTTAGGCCAGCTGATCTTCTCTGGCCAATAGTTTTGCTTGGATGAAGTGGTGGGACTGTCCTACAGCTCTTGTTCCTCTGGCCAAGGACATCTGTGGTCTCAACAGTCTTAATAATAGAATCATAGAATGTTAGAGTTGGAAGGGATCTTGCAGGTCATCTAGTCCAACCCCCTGCACTCTGCAGGAGCATAGCTGAAAGATAGCCCTACATACCTACAACATACCCGAAAGATGGTCGTCCAGCCTCCACTTGAAAACGTCCAGCAAAGGAGCATCCACCACCTCCCGAGGCAGACTGTTCCACTGCTCAACCACTCTTACAGTTAGGAAGTCTCTCCTGATATTTAGCCGGTAACGACTCCCTTGTAATTTCCACCCATTAGACCAACTCTTGCAATCCGGAGCAAGAGAGAATAGATCCACTCCATCTTCTACATGACAGCCCTTCAGATACTTGAAGACTGCAATCAGGTCCCCTCTAAGCCTTCTCTTTCCCAGACTAAACATACCCAACTCTTTCAGCCTTTCCTCATAAGACTTGGATTCCAACACCTTCACCATCCTGGTTGCCCTCTTCTGGACACGCTCGAGCTTGTCAACATCCTTCCTAAAATGTGGTGCCCAAAACTGGACACAGTGCTCCAGGTGAGTGACCATAGCAGAATAGAGCGGAACTACCACCTCCCGTGATCTGGACGCAATGCTTCTGTTAATGCATCCTAAGATTGCATTAGCTTTCTTCCCCTGTTGCTTTTACCCAACATCAAGTATGCTGGACCATCCTGACCATGGCCATCCCATTTATCTCCTACGGACAATTGTCAGTGATATACCTAATAATAATAATAGTGTGCTGCCAAGTTGCGATTTATGTATGGTGACCCCAAGACCATGGGGTCTTGGAGGCAAGGGATGACCAGAGGTGGTTTGCCAAATGTTTTCCTCTGCATAGCAACCCCGGTCTCCCTTGGTGGTCTTCCATCCAGGTACTAAAAATTCTATGATTCTATCAGGGGTCATTTTCTGCAGGAGCGCACAGGAGCTCCGGCAGTAAAGAGCCCAAGGGGCGGGCACATGCAACAAGCCCTGCCCCCTGCTCCCAGCAGCCCTCAGTCAGAGCAAGAAGCAGCCAGGTAAGTTGCAGAGTTGTAGTCCAGTGGCACCTTTAAGACCAAGCTTTATTCAGGTACAAGCTCTCCCTCCTCTGTGAGGGCAGATCTGCACGTAATCCCCCCCCCATAGCTAGCAATCCAAAACAGTCCAGTGGAGCCTGAGTGGTAAGGTGTTGCCTTCCTATGCCAGGGGGTGTGGCATATGCAAATAAGTTATGCTAATGAGTTATGCTAATGAGCTCCTGGACCTCTTTTTCTACGAAATGACCCCTGGATTCTATGACTGACACTGCTTCGTTTCCAAGCTCCAAGATCTTGCTAGTCTGGGCTAGCCAGGCCACTGTAAATCAAAATGGGTCGCCATGTTAGTCTACAGGCTGCAATTGATAGGCCTACCGACAATGAATTTATCCAACAGAGTTTAAAGCCACATGGGTGCGTTGCCATCACCACATCTTAACGGCAATGGATTTTTAAAAAAAAATTAACAGTCCACTGGTTGTATGGAACACTATCTTTTAAGAAGCGTCTAGATTTTAAAATGCAAAAAAGTCCAGTGACCGATCATTCCAAAAGTCGCGAAAACCACGCTTCATATGTAAGAAGCATTTCTTCTGCATTTGCCTGGCCTTTGATGGAACGTTAGGACAAATGATGTTAAAATTGTGCAAGGGTTGGAGGTGGGGAAGGGGGGGTGATGGGTAAAAAACACAAGGGGCTTCGGGACCACAGGATCTTGCAGGCGCACAAGTTCTTTTTTGTCTCTTTACTCTCCTCCTTTTATTCTTCAATGGAGCATGTTAAGAAGTGTTGCTGAAGCAGTCCATTCATAACACTGTAATAATGATTGAAGGGGCCCCTCATTTAACCCTCTGACCGCAGCGGAATTTTTCAGAGGGTTGAAATCTGTGACGCAGACCGGATTTTTCTCCCCCCCTCCCCCCCTCCATCGCTCTTTCATTAGTGCCGAGCCCACTAAAAAGTCCCGCAAAAAGAGCTGACGTTGGGAAGGAACCCCTTTGAACCTGGGCGCAATATAAACCTGTTCTCATCAGATGACGGGGAAATTAAATTTGGGCTGGAGTGAAAACTAACGTGAAAGATCTCACTCTCTAAGTTTTCTGTGCTTATTAAATAGGGAAGCTGTTCCTCGGAGCAGAAAAACGCACGCATGTGTTTTGGAAGAAGGAAATTGCTTTCTTGTCCTCCAAGAAAGGAGGGAAGCAGAGAAAGGGGAGGGAAAGAAACTGCAGAAAAATACCAGGCTGGACCTCAGGAGATGGGATAGATGCAACCAGAACTTTGGCCACTTGATTATGTTGAAATCTCCCCCTCCCATCACATAGGAAGCTGCCTTAGACTGAATCAGCCCTTGGGTCCATCAAAGTCAGTACTGTCTACCAGGGCTGGCCCAATATTGTTAAATTTTAGACTGTCGCCTAGGGTGACGCCTCGACAAGGGCGCCATTCTGGCTGGCCTCGTCCCCTCCTCGCCCCGCACAGGAAGCCTCCCTTGCCAGATTCTTGCTCCATCCCCAGCAAGAGACTCCCCTCTTTGCAACCCCCCAGACAGAAATAGATGGTGGGGGGGACAGGCGCAGGAACAGCCTGGGACGACGGGAAAGTGCCGCTCGCCCTCTGCTGCCCCCACCCCCGAAGTCTCTTTGGAGCTCCTTTTGCAGCCTGGCACAGGCCCCCCCCTCCCCTTGAGTGATCCTGCCCCCCC